>NC_090938.1:497096371-497412621 GCF_040938575.1 Ambystoma mexicanum | reverse complement strand
TCCTGGGTCTAAGACAATCTGGCTTCAGATCAGGTCACGGCACAGAGACCGCCCTATTAGATTTGAAAACACAAATGGATCAATATAAAACAAAGGGGAATTGTGCATTCTCCTTCTCCTAGATCTCTCTGCAGCCTTCGATTTGGTCAATCACGACATTCTCTGCCAACACCTTGAGACCGCTTCCCAATTCTCAGCAGACTCCATCAAATGGATTAAATCATTTCTTACCAATCGGACAATGAGGGTCTTTTCTGACAACTCGACAGTCCCTCCAGTCCCCGTAATCTGTGGCATCCTGCAAGGCTCTTGCGTGTCACCCACATTATATAATGCCTTCACTAAGCTCTTATTTGATAAACTAGACAATATGGGTATCACATATACAAACTATGTGGATGATACGCAAATACTCATACCCATTACTGGATGCCACGACACCGACACCAAAACTTAAATAAGATATACCTGGCCATCCAGGCCTGGATGCCGCTTGATGAATTGTGCCTTAACGACGACAAGACTGAGTTAATCCTCATTGGAAACAAAACCAAACTCAGCAACCTCCCCCAGACATACAAATCATTCAATATTAAAGGAATGCTTCGGTAAAAATGTTTTACTGCCCCTACGGGTCGGCCATGTGTTTTTAAGCCTAAGTCGCTCGATTTTAGAAAAATTTCCTATGGACCTTACAATTGCAAGAGATGGTGGCCGCTGTTCAAAACCTCTCAGCAGAGGTTCGAAATTTATCTATGGAGGTGCAAACCTTAAGGACTGAAAATAACATGTTAAAACAACTGGTTTCTAATCGTGAACCCAAGCCAGTGGACTTGCCTCCCATGGCACTCCCATCAGGGAAATATGACGGGGCTTCAAAGAAGCTCAAGGAATTCTTGGAAGCTTGTAGTATCCATTTTGCCTTTAGACCTCATACATTTCCCACCGGTCATATCCGGGTGGGATTCATGATTTCCAACATGTTGAGTAATGCCCTGGCCTGGGCCACTCCGCTTGTGTTGGGAACAGACCCTATACTGCAAGGCTACGAGGCTTTTGTAGGCTGACTAAAACAAGAGTTCGAGAGGCCTGAAATTTCGTTTTCTGCAGGCGAAGACCTGTTAGACATCCGTCAAGGCCAGACGGATGTGCACACCTATCTTACCACGTTCAAACGCTTAGCCACAGAAGCTGGTTGGCAGGAGCAGACCCAATATGTCATCTTCAGAAGAGGATTGCGGGAAGATATTAAAGATGAGTTAGCCCGATCTCCCCGGCCTGCATCCTTTCCAGAATTGACAACCTCAGCTTTACAAATTGAACATCGACTCTACGAACGCCGAATAGAAAGGCGACGGAATTGGAATACTACCTTTCCCCCCCATATTCCTCCTCCTCCAGTTTCAGCATCGGCACGATCAGAAGAACCTATGCAGATTGGAACCACACTTTCGTCCTTAACTCCAGAGGAAAGAAAGCGAAGAAGAGACTTGGGGTTATGCGCCTATTGTGGATCCGACCCACATCAAATAAAGAATTGCTCCGAGATTCCTTCACGACGAGCGGTAAACGAGAACCCTCAGACCTAGGAGGGACGGGAATCCGAGGGGAAGTAACCAGTCCCTATGTGTCGTTATCAGTGGGTCCAGGGAATCCACAGGAAGATTCGAGGCTAATGGTACTCAAGGTACTATTGTTTATAGACCACCGCAAGATTGAAGCATTGGCCCTACTGGATTGTGGGGCCGCCGGCAACTTTGTGGACACCATCTGGGCCGATTCTGTCGGCTTACGACGCATGGACCGCAAGGAGGATCAGAAGGTCGAGGGGGTGGATGGTAGTCCCCTCAGTTCAGGCCTTATTACGCAGACTACTGAGTTTCTTCAAATGTTCATACAACAACATTCAGAAACCATTCAGTTCAATATCATCCGTGCGGCCCATTTTCCACTCATTTTGGGCATTACCTGGCTGCGCAAACACAATCCGCAGATTAATTGGTCCACCAACAGTATTACCTTTGAATCGGGGTTTTGTCGACAGACCTGTTTAAAGGACCTATGGTTTATGGAAGCCAAGGCCCATACCGTTCCTCAAGCCAGTACCGTAGGTGTAAACTCCCTTCCCATGGACTTCTCAGCTTTCGAAGATATCTTTTTAGAAAAGAACCCTTTGGAACTACCTCCTCACAGGCCAGAGGACTGCACCATTGATCTTCTTCCTAATGCCCTAGTTCCTTTTGGTCGAATGTTCTCCCTATCACAAACAGAAAAGAGAGCCCTCAGGACTTATTTGGACGACAACTTGCAGAATGGTCTAATCCGTCCCTCCAAGTCCCCAGCAGGTGCTCCCTTGTTTTTCATACCAAAGAGGGATTCTCCTGAACTCAGACCATGTATTGATTATCGTGGTTTGAACAAAGTCACGATACGGGATCGCTATCCCATGCCCCTTATCTCTGACATAATAGAGGCTGTACAAAGAGCGACTATTTTTTCCAAATTAGACCTACGTAGTGCCTATCACCTTTTGCGCATACAATCAGGGGACGAATGGAAGACGGCATTCCGTACTCCATTTGGGCTATTCGAATACCATGTTATGCCTTTTGGACTAGTCAACGCGCCGGCAGTGTTTCACAGATTTATCGACTGGGTCTTCTCAGATCTTATGTTTGTTTCGGTTATAGTCTATCTGGACGATATACTTGTATTTTCTAGAGATTCCGAACAGCATCAGAAACACCTCACCGAAAGTCTTAACTCGTCTGAAAGCACATAAGCTTCTGATAAAGAAGGAGAAATGTCTGTTTGGGGTCAGCACCGTGCCCTATCGGGGGTATGTACTCTCATCACAGGGGGTTCTTATGGATCAAAGAAAGTTGGACGCCATTCTAGGCTGGCACTCTCCCAGATCAGTCAAGGAAGTACAGAAGTTCCTGGGAGTAGCCAACTTCTATAGGCGTTTCATTCCCTCTTTTTCTGAAGTTGTGTTACCCATTACTCAGTTGCTAAAAAAGTCCTCGTTGCCATTCTTATGGAATGACCAAGCTGAAAGAAATTTCAAACACCTGAAAGAACTGTTTTGTCAAGCTCCCATTCTGCGGCACCCGGACCAGACAAAACCCTTTATTCTAGAGACTGAATCCTCTGCTGCCGCCGTAGGAGCAGTCCTACTCCAGGAACATAACGGAAATGAACATCCCATCTGTCACGCACCCTCACTTCCAGTCAACAGAATTATTTGGTCATTGAGAGGGAACTCTTGGCCATGAAACTCGCGTGTGAGGAATGGCGACACCTGCTGCAGGGAAGTAACTGTCCATTCACCATTCGAACAGACCACAAGAACTTAAAAGTCCTTCAGTCTATGGACTGCGTCAATTCTCGCCAAGCCCGATGGGCCCATTTCTTTTCCCAGTATGATTTCCGCATTACGTACATCCCTGGAAGTCAGAATCTTCTTGCTGATGCGCTATCTCGGAAGGGTGGATTGGAAGCATCCCATTTACCACCGGCAGAAAGACTGTTTCCCAGAAATCGGGTTTTCCTGCATGTTACCAGTTTTCTCCAGCAGGTTAAAGAAGCTACGATTCTGGCTACCCCCAAGGAGAAGATAGCTTTAATTGACAGAGAAGGGCTTTTGTTTCAGGACCATCGGTTGTTTATTCCCCCAGGTCCCCTTCAACGACAAGTCATTCAATGGTGTCATGATCACCAGACGGCCGGACATAGAGGTCAGGCTGGCAAATTAGATCTCGTCAAAAGGTATTTCTACTGGCCCGGAATGCGATCCGGAATCAGACAGTATGTCCAATCCTGCAGGCTCTGCAACAGCAGTAAGAATCGCACTACCAAACCTTTGGGTTTACTTGAACAGAGTGCGATACCCTTACATCCGTGGAGCCACATCTCCACTGATTTTGTGGTGGATCTACCAGTTACTAGTGCTTGTACCTGCATCATGGTAACAGTGGATTATATGTCCAAGATGGCTCATTTCTCCCCTCTTCCCGGATTGCCCACGGCATCAGAAATGGCAGAGGTATTTCTCAAGGATATTTTCCGTCTGGATGGTCTTCACGACAAAATTACGTCAGATAGAGGCAGCCAATATGTCTCCAAATTTTGGACAGCCTTATGTCATCGGTTGGGCATTGAACGGGCATTATCATCCGGTTTTCACCCTCAGACCAACGGGCAGACTGAGCAATTAAATGGCACTCTCGAACATTACTTACGCTGTTACATAAACCAGGAACAGGACAATTGGGTGTCTCTTCTTCCCACGGCAGAGTTTTCCTACAACAACACTCGTCATTCCGCTTCTGGGCTCACTCCGTTCTACTGTACTTATGGGTTTCATCCTCGCACTATTTTCCCTGTTCCATCCATTGAATCCAACCTACCCGCTGTAGAAGGTGTGTTGTCCAAGATTCCGGAGGCTCACAAGACTGCCCAGTCCAGTCTTTTGGACAGTCAAGTGGCAAATAAAGCTCAAGCGGATTGACACCGTCAGACGGTGCCGGAGTGGAAGGTGGGCACCCTGGTATGGCTTTCTACGAAGTATTTTCCCCGGTGGACTCGTCCCTCCAAACTTTCCCCCTGTTTCATTGGACCCTATCCTATCATGGCTAAAATCAACCCAGTGGCTTTTCGCCTGAAATTGCCTCCCTGTTTGCACAGGGTCCATCCTGTCTTTCATTCCTCTCTTCTCAGGGAGGCTCCCGTGGGATCCTCTACCCGTTCAGTTCCACTGAATCCACCGCCCCAGTAGGAAGCAGAGTTTGAGGTATCTCAAATATGTGATTCTCGATACAGGCGAGGTCGCTTGGAATACTTGATACACTGGAAGGAATACTCGAGGGCGGAAGATTCATGGGAACCCTCTACCTTTGTTCATGCTCCTAGGTTGTTGCGGAAGTTTCACAGGGCTCACCCTGGAAAGCCGGGGGTTGCAACATTGGAAGGGGGCATACTGTCATACGCCGCCTCCCGTGGACGTTATGGTCCAGGGTGCGGCTTGGGGGCTGCCATTGCAGCGTTCCACCACGTTTTCGAACGTCGCTGTAGCAGTCTAGTGTTTCCTTCACTGCGAGCCGGGAAGCTTACAGCCACGCCTCCCTGGCTCACAGTGCGTTGCAACCCACTTGGTCAGCTCCCTGACTGCTTTCTTTCGGTTGCGGTTACGCTTGTTTTCTTTCCTTTTTCCCCTCTCTCCTCTGCCGCCCCTCGGGCCGCTTCTTGCCTCCCCGTTTTCCCGGTCCTCTTGTTATCCTTTCCCTCTTCCTCCTGCTCCCTTTTATCTCTCCGTTTTGCCTCCCTTTCTCCGGCTCCCTTTCGGTTCTTTCTCCGTACTGTTGACTCCCGCTGGCCGTCATTATCGGCTACCTCACGGTTCCTTTGGAGCCTACCTTCCACCTGGAATCCTTACGACGGACCTCCGCTGCTGCTGTTCTACGTCTGGGTTTTTTTGTGCCGGCTTGCTTTTTCCCCAGTTTGTCCCTCTCTAGAGAGGGGCCGCAGGTAGTGCTATTCACAGCAGTACACTGTGGCTTCCTTTCGTGAGAAAGACACTTTCTCAGAAAAAAAAGAAAGGAGAAAGAAGGAGAAGGATTATTGCGCTAGAAGACCACAGATATCATCCATTCAAGAACAATCTTCAGGTGAGGAGGAGGAAAGGGGAGAAAGGTTAAGGGTGGAGATTGAACATTCTCAGAGGGCTGACACTTACCCGAGTTTTCGTCCATTAAACGCACGCGAAAACAGGCATCAGAGAGCTGCCATTTTGTGATAATCCTATCATTTCCCCCATCGCCCTGGCTGACTTGCTTTTGCTGCACTAAATCATATCCCCCGCCCCTGAGCCTGACATTATCAAAACATTCATATTCCCCGCCTCTCTCTGTGACGTTTCTTTGCTGCGTAGGCAAACGTGCCCAGTCGTCTTCTACCCGGCTTCACACAGAACCCGGAAACCAACACAGATCAACTCACAACACAGCGCGCCACAATTCGGAATATGAAACTGTACTTTAAAATCAAACAGCAACACGGTACGTTTGGTAAAGTACATTTATTTGGCATTAAATGTTTATAGAATATTCAGCAATTGCCATATTAACTTGGAATGCCATTTATTTTCTTTTATCTCTATCCGCAAAAACTGCTCCGTTTTATCATGAGTCACGCACTGTTCCTTTATGGTACACAGGGTGTTGGTTTTCGCTAGAAGAAGCACTTTGGTCGCACAGTGAACCGCAGGGCTGTTCCATCAACTAGGCACTAGGCCAGCGTAAAGGTTGATATGTTGCTTCTAGCCGCTAGTACCGCATAAGGGCATATGGGCCCTTGACGATCGTCCCATAAAATCATCAAAGTGGTGCAGTTGTTGACAAGAAGCTGCAGCTCGTGGTTGAAGAAGCCGTCTGCTGGGGTCTGAAACTGGTGGCAGTAGCAGTAGGGTAGGATATACCTGTTTTGAAAACATAAAAATTATAATTAGTCTCGCCAGCCGATCTTTATTAAAATTGTTCATTTTATTTATTACGGCCGATCTGAAACTATTTGCTTGCAAGGATAGTGCAATGGAATATGTTCGGCTCTAAAATCAATGCGAAAAGTAACAAAATAAATCGAGGTTAGCACACAATGAGAAACGACTGTTTGTCTACATGCGTGTGGAATGTGGACCTGCATGCCCATGTGCCCACTACAAGGACGATCCCACAAACGTTTTCCTAGCTCTTCATTCATTCATTTATTCATGCATCCATTCATTAATTCTTCATTCCAGTATAAAAGCGTCTAAGGAGTTACTTACATTATATTTGCAATTTCCATTGTGTCTCTGCGTAATGCAGTCCGTAAATCCCACTGTGCTCTTGACAACGATTTTTCGTATACTGAACTAACATGAAACTCTGTCTAGTTTCAGAATTTTCTGCCTTATCGTCTCTTACGTTATTGCCCCCCCCCTTCAAATGAAGTTCTTTCGGCATGGTCCCTGTCTCTCAAGGTCAAAAAACAATAGAACCTTATACTGCCAGTGCGAGTTGTGGGCCACTTCAGGCCGCAAGCTGAAAATCAAAGCCGCTGACCTTCACTAGTAATAAGCATACATTCTTTCTTTGCAACATCCCGTAGTAAAGCCATCTGTGAGAACTTGAAGTTTCGAATCCATCTATGTACTGTGCCTCAATGTGCAAATGCGAACTGGCTTCTCTCCCATCTGCAATGGCTTGCCTGGCGCGTTCTAAGGCCCCCAATTTTGTCCTCGTCTGCGAGCTTTGCAGCCCCAAAGAACCATAACTATGGAGACATTGAGGGGGTAATTCATAGAATTTCGCGCACAAGTGGCGCACGCGGCTGGCGCACAGTGTGCGCGTGTGAATGTCTGCGCCAGCCGCGTGCGCTAAAATCGATTTCCGCGCACAGCGTATTCATGGATTTTAGCCTCCAAAACCAGCCGTGGCGCAGAGTGGCGCAGCGACCCTGCAGCAGCGCCAGTTACGCCCCCAAGAACGCCCTCACGCAAGGAAAAGCCATCAAAATCCCCAATCCAGCGCAAAGGGCTGCGCTAACCCTGGACCAGTTTACAGGGCTGCCAAACAGCAAACGCCAAGCGGGAAACGTGTATTACTGGGGTTCGCGTGAAGTTTCACACACGAAAGGGTCTGTGCGAGTGGGGTACGTGTATAACTGGGGTTCGCGTGAAGTTTCACATGCGATTGGAGCAGGGTACGTGTATTACAGGGTTCGCGGGAAGTTTCACACGCGAAAGGGCCTGTGCGAGTGGGGTATGTGTATAACTGGGGTTCGCGGGAAGTTTCACACGCGATTTCAGAGGGTACGTGCATTATGGGGGTTCGCGGGAAGTCTAACACGCGATTGGATCTGGGTACGTGTATTTCGGGGGTGCGCGGGAAGTTTCACATGCGAAAGGGCTTGTGCGAGTGGGGTATGTGTATAACTGGGGTTTGCGGGAAGTTTCACACGCGATAGGCCCTGTGCGAACGGGGTACGTGTATTACTGGGGTTCGTGGGAAGTTTCACACGTGAAAGGGCCTGTGCGATTGGGGTGTATAAGTGGGGTTTGCGTGAAGTCTCACATGTGATTTCAGAAGGGTACGTGTATTACGGGGGTGCGCGTGAAGTTTTACACGCGAAAGGGCCCTGTGCGAGTGGGGTATGTGTATTCCTGGGGTTCGCGTGAAGTTTTACACGCGAAAGGGAAACGCCCGTGCGCGATACGTCACAGACGCGCTTACGCGCTAAGGGCCTTTGGTCCAATGAAATCGCGTACGTGTGCTGACCTGCTTACACGCTAAGGGCCTTTCCTCGAATTGCACGCTGACATGCAATTTTTTCACGTGCCAAATCACTCCATATCAAGCTGGCCACGCACACACACACACAGAAGACCAAAGTCCTGCCATGAAGGCCATTTTCCTGCCCCCCAGAGCCCTGAGCACGCTCCCACCTGCCATCTGCTGCTGCCTGACTGTCTGCTGCCCACGTGCCCTGCTATTTGGTGCCTGCACATCAGCCATCTGCAGGGGTCCAGTTGCTGTGTCCACCCCTGCAGGAACAGAAGACTCCAGACTGGGATACCATCGCTCCACTGCCCAGCCCCAGGACCCAGTTGCCCACCCACTCCTGCCTCTGTGGTTGCCATGTCGGGCACATCTCCATCTGGCACCACTGGCAACCCCCAGCCAGAGAGGCAGAGGCCCACCAGCTTCACTGCCACCGAAGTTGGTGTCCTGGTGGAGCATGCCCTGGGGCATTATGATGCCCTCTTCGGAACATCACGCGCCAACAAGGAAGGACGGGAGAGGATCTGGGACGATGTAGTGGTTGCCATCAACGCGGAGCGGGTGGCAACACGAGACATCAAGCACGTCAAGAAGCGCTGGGAGGATTTCAGGTCCAGGACCCTCCACAAGGCCCGGCACCTCGCTGAGGGGGGCCGGGCACGCATGAGTAACATCCAGATGAGGGCCCTGGAACGTGTAGGCCCAGCGCTCCACGCCCAGATCCTTCGGAGGCAGACCCGTCTGGAGTTGAGCGGTAAGTGGCCAAGCATTGCTGTGTGAGACAGGGCATGTTGCAGTGTGCTGGTAGTCTGATGCTTGCCTGTATGTGTTACATAGGCCATGTATGGATGTGTGTGTGCAGGGACATCATGGTCATGCATGTGAGACCAGTTATGTGTGAACCACATGGTTGGTGCATGTGTTTTAATGCAACATGGGGAGCTCTATGCGGAATGCACACATGAAAGCATGGCTGTCTCTGTTCCTGGACATGAAGTGGGGGTGAGGAATGGGTGCTGATGTCATGTACATGTATGGTGCACATGTGTGTGTGTGCCTGAGAAGTGTGTGTGTGACTTTGAAACGCCATGGATGCATGTGACTTTGAAGGCAACATCTTGGTTTACAGGGGCCCTTCTACATGGATGTTGATTGCAGGCGGCAGGACTGTTTCTGCATGTGTGTTGTGTGCATTCACCCATGTGTTGTGGAATGACAGGATGGAAGTGACATTTGACAGTGCCACTCATGTGTTATTGCTTCCTATCTAGGGTATTTTGTACTGTACCCTGATGCTTGTGTTCTATGTCTCCCTCTACGCAGCGTCAAGTGAAGAAGAGGGCGGAGACGGCGCTGTGGAGCCAAGCGGCGGGGATGCCTCCACTGGGCGGTGACGCAAGGCCCAGCCACCCTCCCAGGAATTATCATCATCCGGGACCGAGGGGGCTGGTGCTGCGTCTGCCACAACGGCTGTGGCGGAAGGGCCGGGTGAGACCCCACAGGGGCTTCCAATGGCGGAAGACGGTGTGGAGACATCCAGGTTGGTGGTCTCCACAGAGGAGGAGGAGCCCGCTACTGAGCCGCACATGGGGCCTGGTGGGGGTAGTACCACTGGTGCAAGTGGTGCAGTCCAGGGCCAGGAGGCAGCACAGGTCACCGGGGAGGGGCCTGTGCATGTCACTGTGCCTGACCCTGTGACTGCACCACCATGCACCAGCAGGGAGGCCCCGTCCCAGGCCCGTCCGCAGGTAGGGGAGAGTGGCATGTCATCTGCCTCTCCACTACCTGCGGACGAGGGGTCCCACAAATGTATGGGCTCCGTCCTGGTTGGTGTTGCGTTGCGTACGCGTGTCATTCGTGATGACATGCATTCTTCCTGGGCGGAGAACGCACGCCATCACGGAGAGCAGCGTCATGACGTGGCACTGCTGGGAGGGGCCCTGGTTGTTGGGTTCCTACATGTGTCGCGCACTCTGGCGGACATATCCTCCTCTGTGGAGACTATGCGCCAGTCGTTCTCCACATCGTCTTCCGGCCCAGATTCCACCAGGGCCCCCTGTGGACCTGGCCCGACCAACACAGCCAGCTTGGTGGAGCTCACATCCCTGCCACAGGCGGGAGTCGGCGGCCCAGCAGGGGTGGACACCACAACTGGAGACCAGCTGATGGAGGATGTGCAGGCACCATCAGACACGGCACATGGACAGCAGGAGCAGGCTCTAGGTGGGAGCAATGATGGCTCGGGGCCATCAACATCGGAGGGGCAGGCATCGGCCAGAGGGCAGGAGGACCCAGGAATGGGAGTGTCTTCCGTGTGGCACCGGTTGGACCAGCAGATAGGTGCGGAGCAGCGGCGGGCGGAAGAGGCGTGGCTCACCATGGTCAGGGCAGAGTTCTCCATGCGTCGGGCTTTGAGGCGGGCAGAGTGCCTCGAGGCAACTCGCAGGGAGTTGGAACAGGCCATGAGTGCCTCCCTGCGTGACCTCGGGGCCAGGACAGAGGCCCGCCTGCGCCAAATAGACATGGAGTTCGATGATGCCCTGGCCCGGGACACCACAGAGTGAGCCGCTGGACTTGCCAGCCGCCATTGTATATAGTTAGATAGTGTTAGGTTTCCTTTTGTTTTTTCTTTATTTTGGTTGCGCTTGGACAATGCACCAGGTTTTTGTATATGGCTTTTTATTAGGTAGTATTTTTGATAGGTTTCATTTCATCAGTTGGGCTCATGGACCCTGGATTGTTCATCTGTACATAGTTCACCATTGGATTGTTCTCTTTTTTTTTATTTTTACCATGGAGCAGTGGTTTTCACTTTCTTTTTTCCCTTGGATTTGCTTTGTTGGACTGTGACTTTGGACACCATTTCTTTTGGATTTCTTTGGATTATTATTTTTTTTTTATTCTTAATACTCAATACACGTACCCCACTCGCACAGGGACAATATTCCTGGGGTTCGCGGGAAGTTTTACACGCGAAAGTGCCCTGTGCGAGTGGGGTTCGTGTATTACTGGGGTTCGCGGGAAGTCTCACACGCCATTTCAGCAGGGTACGTGTATTTCGTGGGTGCGTGGGAAGTTTTACACGCGAAAGGGCCCTGTGCGAGCGGGGTACGTGTATTACTGGGGTTCGCGGGAAGTCTCACACGCCATTTCAGCAGGGTACGTGTATTCCGGGGGTTTGCGGGAAGTTTTACACGCGAAAGGGCCCTGTGCCGCTCCGCATCTATAGCATGGCCTAACCGCTGCCACACGGAAGACACTTCCAGTCCTGGGTCCTCCTGCCCTCTGCCCCGATGACGAAGGCCCCGAGCCATCATGGCTCCCACCTTGTTGCTGCTGCTGCTGTGCCTCTGCCTGTGCCCTGGCTCTTGTTGCCTGCACATCCTCCTCCGGCTGGGGTGCAGTTGTTGATATGGCCACTCCTGCTGGACGTCTGACTCCCAACTGTGGCAGGGATGTGTCCTCCACCAGCCTGGCCGCAGGGTCAGAGGCAGCTCCACAGGGTACCCAGGTTATACATGGGTGGGAAGATGGCATGGAGTACGACTGGCGCATAGGGGGTTCAGTTGAGGAGGGGTTCGGAACAAGGTCCAGAAAATGGAGGAATCCGGCCCTGGTGAGCTGTCCCAGTAGGTCAACGAACCATTCGAGAAGACGTGCATTCTCCTCATAAAAAGACTGCATGTCACCTCACATGGCCCGTTGACGCAACGCCACCCCACCCAGGACAGGCTCAACCCGGTCCCGGATAGCCACGTCCGCAGGGAGAGGAAGGCCAGTTGTTGTAAGCGGATCCCCTCCCTGAAAACGGGTCCGGACGTAGGCATCCCTGCTGGTGCGGGATGATGCAGACACAGGATCGGGGACAGGATTACACACAGGCACCTCCGCAGTGGCCTGTGCTGCCTCCTGTCCCTGCCCCTGCACTGCACCACTAGCACCAGTGGAATTCCCATCTCCAGACCCCTTGTCTGTCCCTTGCACAGCCTCTTCCTCCACCAAACCCCCCACCAACCTTGATGACTCTGTGCCATCTTCCTCCGTCGCACCCTGTGGGGTCTCAGCTGCCCCTTCTGCTGCCGAGGAGTCCAACTCCGACCTCCGCCTCTTGGACCTCTCTGGGACGCGGCACCAGACTCATCACTCCCCGACAAGATGACAACCTGGGAGGGGAGCCGGGCCTTGCATCTCCGGCTGGCGGGATGATCCCTGCCGCTGTGCTCCACAGCACCCTCTCCGTCCTCTTCTTCAGTTGACGCTGCAGACAGGGAGAGATAAAACACAGGCATCAGGGCACTGTACAATGGACTCATACACACATGACAGTTGCACATGAGTGGCATTGTTTAACTACAGACACGGCATCACACTCCACGACACACATTTCATTTTAACTCACACACATGAACATTTCAACAGCAATATTGCACTAGGCAGCACCATCCATACACATACAACAGCATGAACAGCCAAAGGTGAGCCTGACATCACATGAAACACAAGGAGTGCACTAGACATGCACACACGCCACCACACTTACATGCATGTCTACATCTCCTTCAACTGTTGCAGTGATGAGATCGCCATACATGTCACATCTGCCATTCATCCTTCTACATATCAGTGTCACATGCATCCATGTTGCATCACAGTTGCACACTTGTCAGATACACATACATGCACATGTACACAGTGCAGATACATGCATTATGAACCACCATCCATGCCACAACCATGGCAAAGTACATACACAGAAATTCAAACATGTGTGCTCCCACACCTGCATTTGCCCAGCATGCTTACCAACACATACACCATGAACGTGTCTCACAACTGAGAGGACTCACATGTGGCAGCCTCACGCCCATGTTCATACACATCCCTAGATGGCCCTACATAAACACATGTGCAACCTGCACACTACTGGCACACCACGACACGCACACAAATACTATCAACATGCATGTACACTTACCGCTCGACTCCAGACGGGTCTGCCTCTCAAGGATCTGGACGTAGAGCGCTGGGCATATGCGTTCCAGGACCCTCATTTGATGGTTCGACAGCTGGCCCCGGAGCCCCTTGGCATCTGCTGCCTTAGCGAGGCGCCGGGCCTTGTTGAGGGTCCTGGACCTGAAGTCCTCCCAGCGCTTCTTGACATGATGTAAGTCGTGGACTGCCACCCCCTCCGCGTTGATGGCAGTCACGATGTCCATCCAGATCCTGGTCCGTCCTTCATTGTCGGCGCGCGAACTTCCAAAGAGGGCATCATACTCCCCCAGGACTTGCTCCACCAGGACACCAACTTCAGTGGCAGTGAAGCTGGTGGCCCTCTGCCTCTCTGGCTGGGGGTTGCCAGTGCTGCCAGATGGTGTTGTGCTGGACATGGCAACCCCAGAGGCAGGAGTGGGTGGGCAACTGGGTCCTGGGGCTGGGCCGTGGAGCGATGGAATCCCAGTCGGGAGTCTTCGGTTCCAGCAGGGGTGGTCACAGCAACTACACCCCTGGCTGACGTGCAGGCAGCAAATGGCAGGGCATGTGGGCAGCAGGCAGTCAGGCAGCAGCAGATGGCAGGTGGGATCGTGCTCAGGGCTCTGGGGGGCAGTAATTCGGCCTTCTGGGCAGGAGCGTGGTCTTCCGTGTGTTTTCGCGTGGCCAGCTTGATACGGAGTGATTTGGCACGTGAAAAAATTGCACGTCAGCGTGTAATTCGAGGAAAGGGCCTTAGCGCGTAAGCACGTCAGCACACGCACGTGATTTCATTGGACCAAAGGCCCTTAGCGCGTCCGCGCGTAAGTTACATTATGCGTGTAGGCGTTTCCCTCATAGCACGTGACGACAGAGCACACGTGGAAAAACTGCACATACGAGTGTCATCACCTTAGCGCGTAAGTTACATTACACGTGCGGGCGTTTCCCTCATAGCACGTGATGACAGAGCACACGTGGAAAAACTGCACGTCCGAGTGTCATCGCGTGTAATTGGAGGAAAGCGCCCACGTACACGCGTATCTGACATGTACGTGTGGGCCGGTTTAAAAGCTACGTATAGGACGCCATTTCCTTGTACGTGCTTTTCGTGGAGAGCGAGTGGGTGAAATCTGTACTTCTTGTCGGTTCACCCGCGATTACTTCACAGCGTTTCTAGTTCGTACTCCCTGTTACCTCTGACAGCTCCTTTCTGAATTTTTGTTGGGCCTGTTTCCTCAAACAGAGTTCACTTCTCTTTTTGTCCTGTCTCCTCAGACAGCGTACAATTCTTCTTTTGGCGGGGTGTTGCCAACGCGTATTTTTCACATTCTTTTTCCAGGCAGACGGTGAGTTCCGCATGTACTTAGCAACTGTGCTTGCCCCGTGTGTCGCGTTCCCCATCAGAGGTTATTGTAGGCTGCGTGTATTACACATACGCTTATTTTTGGGTTTCTGGGTGCCACAGTGTAGTGCGGGTTCATTTTTTCACGCACGTGGTCTACGAGGGGTTGCGTGCATGTTAATTTTTGATTTTGGGCTGCCTGTGCGTTGCGTAACCCGTCATCTTCCCCCAGGGGTCACAGACAGCCTTCTTAAAGCACTAGGGTAAGAATTCCATCTAGTATCCTACCCCTTTGACCCCCAATTGCCCAGGACAATATTTACCACAACTCCCATACGCCCAACAACATCAGTGCCATGGTTGGGAGGCGACCAAGCGGTAAGGGAGGCAAAGGTGGCCGACCTTCAAAAGGTGGGCGTGGTGGGCGCGGTAGGAGACGTGGCCGGAATTTGCAGGGTGCCCCTATACCCCCATGTGTGGAGGAACAATCAGGGACACCCATGCCCCCCCGCCCATGGTTGAGGGAAACGTGGCTGACACCATCCCAGCTCAGCCCCTGTTGGACCAGCCCACTGTGGCACCTGACCTGGCACAGGATGAATCCCTGGCTGACTTCCAGGTCAGCAAATCTAGGCCACGTGTGGCAGTGCAAGTTGTCACCAAGCCACGTGGATCTGGGGTAGCTATGTCATCTGCTGCCCCAAGTATGCAGGGTGGGGAAGCTGCAGGGGCAGCTGTAGCTCCATCCGCCCCAGCTCTGACTCTCCCAGCCAGGACAGTGTCAGTCCAGGTCCATCAAACTGACGTTCCCCCTGACAACATTACCCTGCAACCAATGCCTGCATCAAGACCTATGGTCATTGTGCATTCCCACACTCCTACTACCCAGTCCACCGGTGATTCTGCCCCTACTGACCAGAGCGGCGTAAGCCACTCTGGCTCTGCTCCACCTTTAAAGAAGAGGAAGAAGGGTGCTCTGGCACGACAGGCTGAGACCCCAGAAATGGCTACACACTCCGGTACCTCAAGGAAGCCTTGCTTTAATGAGGCAGAACTTGATGCACTTGTGTCCTATGTGTCGACACATAGCCACGAAATGCTGGTGGCTGCAGGGTCCAAGACCACAACTGGTCCACGTAAGGCACACTGGCAGATCATCGCCGACCGCATAAGTGCCCTTGGATTTGTGAGGCGCACAGCTGCTGATTGCTACAAGCAGTAGAATGACCTGAAACGCAGAGCAAAGAACAAGCTGGCCTCAAATCATGCCGCTACTCTGGTGACTGGCGGTGGGTCTCCACAAGAGGACAACAAACTCACTGAACATGAGTCTGTTGCTGGGGCCTTCGTCACAGAGGAACAGATCCAAGGAGTCGGAGAACTACCTGATTATGATGCATTTTCCGGTGAGTGCCCATGCATGTGTGTGTGATGCATGTGTATGTTGTTTGGGTGACGGGTTCTGATTGAGTGCCAGTTGAGGGTGTGTGTGCCTGAGTGGTATGGGTCACCCATGTGCTTCATCCAAAACATTCAGAGGCCTTGGATTTGGGTGTGACAGTATCCCTTCTGCCCACAATAGTAATTTAGCGCAACATTACGGCAGTTGCCCTTGAAGTGGTATCTTGCAACAGCATTGTTTGTATTTTTCAGTGTTCGTTCAGGCTGATTGTTTCAATTCTCCCACTTTTGCTACGCATTCCTCAGCCCTATTGTCACATTTGTGACATGCTTCTGTCATTGATGAACCCCACATTGGCCCACATGTGTTACCTTGTTAGGTGAATGATTTGACCATTCAGGCTGATTGAGTATTGGCCTGATGACATACATTTTTGGGGCCTCTTTGAATGTGGAACATGATAGTTGTTTCCTGTCATGTTGAAGTGCACAATCATTGATGTGTACATCAGCCTGCAATCACTGTATTTTTGTGCACTGGATGTGTTTCAGTGTGTGGCATATGCCTATTTTGTCACACTATGTAGCATTTTTCATCTCATCATGTCCATCTCACATGGATGGCTGGCAGTACTCATTCACTGACATATGGATGTACTTGTGGAATGTACCATGGCTATGGTACATGCCATCTGTGTGATGGCATGTGTCATGTATGTGTATTGGACATGCCACTCACAGGCCAATGTGTGATGGCAGTGCTACCCAGCATGCAGCAAATGTGTTGCTCTTCCATCTTGGTGTCATCAGTGTATGCCTTTTGCCTCCCCTTCCAACTCAGTGACAGTGCATGCATGGGAGGGTTATAGTCATGTGGGATATGTGTAAATCATGTACTGGTTCTGTAGCTTGTCAGGCTTATTTGTGTGCTATGGTGCTAATGCCTGTTTGCATTTTTTGTCTTTCATGTTTTTGCAGGGGATGACGCACGTGATGCTGTTGAGGAGATGGTGCAGACCCAGTAGGGATCTCAGGCACGACTGGGCACCAGTGGGGGATGTGGTGTGGTGGTGGGTGAGAACCCAATCTTGCTGCAGACCATTCTGTCCAGGGGTGTCTCTAGGTGCACCTCCCCAGACCTCTATTCAGGTGCTGATTCGGATGATGAGACCTATGTGCCGTCGCAGGTAAGTGTTTCTGCCAGGGATTCTGTTCTGTCCAACCCACCTGCACCAGGGGTAGAACCCTCTATGGGGATGTCAGTGTTGGAAAGTCCGCCTTTGGTGGTTAAGGATGCAGGGTCACACTCCACAACATCTGACCCTGTTCCTGGGCCAGCAGATCAGAGCAGGAATGCAGTCCTGCAGCCTCAGGCAGTGCCGGCACAGCAAGGCGCAAATCGCCTTGCCCCAAACAGGTGTGGTGCCCGCCGACGTGGTGGCCGTACGCCACCAGGCAATACCGGATGGGAACAATCCATGTACGGTATGGCAACCCAACAGGCAGCATCAGTTGAGATGATGGGTCAAGCAATGGAGAGGGTGGCCACTTCCACTGTCCCCCCTGAAAGGCAGATGGAGCAACTACAGCAGGCAACAGACTCCATTTGCAAATCACACAGGGAGGACATGTTGGCGCCCAACAGGGACAGACTGGCGGCACTGGAGACTCTACGCCAATCGATATCAATAGAGTCCCAGGGCCACAGGGAAGCCCTGAGGGTAGAACTCCATCACCTCAGGGACACTCTGTTGACCTTGAGGCTTCCACTAACTTGAGGACAGAACAGCAGCTGGAGCGGCTCATACGTTCGCTCTCAGCTGAGATGCAGGCAAATCGGGAGGAGACCGGGCATCACGTCAGGTGGTGCATGGGGATCTCC
This sequence comes from Ambystoma mexicanum, assembly GCF_040938575.1. Classification (NCBI taxonomy): domain Eukaryota; kingdom Metazoa; phylum Chordata; class Amphibia; order Caudata; family Ambystomatidae; genus Ambystoma; species Ambystoma mexicanum. The sequence goes on along the minus strand of NC_090938.1, from coordinate 497,394,707 downwards.
ACACTATAATCCTCCAGAACGAGACCTTCCACACCCGCATGCTTGCTGCCATGGAGGACCATACCAGGGCTTTGCGTGGGCTGCCTCCCATAGCACCACCACCTCCTGTGGCAGCAGCAGAGGGTGATGAGAGCGACAGCAGAAGTTCTCCCACATTGGCATAGCCGTGCAGGCCATGAGCCCATGGAGGTGTTTTTTTTTCCCAACATCCACACAGGTGGCTGTTGGTGCGCACCCTGTCCTCGGACCTCCTGGGTGCCCCCCCCGTGCCCCCCACATGGCCATTTTTGATTTTTTTAAATTTTTTTTACAGTGTGTTGCCTTGTGTGGCTCCCGTGGGCATCCACTGTATTCCGGCTGGGCACATGCAGGCTTGTCCTGAGTTTGGGTTAGATGCTTGGGTTCGTGAGACACACCCCTCCTGCTTCCCGTTTCCATGGGCTTGCAAATGGTGTGCCCAAGTGACAGTGACTCACACAGTGACGTTGGACTCCCATGAGCTGTGTGGGCAGTCTGTAGTCAATACTGTGTATACATTCCTAGTGGATATTGTTGTTGTATTGTACACTGCATGGTGTTATTGATATGTGCTTGTGCATCCATGTCTTCCTCCTAATTTGCAGGTTCATTCCTCATGTCTTCACAAGGCCGTCTACTTTGGAGATGGAGTTCATGTTGTAAGCAGTGCATTTACACATTTGCGTGGCAGCAACACTGTACAGTTGGAAGTGGTCGATGTACTGGCATAATCAGGTTGTAAGACTACCACTACTTTAACTTAGTACTGTCATGTTTATGCTATGTTTGAGGTTGTGTAGTTGCATTGTATTGTTGGTAAGTATTTGGTCATGTGTGTTGTTAGTTCTACATTACTGGGAGCATATTGTGTGTGGCCAGTTTCCATTAGGGACACTGTACTTTGTGACACTTGTGTCATGTTTTGGGGATTGCTTTGTTTGCTCTCACATAGCATGACATGCCATGGTGTGTTGGGTGGCGTGCTGGGGAGGGGTTGGGTGACATGGCACTGTTATCATGTTGTATTTTGCAAGGGGGTAATGAATTTAGCAGTATAGAAGCGTGTCTTTTGATGACACAGCATTGGGGGTGTTTGTGTAGGTAGGGATGCACACAATGTAACACTTCCAGGTGACCAATCTCAGGCTGGTATGGTTGTGACAGTTGACTGTCCCTTATGTCATTATCATTGATTGTCAGATGGTATGTGCCAGGGCTGTGTGCACTCCACAGGGGTGTGATTTTAGATGAAGTAATTAGCCACCAGCTGCGTACGGGCTGCCTCACCCCGTGCCCTTTCCTCTCCCATGCGCAGTGGCCGTGCATGTGGTTGGGGATGTGGGGGCACCACCATGTCCACGGGCAGGCCCCGGCGTGTTGCAACGTTGTGCAGGACACATGCTGCCACTATGATCCTGCACACTACTGGGGGAGCGTATAACAGCTGCCCGCCAGAACGGTCAAGGGAGCGAAAGCGTGACTTGAGCACTCCAAATGTGCGCTCCATTATGCCCCGGGTTGCAATGTGGGCTGTGTTGTATCTTACCTCGGGTGGCGTGGTGGGGTTCCGAATTGACGTCATCATGTGGGTGCTCAGAGGGTAGGCACTGTCCCCTGGGGAGGTGGTGATGGGTATCATTAGTGGGGTTGTGACATTACTCAGTGTCTGACATGCATGCATGTGCTGTGGCATTTATACTCACCGAGCAGCCATGTATCGCCATGCCGTCCAGCTTCTAGGTCCCGGTTTAGGGTTGACATTCTGTAAATAAAACTGTCGTGGGTGGACCCTGGATAGTTGGCATATACTGAGGTGATGATTCCCATGGCATCACATACTACCTGGACGTTGATGGAATGCCAGTGCTTGCGGTTTCTATAGATGTGTTCTGATGCCCTGGGGGGACGTAGAGCCACATGGGTGCAATCAATGGCACCTAGGACTTTGGGGAATTGTGTCACCCCGTAGAAATCCTGGACGGCAGCCTGCCTTTCTGCAGGTGTTCTGGGCAGGTATATGTGCCTGCGGACTGATGGGCGTGCTGTCATGATGGCCAAGGCCTGGTGTAGGCAGCGTGACTGCGTGGCCTATGACACCCCCCCCCACTATAGCACTTGTCCGCTGAAATGATCCAGTGGCCAAGAAGTGCAGTACATTGAGGACCTTCTCCAGGGGGCTGAGTGCTTGGGAGCACAGGGTGGTTGATGTGAGGTCATCCTCCCACTCACTCACCAGGTCGAGTATTATGTGAGGTGGAAACCTGTACCTCCCATACATCTGGTCATCAGGCATCCCAAAAAGGCTGGTTCTGGGTGTGAACATTCTGGGCCTGACTATCCTCCTCCTCCTCTTGTGGTATCCCACGACCACTGCTGCTAGGAACGGTATATTCATACTGGCGTCTGAGCTTGTTTGTTGTTAGCGTGCATTTTTATGCTGTGCGGGTCCACGTACGCCTGCTTCCTGCTGGCGTACGTGTTTCCGGATTAGCGCGTCTTTTTTGGCGCACGCGTTAGCCCCGTTCGAATCCATGAATACGTGTTTTGAACGTGCGTGTGGGCGTTCCGCGCATTTGCCTCCTGTACTTCCCCCGTGACACCCACATTTTCACACGTTTTTCCCCATTCCGCGTGTCACTCCCTCTGTTCCTCCTACTTTTGTTGTGTGCGCCGCGCTATGTGCAATTTTGCTGTGCGCTTAGCGTACGCTGTTTGGAGATGTGTGCGCCAGCGTGCGCCACGCAGAATTTTGGCGCACATCCTGGGATTTACACGCTGTTAGGAAAGATTTCGTAATTGTAGGTAATTTTACTTCCATGTGGCAACCCCTAAACTTTTTGCTGTTGTTTTTCACCTTGTTCTCGACTTTGCCAGAGAAGTGCAGCCTTCTGCCGCACTCCTCTGGGCTTTCGCTCCTTTCTTACGGGGAAACTGACATGCCCTTAAGACAGTCAGTACCGGGAAACGCTGTTTTCCGTAGTTTCTTTTATCATGTTGCGGCTTTCGTGCAACATGACACAAGACGGCACTGTAAGCCAAGTTACTGCTCTCTTGGGTCTCTAGCCTTCTACGGGCCCTAGATACTCTTTTAGGACTGTAACTGATCGGTGCAAGTGATTCACGGACGGGAATAGTGGCAGCGATCGTTTCTTGTGTTTTGAGCTCCTTTTGGCGTTCTAAGCACGTTTTTCGCGCTTAACCCAAAATGGTGGCCTGGCTCCCAAAATGGCCAGACCACGAGGCTCCTTTGTCCTGTCCGCTGACCGTCTTGCTCCCTTCACCTTCCCCAGGTCGAGCCGACCCGGGGCCTTCCTTATTTGGGCATGTACTTTCCCGCGAAACACAGATGCTTTCGCGGGGTTCTACATGCCTAGTGTGTGCCTCCAGGATGTGGGCTGGGATGTCTGGTCCCAATACACATCCTGGGTGCCAGAGTCTAGGGTGGTGTGAATGCCTGGGACCACCGTGGTCCGTGATTGGTCCACGAATGGTGTGAGTGTTGATGAGCGGATCTCCCATAGGGTCCCCTCCGTTTTGGCGTGAAGGGAACCGTGGATAAGAGGGGGCTGGGAACACCACTACCATGTCGATCTCCTGAGTTCTCACGAACAAAGGAATACAGGAGCCAAGTATCCTGCAACCAAGAGGCTGAACCGAGGAATCGCTGGTGACCCGCTGAAGGACTGCACCCCTGCACTGCTGTCACCTTGTGAAACCCTTTTCACCTTTGATCAAACCAGAAGGCCTGTACTGGTACTTCGACCCTTGGAATAGCGGGAACAGCTATTCTCGGTATCTCTACCATCTCCTGCCAGTAAGCCTTCGGAAGCGTCTCTGGGCCATCCAGCAGACTGACCATCTTACACAGGAGTCTTGCTCTGTAACTGCCGCCAGGTTGTGTAGTATTTCGAGTCCTTGTCACTCTCACACGCTTCGTACACTTGGCGTTCCCAGGTCTGAAGTGAGTAGTGTACATTTGGCTCAGATACACACGGCCGCTCCGTTGCCCTGCTGTGGTAACAAACTGTGCGGGTTCCTTCGTTTGGGACGTCTTTTACTCAACTCTGCTGCTGCAGACTCAACACGACGACGAGAGGTCCCCTGCTCTTCTGAACCTGCCAGCGACTGAAACGGACGCGGAGAAGCCTGGGTCTGCTTGCATCGGGGACCGGTGAGTAGCATAGCTAGGAACTGGTCGCCCTCCTGCAGGAGCCCATAGCTTTTCCCCGCTGTGTCAAAACAGCACCCTTTTCCGTACTCGCGCTCTGCTTCTGCCCACAGTGGAGGCTGCGCTTGAGTCGCGGAACTTTGTTCTTCTTCATTTGTGCACTAAACTGAACTGCCTGATTTCCCTCGTAGAGACTCCCCTTTTTGCCCGTTGGCACCAGCGTTTGCAGGTACTTTTGAGCACAAGGCTCCACTCTTCGTAGGGCTCGGACTTCCTTTTAGTTAGGTGCCTCTGAAGGCGGACTGGGTCTAAGCATTATTTCGCACTGCCTGTTTTCCTTCCCTTTTAGGTGGACTACACATTTCGTGCATCTAACGCTTGAGACTTGTTGTATTTGTATAGATATTGTATTGGTATGGTATGTGTTGGTTTACTAGAGTTGTATTGTGATTTCTCGCTACGGTCATTGTTTTAAAGGCCTTGGAATAAATGTGTATATATTTTTAATATAACACCTGTTTGGAGTAGTTTGTAAGTGTCCTTGCTTTGTGTGCTCATTGCGGGCTTTCAGTCACCCTCACCCCTCTTGAGACCTAGTCTTGACCGCCGCGAGCGCTACCTTGATTGGTCTGGCTCGTCCAGAGGTTACCCTGTTCCAAGTAATTAGGTTGGCCTTCTGAACTTCTGCGCCACCAGGACAGAGTTCAGAAATCCGTCTTAACACACGCGCACGGACTTCCATGAATCGATGTGCCGGTTTTCGCTGCGATTTTTGCACTGGCACTGCGATTCGCACGCTTGTGCTGAAAATTTCAGCGCACATTAATTCCATGAATCGGCCTGATAATTTTTGGGGGAAGGTCAGGGAAGGTATAAAGTACCCAAGGAGTTGAGTTGAAAGTGAGATTTATTGTTTGTTTGGTTTATTATTTGCAATACGCAAGCCACCCCTCGGTTAACAGTGCGCAGCATTTACATGAGATTGCGAAAAATGTGTTACATCAACAAAAATATATACATACACATATAGACAAGGTCAGCAATATGAGGTGAATAGAGAGAGAATTCAAAGATGACACCCAGGTTGTTCGCCACCCAGGATGGTGAAGGTAGGGGTTAGGGTTAGCATACTTTGTATGTACACTGTACAATAACATTTATTTACAAAAAGACAATCGTATTACAATTATTTAAACCGGGATTTGTACTTCACAACCAGCTCTCCTTTGGGTGGACATGGCACAGTGGCAATGTTTGGTGGCAATGGATCAGTGCTCTGCACAGAAACGTTCAAAATTCCATATCTGTGCTTCTCTAATACAGCAACAATAAGGCTTTTGACAAAGTCGAACTCCATTTCCTCATAGACTGGTTTGATCACCCATTGCTTACTTCTTTTTGAAAAGGCCTTAGTGTAGCGAGGCATCCTTACATAACCCGTAGTCCTAGATTGTTCATGGCCGAGATTCTCATTATGGGGCAAGACGGCAAGTAGAGTCATATGTCTCATGCCCTGTATGCTGAAATGCAAGCGCTTTGGCCTGTACTTTAGGCACATATTGTGGAACACCTCTAAACCTCCCGTGTGACAGAATTCTGTCAGTCCCCTCAAATCTCTTGATAGAGTTTTATCGAAAACAATCTTCTCAATGGCTTTGTGTGTCGGTGAAGATGGAATCAACCACTTCTTCTTCCGTGCCTCCTCTGGGAACAAACTTCCAGCCCAGATGCGGCAGATTCAGAACTACTCCGTATTCAAACACGCCGTAAAAATCAATTTTTTCAACATGGAATAACTCCTTGACCTTGCTCCTTCTCTGCTCTTTACAGGCTACTCTATATGTTTGTCTGTCCTGTTAAGGTTCTATGTGCACCCTGAGGCCTACGGGCATGTTGGCGCTTTATAAGAATTAAAAATAAAAATAATAATAATAATGTTCACATTGGTGGAAATGTAGATTTTCTGACCAGCGGTGCACGTTGGTACAGTGGCGCATCAGTGACCGCCATTTTTCAAGTAGTATTTCCACTGACCCTTCACAAGTTTTGGGGCTCCACCAAAGATGGTTGCTGATAGACTGGGACCACTCTGAAATACTTTCCAAACCTTTTGTTTTCCCTGAAGCCGAGATTTTCTTATTGATTGATTTAGCAAGATGCCATACGTCAAATTGATGTTTAATATGTGGGAACTGCTCTCTCATTGTCTTGGCAATTGAAACATGTCTGTCCGTGGCTATGAGGTCGATGTGCATTCCCCTCGATTGTAGATATTCCACTGATTTTATAAATCCTAGTTTCTCCATGGCCACTGAGGATGTACATTGTGTTACCTGCACAACCACCGAACTCACAATTTTCTTACTATCCATGTCCTGAAAGTGGTAGGTGCAGTACTTGGCAGAAAATCCAGGGCTGTCGCACTGTCCATCGCCGGCTAGCCTGAATCGTTTCCCTTCGAATGTACTTGCTACAGACAATTGTTCAATTTTCCAAGCATCACTAATGGCCGGAAACAGATAATCATGTTGGTATTTGTAGTACTGCGTTTTTTAAATGAAATGGAGTCCCACAAACTGAAAGAAAGACTAAAACTGGACCCACTAAAAAGTGATGCAGCTGCACACAGTAGATTGCCTGCTGGCAGTTTCCCCAGCATCGGTTGTGCAGAACATGGGAACGTATGATTTAATCTACAGGCGGCATTTATTTTGACATTACTGCCTTTTTTTGGACGAGTGACATGAATCAATGGCTTCCCACATACTTCCCCTGTAACGGAATGCCCACATTTCAGAATACTTATAATATTCATCAAACAACTGTCACATACTATGTATTTGCCCTCTTTCATTAGACTGTCATCCGGCGTCAAAGTTGTTTCGGCCTGTGACGTTGAGGATATATAACCACATTTGAAAGACATTTTGCTGCTATCAAGTTCTGATGCGCCGGTGAATGCTGCTGCTGGTTCATTCTCTGTCATTTCAACATCTGCTACTTCAACATTGATGGGAGAACACAACAATGTCGACAGCTTTTTTGGTGGCAATTTTTTGGCGGGTGTAGATTGTGTAAATTGATCTGCGACTACTTTAGAGCTATCCTCAATACATCCAGTATCATGTTGTTGCGGTCGTACTGTAGCAATGGTCCAATACAAATTTGCTGGATTCTCCGGACACATTCATTTCATGTTCTGGCCATTGGACATGAGCATCTCGAGTCTCAACACGCCGCGTCTGAATTAATAGTTCCTCCATAGTGTAAATGGTCTGGCAAGCACCATCTCTTATTCGCTTCACTGTCTGTGTATGTATAGTTCGGACACCCACGGGTAATTAGAGGATAGATTGGAAAAGGGATGTTCAGTTTAAACACAAGATAAAGTATAGTACAATAGACTGGAAAAAAACATAAAATAGTCCCCAGCACCACAAAAAAAAATTCTAAAGTTATGAACTGTTTGTAACTAACCTTATTTTTGTTTCTTTTCTTTGCAACTTTTTTGACTCGACCTTCAACATCTGCACGCTGTAGCTCCGGTTCGTTTCCGCATCTCTTCCCTTCCTGTTGCGTTGCAACGACTATATTTTCTGTATCCGCATAGGCAGCACGGAATGAGGCTCCATCGACTCCCTGAAACATAGTACTTTCATTACTATGTATCAAAATATTGTTAGCATAAAACACACGTGAGGACGAACACACAGGTACATCTCAATAGCCAAACACGATTTAAACATTGTGTGGAACAATCAAACGACAAGTATTCGAGCTTTGATGACCTAGTTCGATGGAGCTGTCAGTATCAATACCTCTGGCTCTGCATGGACTGCCACGAATGATTGTATTGAAGAGGATGCATCAGCAACTCCCTGAAACACAGTACTTGCGTTAGAATGGTTTTCAATATTGTTAACATACACACACTTGCGGTTGACGGCACAGGTACATCTAAAGAGATAACCACAAATGATGCTTTGTCTAAAAGAATCAAGGAATATTTAAATATGATCAGATTTAATCGACTTATTTGTCTGATTTCTTTACATCTGCATCATCTAAATGGGATGTTGTGATTGTAGTGGAAGCTCCATCGTCTCCCTGAAACACAGTACTTGCGTTAATAGGGAAGAAAGTATAGCAAATGGAATCACCTTATATGATCACGCTCGATGGAGCTGTCAGTATCCATGCCTCGTGCTGCTGAAGAACATCTAGGGATGTTGTAAATGTGCGCACTTCCGAAAGCTGTTGCGCCGATTCGTATCCACATGGTCCTGCTTCCACTTCACCTGGAATTACTTGATTGTCAGGCTCTGCATCAAGTGCGGGTGTTGACGCTTCAACAACTGCCTGAAACATAGTATTTGCATTAGTAAGGATTACAATATTGAAAACATAACACATACTTGGGGTCGACCGCACAGGTACATATCAATGGATAACCACAAATGAAACATGGTGTAGAACAAACGACAAGTGTTCCAGTCCTGATGATCGCGGTCGATGGAGCTGTCAGTATCCATACCTCGTGCTGCTGAAGAACATCTAGAGCTGTTGTCAATGTGGTGGACGCTTCAGCATCTCCCTGAAAGACAGTACTTGCATTAGTATGGATAACACTAATTATAACTGAAAACAAACACCAGGGGACGACAACTAAGGTGTATATCAATTGGAAAGCACTAACCAAACAATTGGTAAAATAATCACACAATACATAAAAACTATTACTTGACATGCATAAAACAAGCCTGTAGCGGAATAGCCAAGTAAGATTACCTGATACGCGCTAGAAGTGGTTGATAACTGCGAGCACGTCACGGAAGTAGAATGTTCTTGCTTCAGATTCAAGGGATAGTCAAGCAGTTGTAAAGGTAAATTATTGTTTGATAATGAAATGTCAATATTTAAAATTGCCATGTAAGGAGACAGAATACTTGAGTAATGCTATTGAAAATGCGCAATATAGCACAGTTCCCTGTGCCCATATATAGATTTCGTTTGTGGGTTATGAAATCTAAAAATAATATATTGATAAATGTCCTTATTCCAAAAACTATACACTCATATCAATGTCAAAAGTATTACAAATTGGAAACAACACCTAAAATATCAATGAATCAATTCGGCAACCTACACACTACCGCAAGGCCTAAAGCTAAAAACGGACACTTGACTTACCAGTGGCGGAATGTGGACGAATAGAGTGGGAATAGCGTTTGCGAGCAATTTTCGTGTTGTTCGCCGTTTATTCTTCTTTGTTACCCAAGATGTAGCATACATGTTCGAGAAAAAGTGCCGGCTGCAGATGCGGAATCGATCACCCCTCTTGTCCTGTGATACTTCTTGGACTCTACTTTCAAGCTCATCCAGTGGATATCTGCAATGTCTGACCCATTCTCTTATTCGATCAACAGTTTTTGGGAATACATGCATTGTAGTGCCTTCAGATTTAGCATGGGTCTTCGAAGGGCAACCGCTAATCGAACAGGCAGGCATTGTTGAAAATTCTGAAAAGTAAATATCGACATTATTAAACAATCTAGATGAATAAAAATGTGATACAAAAGTAAATGACCCATACAATGTTCAATGCAAAGTTTGTTTTACTCGCCGGAACTATACCAGTTCATCATGTGCGGCTTAGTATTTGCATAAGTTGCAGAATTTTGTAAAATAATGTGACTAAACTCTGAACATGTGACTCGTCCCTTGGATGTTCTGTCTTGCATGAGAAGGGAACATGCTTACATTATAAACTGGACCCCAGAAGGATGCAATTCGATGACAATTGACACAGATGAAAATAAATAGATCTATTGATAGCAGAACAATTGAAACTCAAGTCAATAGCAATGAGCCAAATGAACATAGCACTATTGGGTACTCTAATCGCAAATAGATAGACATTTAAAAATGACCGAAATATGAGTAGGATACATGGCCTTACCTTGACCAACAAACAGTTGGATTCAGCAGGCCGAGCAGTATGTTGCAGGAGAACAGGTAGATGGCCACAGGTCGCACACTGACGAGTTTGCTCGAAGCGGTCACAGATGGCACGACGACGAGTAGATTAGCATAGATCTCAGTGCTTCTCAGTTAGAACGTTCAGGAGTTGACTTGCAAAGATGTTCTCATGAGACATATCAAGTGTTTTATAAAGTATTAGAAACAGGGGTGTGTTTGTGAATAAATGACGTGTGTATGTCGTGGTATTATGTGGATTGCAGGGGGGCGGCCTGCCTCAGGGGATGCCTGCCTGGAGACACAGGGCCTGAGGAGGCCATGTGAGCGATTTCCCCTTTGGCGTGGGATACCTTTTGAAGTGTACATGCTGTTTGGCACCTTGGCCGTTTGCGCCCCAGACAGCCCCCCATGCCAGCGCTCATCCACGGGTGCGAACTGCCTTTGATAGGGGGAGGGGGTGGATGGGCCGGTGGGCGTGCAGATAAAGCACAGGAAGACTGCTGAATGGAGACACACTTATGTGGATTGCAGGGCGGCGGCCTCCCTCAGGGGAGGCCTGCCTGGAGACACGGGGTCTGAGGAGGCCATGTGAGCGATTGCCCCTTTGGCGTGGGATACCTTTTGAAGTGTACATGCTGTTTGGCACCTTGGCCGTTTGCGCCCCAGACAGCCCCCCATGCCAGCGCTCATCCACGGGTGCAAACTGCCTTTGATGGGGGGGGGGTGGATGGGCCGGTGGGCGTGCAGATAAGGCACAGGAAGACTGCTGAATGGAGACACACTTATGTGGATTGCAGGGGGGCGGCCTGCCTCAGGGGAGGCCTGCCTGGAGACACAGGGTCTGAGGAGGCCATGTGAGCGATTGCCCCTTTGGCGTGGGATACCTTTTGAAGTGTACATGCTGTTTGGCACCTTGGCCGTTTGCGCCCCAGACAGCTACCCATGCCAGCGCGCATCCAATGGTGCGAACCGCCTTTGATAGGGGGGGGGGATGGGCCGGTGGGCGTGCAGATAAGTGTGTGGGAGCGAGGGGCCATCAGGCCCCTCTCATGCTTTACTTCTCAGTAGAAACTCGGACCAAGTGCCTCCAGTAGTGGGTTCTCCCCTTGCCCTTATGTGATAACTTTGGTTGACAATAGATGGGACCACTGAGTAGGACACGGGGCATCCATTTTTGTACCCCCTTTCGACTCCATCTTATTGACGAGGCCTCACTGAGATAGTACAGCGCGCAGAGCACATGGCCCCCACCCTCGTTCCCAATCTGACTGGAAAACTCCAGAGGTATTTGCAACAGCTAATAAATGTAACACATCACGCTTCCTCTGAGATCACTGTCCTGCATGTGAACCAGCCTGAATAAGCACATAGCTCGTTCATCTCCATTAACGTGTCCTTGCCCACGCACCCTCGCCAGTGGAAAGTTACTGCAATTGTGAACCTGTGTCCCTGCAAGGTATTCTCGTCATGTGCCAGACCACTGACCACGACATGATGCCCACCTAGCAGATCCCCAATTAACATTAGACCCCTACTGCAGTATATCGTTGCCTATCAATAACAAATGCCACATACCGGAGATTCTTGTGAGCACAGACCCACACTTCAACCAGTGTATTATAGTGGTCAAGACCCTTAACCTAAGGCCTGTATAAGCCAATGTTAATTGATAGTATAGATATATGTGTGACATTTATAGAGACATAACCTACTGAAAGACTGTGAACAAGTGTTATTTAGTGCATGCATTATTGAGAATATTTTATGTTAGCTTAGATAGATAGTGACCACCCTGCTTCACAGCGACCTGACCTTCACCCATTCGGATCACAGATGTCTGACGTCCATCCTTGAATGGAGACACACTTGATTCATTTAAAAAATCGAAACATGACAAGCAGAGTATACATACTCGTTACTCGGATTACGAGGACGAACAGTTGCGCGAAGTTCGTGCATAAGCACCATCATTATCCTCAACACGGACCGTGTAAGGCAGGCTGCCCTGAAGTCTGGCAGCTCGGTGATGCATTGCGGTCTTGGCTCGACTTCCGAAATGTAGGCCACGCATCCCGAGTTTTCACAGCAGCAGCAGTTCTCGTCCTCGGTTGGCATTAGCTCGTACCGATTGCATGTGCACCAGGTGGAAACACCGTCCATGGCTCCAGGCTCTTCAGCTGTTGAATCGTCCTCCCAACTGCCGTCCGAAGCCCCATCGTTTTTGCGTTTTTCCCTTTCCAGTAGTTCCTCCTCGGTATCCTCGGCTCGTACATGTAGGGCATTATTGTAGCCATTGTGTGTTAAACAAACTAAAATAATCTACAGCGGTGGTACTGGGATCTTTTCACACGGGCTACAAGCAACGAAGGTAGCTGACCAGAGCACAGAAACGAGTCACAGAATACTCAAAGTAACACAGAGAGAGGAATGGAATCGAAAATCTGCTGCTGTGTGTTGTGAAACGGTCTGTTTATACTTATTGAGGAAAGAGGCGTCCTGCCATTTCCATGGCGACACGTCATTAGCTGAAGCGCAGCGAATGTTGACACGAGACGTGCTTTGGCGTTGGGAAATGGGCGGTACACGTCTGCTGATGACAGGCTCAGGGGTGGGGGATATGATTTAGTGCCGCAAAAGCAGGTCAGCCAGGGCGATGGGGGAAATGATAGGATTATCACAAAATGGCAGCTCCCTGATGCCTGTTTTCGCGTGCGTTTAATGGACGAAAACTCGGGTAAGGTCCATAGGAAATTTTTCTAAAATCGAGCGACTTAGGCTTAAAAACACATGGCCGACCCGTAGGGGCAATAAAAAAACTTTACCGAACCATTCCTTTAATGGTAATACTATTACTGTCGCTAATTAAATAAAAACATTGGGGGTGTACATCAACTCCTCTCTTACCTTAAATAGACAGGTCAAAGCTGTTGTCTCCCCTGCAGCTTACATGGCCAAACTTATAAAAACCAGTAGACCGTTCCTCTCTGCCGATAATTCTATCAGCCTGGCCAGAGCCTTGACATTATCCAGGATCGACTACTGCAACTCACTATTTGCAGGAACCAGCACAGGAAATATTAAGAAATTACAGGTTGTTCAGAAAAACACCATCAAGGCTGCCTTAAACATTCCTCGACACAAACACATTTCTACCATCAGCAAGACGATCCACTGGCTCCCTGTCCAGGACAGAATTAATTTCAAAATCCTCATGCTTAGTCACAAATGTTTTGCTAACAAGGCACCCTTATACCTCAGTAATCTTATCCGCAAAGCTCAATCCAACAGACTAACCCGCTCCCCGTACACCAATCTGCTCATCACTCCCATGTACAGAAGACAGAAAGCAGGAGGATCAAGCTTCCCTACTATTGCTCCTAAGTTGTGGAATGCCCTCCCCACTCTCCTCAGAAATGACACCTCCTTCTGTCTTTTTTATCATCCATCTGGTGGTGTAATTGCCAGTGTTGGGCCAGCGGCAGTGACGCATCGTGGCTCCCAAATGATGCGAAATGTTCGCGGATGCGGATTCTAACTTCTCTTCTTGTGCTCCCAATATATATCATCTTGCACGGACAGATTATAGCATAAACCGTATATTTGGAGCGACAGTTAATATTCTCATTTATGCTCATGCGTGTTCCTCTTGCATCCTCAAAGCTTGTAGTAGTTTCATTAGCATAAAGGCACATAATACATGTCCCACATTTACAAAAGCCCGACACTCCGGTGTCCAGCCAAGTTCTTGTTAGTTCTGGATTTAGGTCTGGCAGTAGTGAAGGACTCGGAGTCATTTTTATAGTTTTGGCTTTACGGTATGTGATTTTAGGCTTTTCACTAATGTAATCTGCGAGATGAAGGGTCGTCTAATCTAATCCAATAATATCTAACATTTTTACATGTGTAAATTATAGTAGTAAATCATGCAATACTTTTTCAGGGACATTGTGTCCATCCTTCTCCTTCCTTTTCTTCCCATGAAGACTTTGATTTGTGAAAACGACCTTTCCACTTTGTAGAGGCTTCTAATTTTAGTAGATAACGCATAGTGTGATAAAATGATTTGACTGGGAGCACTCAATTTGGTGGAGATAAGGATTATTTTGACTATCAAAAGAAATAAACTTCAAGCAGATAACTATCTTTGTCAAGTGCTTCTCATTACAGAATGAGAAGGGAGTGTGAGAAACCTGAAGGTGTCTCCCTGACTAGTCCCCGGGGATATGTCATCCAGGTGGCCAGGACACGGCCATCACTATTGGATCCAGTTCCTGGGGGTGGACCAGTGAGGGAGGATCACCTGGATGGGGGGTCCTTAGAGAGTGGAAGTGGGACCCCGACAGGTGAGACACAGTATCCCCCTTCTTAGAACACTTTTCCCCCATCCTACCACGTAGGATACTCAAACAGCCCCCCCCTTTCCGACAAACACTTTCGTACACCACGAAAGACGATGGACAAACACCAGAGCTGTTTACCTGGCATGTCGCAACACAAGGGTCAGGCAAAGTCTGGCAATTGACCAGAATCACACACACATGACAGTCCTTTCCCTTCCCCACAGGGATAAAAGGTGGAGCACGAGAGCACAATACGAGCAAGGCAGACCACATGACGAGAGAGCTAAACCAGCATTGCCGTTCAAGAGGAGGAGAAAGGCGGCAGCAAATAAAAAGGCATCACCCAGCATACAGCAGAAAAGGAACCTTTTGTTTATTATTTTGGATACATCAGGTCCTCTGAGGCAAGAGACTTTTTGTAGAAAAGAGACTTAACCACTGAAGGCCCTGATTGTTGGGAGCATAACTGTTGGCTCATGCTGGGAAAGCTCGAGCGTGTGCTGTGCTCCAGAATCCCATTGTGTCCCTTGCTCAAAACGCGGGGAAGGGAGACCCCTGGCTACCACTTCCTGACTTATCATTTGCAAACACCTCTTTCTTTCTTGTGATCTTATCCCACACCCTTTTGTATTAGTTGTAAGGATTGGCAATAGTTTTTTTTTTAGTATAGGCCTTTTTATTTGACAAGACGCCACTAGGACTGCTTTATTAGTATTTGATGGTTGTAGCTTGCTCCCATCTTAGATGTAGGTTTAGATTAGGCGTTTTTCCAACCCGCATATACAATTTAATAAACACCCTTGAACTGTGATCACTTGTGTTTTTCTTTCCTGTTGCCACCATGAGTTCCTTACAGGAGTCTCATTAATGTACCCACTGAGCCTTGATTGGAGGGGGTGAGCAGGCCAAAACGGTTTGCCGTCTGTGGAAATATCAGGGGATCCTATAGCAGAATGTTGAAAAGGCAACTCAGCAGGTTAGGTGATTGTTGCTGAGATGCTATATGTTTATGCTTTCCTGTAAATCATGTCTTTGTTCCTATCCCCGCTGCAACATTTGCTTTAAAATGTGTTGTTTTGACTGGGGATGACCACAGCTCTCTCCCTTCACTCTGTGTGAGAACCTTTGCCCCCATAGCGAAAATCAAAAGCTGGCACCCATGACTATACGCACAGTAAGTGAACATATCTTAAAGTGAAATGTACAAATGTAGTTCAATTGAAAGTACGCAAGCCAAAACAGCATTGGACCTTTAAAACAAAGTAACGAACAACAGAAAAATTAACTGGAGAGGAAATGTACCAATAAACATGCTGGCAAAGTATAAAAGGTGCTCACCTTTTACAGCCAGCAATCTGTAGTAATCTATTCCCTGGAAAACAGGAAAACAAAATCCCAAGATAAGACAAGTGCTTGTTGTCTTGTGGGTAAGCGTCTGTGCTGGGAACATGACAACCTAGGTAAAATACGGTTTGCCAGATACTTGAGCATGCTTAGCAAGTGCTGGTACCACCATGCCGAAGTCACCGCCCTGCTGAGGAAATGCCCCATTGCTGCTTTGATCGCTGCAACCTTGTCCACAGTGGGGAATATCATCTCTGCTTTCGTATCCCATTTGAGACCCAAGAAGGTCAAAGACTGTGTAGGCTGGAGCTGCGACTTCTTGAGGTTGATGGAGAACCCCAGTTCATAGAGCATATGCATTAGCCTGGCTGCTGTGTTGTCGACCTCCGCTGGCGAATCCGCGCAAACCAACCAGGTGTCGAGGTATGGGTATAAATGGTTCCCTCTGACCTGCGTAGTGCCGCCACCGCATTCATGAGCCTTGTAAATATCCTTGGGGCTGAATTGAGCCCAAACGGAAGGCCTTTGTATTGGAAGTGTGAGCCCTTGACCTGAAACCGTAGGAACGAGCGATGGGACTGCCAAATTGGGACGTGTAGGTACGCATCCTTCAGAACCAGGGAGTACGTCCAGTCTCCCCCACGTAGGGACTCCGATATCAGTGCTGGCGTAAAGATCTTGAACTTTTGGAGGGGTAGGTAACATTTTAAGGACAGATTAAGGGCGACCCGTAGCCCTGCCTGTTTGTTCTTCTGTACTGCAAAGATACAAGAGTAAAATCCCAAGCCTCTCTGCAAGGGGAGGGGGGACTTCCTCTACTGCCTCGCTCACTACCATAGGGCAAATCTCTGCAAGGAGAGATGGCGTCCCAATCTGTGGGAGGGTGGGGGAGGACATGGGGGACTTGTGGTAAGGGAAGGAAGAAGCCCTGGAATACCAATGATAGTATCCACAGGGCCGCGAACCATGTCTGCCAGGAGTGAAAGTGAAGAGCAAGCCTGCCCCGCACCGGAGAGCTGTGGATCTTGATGACCCAGTCATTGCTTTTTTCCCTCTGAGGTTGGTGCCTGAGATGGGGATTGGCAGAAGCCTTTGTGTTACATTTTCTGCTGTTTGTCGGACTGTTTAGTACGGCGGTCTTTGAAGCCCCTAAAACCGCCAAAGGTACCACCTCTGCCAGATCGCGACTGGCCCTGCCCAAAGTTCTTAGAAGCCGGCTTTGCAAGTATAGCCAGTAATTTGGCTGTCTGGGAGCTGATCTTTTTCTTGTCCAACTCTTTATCAGTGGAAGAAGTACCCTCCTTCAAATGGGAGGTTGAGGATGCAGTCTTGCACATTTGGATTAAACCTGGTAGCCTTGAGCCACGCTGTCCGCCTCATGTCCATAGCCGTAAAGATGGCCCTGCCAGCTGTATTAATATGAGCCACAGATTACTCCATTAGGTTTTGTGCCACCATTCTGGCTTCTGCAAGGCTGGCCTTGAAGCAAGCCTGTCTGTGAACCGGCATATCCGGGAAAAAATCGTCAATCTCCCTCCATAGTCTTTGAATTGCGGCAGATGGCATGGTAGCCACATTGGCTTGCCATAGGTGGAGAGTGGCGTACGAGTACACCTTTTTCCCCCCCATCAGCCTCCAGGATTTTTTCGTCCTTGACTAAGAGGGCTGAAGTGGATGCTGGTGTGGATGTCTGAGGTTTGGCGTACATTGTCGCTGCCACAATAACCAACAAGTGCAGCTGTGGGTGGGTTCACAGACAGAAGGAGAGAATCGCCTTCTGCCTTCCTGTATTTTCCATCCAGTCGTTTGTTGGTTGGAATGGGGTTTTGTCCAGCCTTTCTTAGCCAGGGCCTCCACATCCTTTTGTAGCAGTATACCTGATCTGGTGGATGAGCGGATGGTTCATACCTCCACTCTGGCTGCTCCTTTTATGGCTGAGGAATTCCCAAGGTACTCGCCAGGCCGGCTAATCTGTCATGGAAAGCCGTTGTGGACGAAGAGGTGTCTCGCTCCTCATCATCCATGTTACCTTGTCTGCTGCGTCCTGCGGGTCCGTAGGATCTGTGGGCTGTGTAGTTAGGGGAGCCGCAGGGTGGGGTACCGCAGGAGGCAGAGACTGGCCCGGGCTACTGGGATGGGCATGTGCCGGGGTCTACATGGGCTGCGACAAGGCTACCGCGGTACTTGGAGACAGTGGCTGTACTGAAGCTGGTGGTTGCACTGGAGCTGGCGGTGGAGGGAGCATAGTCAGGATCATGTCCTGAATGAGCCCCTCGAGTATGTTCCACATTTGTGGTGATTTCATGAGTGTGAGGAATTTGTCAAAAAAGCATTCTTCACATGCTGGTGAAGCATGCTCCTGCACCGTTACGGCTGCCTGGATCGGCATGTATGGCTGAGTTGTCCCTGTGCTGTGTCTGCTCTGGGCGTAGCCCATGTCCGGGTAGCACATTTGCCCCAATGAGATTAGGAAGGAGTGCACCATGTGACCTGCTGCGTTGACATGGGAAACCATTGCACTCTCAGAGTGAAATCCAGCCTCTGGGGTTTGCTTGAATGGCACGCTTCTGAACGTGTCACCATTTTGACTGGCTGTGCTGCCATTTTGTCGTGTACCTCCCCACGTGCAGCCTGCGAGTCCATGGACGTACTGGCTTTGGACTTCGCCTATTTGCCTGATCGCGTAAGCTCAGACCTGCCTTGCACCTCACGTGTAGATCTGGTAGGCTGTTCGCCCTCGGACATGGTGCCGGTAGTGCATTGATCCCAGCGTTTAGGCACTCCCTCAGGCATAAACCCGGTATCAGAGCAAAGCCCCTCAGGAATTGGCCCGGTATGAGAGCAGTGTGGCCCCTCAGCTAACGGACTGGGAGGATCCATGGAACCCTAGGCCGGTAGTTACCTGAGCTCGATACCCTTGCTGGTAACAGAACCTACTAGGCCCCTGCCGCTAGGTCTTTTTCCAGTGAAGCAGTCGCCTTTGCGGGGTGCTTTCGAAAACAAGATACGTACCTTCTATGTCATTCTCCTTACATGCTCCTTTATGTGGTCCGGAGAAAATCTGTTAACAAGCTCTAACCACGTCGACGGCCTGTTCTTTGGAGACCGGGGTCTAAGTGCACTACATGCTGTAAAACCTTCCCAGTTGTGGTCTTTGCCTAGGCACTGGAGGCAGAGCACGTGCAGGGATGACGTAGGGAAGGAACCGTCACAGGCTGGGCACCTACTAAAACCCGTCGAGGCTGACATGCGCTGGGGAGGGGCGAGGCACTGGTGGACGGTGTACAATACAATCCAAAAGAAAAAAAAGGAAATAAAGATACAAATTATTCAGACAAACATCCCGGGGGAAGACTTAACACGCATGGAATTACGGGCCACTCAAAGTCCTGAACCACAGCGTTGGTGTGGCAGGTCGGCTCCTGTCGCCGCAGAAAAGAGGATGGAGGTGTGGCGCTGGTGGGTGAAGTCAGGGGAGTGCATGCTCCTGGGGCCGCGCCCCCACGCACAATTAAATCTAAAGGGGAAATACATTTCTTCTGGTGAAAAAGGTTCAGTTCTTGTCCCTAGTGAGGGACGCCCCCATACAGTATGGAGGAGGAGGATGGGACATAGGAGTATCACAATAACAAACTAAGGACAAATGGGACAGGAAGCGCAACTGAGACACAATGGTGCCATGGAATTTCTCTTTTAAATGGTAAGAGGAAAGGAGGAGCCACAATATGTGACTCAGAATTGGTTGCCCCACAAGTGCAAAAGAGAATGGACAGAGAAGGTGTAATAAGTTGACATCATGGGGCCACTCAGTCAATCCACAGTCACTAAGCGTTACACACATGTCATTGTCAACTACGTCACCCTTGCACCCTGGAGCCTTGCCGCTCCACAACAATACTACCCAACAAATTATAAATCATCTTGCACCCCATTTCTCTTTTGTGCGCTTGCCTTAGGAAATCCTTATGGAGCAAAGGTCCACTTTTATATCCAAACGTGTGACAGAACTAAAAGCTCTCATACACATTGAAACCCACTGTCCTTCTGTGTATTGGCCCAGAATGACTGTCAAGTTGAGCGTTTTAATCAGACTTTGAAATACCTTCTACCAAACCTGGTTGATGAGGATGACAGAAATTGGCATGCCCTCCTATCCTGAGCTCTTTTCGGGGCACATTCCAGGATTCCTACCACCCATCCCTAGTTCTGGGTGCTTTTTGGGGGCTCTCAGCACACCTTTCACAGCCTAGGTGCAGGTGAGAGTTTCCAGTGCCCTGCTCAGGTCTAGGTGCTGTGAGGAACCTGAGGGCATCCTCCCATCTTCCTCTCAGGTGGCCAGGGAAAGGCCATCGCTTTTGGATCCCGACCCTGGTGGTGGATATGTGAGGTAGGATCACCCGGGTGGAGGGACCAGTGGGGGGAGGATGTCTTTAGTTGAGGCATGGTATCCCCCTTTCCCTTGTCTGAAGGCACCCTACCCCCCTGTCATTGTAGGTTATTGTCAGTCTCGCTTTCGCACATACACACTGTCCCACATTCATATTTCTTTAGGCAACAGGGAGTTATGCACACTTCCATTCATAAACACTACTTTGGTACTGTGATGAGGAAGAGGACTATGGAGTACCACTACAAAGGTCAGGTATCCCCCACTAATCAATTTAACTATGGTCAGGCAAAGGACTTGCACATGCAACTAATTGAGAGATACAGGTGCAAAAAAAGAGAGACCGGCAAAAGAGGCGGTAAACCGACGTGGAGCAGGCTGGACAGAGGCCGGTAAAAGGGATGCTGAACGCTGCACAGGGGCGAGGAAGACGCTAAAGGCCTGAATGGGCCGCAGCCTCCTGAACCGGAGCTGTGGGTCCAGTGTGCCACTGACCGCAGTAGCAAGGTCGAGGAGAGGTGAACGCTGCTCTCTGGAGCTCCTGACAAGTGATAGAGGAACAAGAGAAAGCCGGAGAAGAAACAGAAGGCAACTGGAGGAGCGGCCGTACACCAGTGAGTGACAAAGAGGGAACACTCATGCCGGGGCGCCACAGGGGCTGGATTTGGGCAGATGAAAATGCAGATCGAATGAAAACATATGATGAATAGCTCTGGAGACAGAATAGAAGAATTCTGAATACCGAACAAGCTGCAAAATACTTTTGAGATACAAAAAATATTATTGAATACCGAACTAGAAGAAAGCTATGCAAGTATATATGCAAAGTATATGAAAACACTGCATGAGTGAAAAGGAAGTAATGCAAAGGTATGAACAAAGTGAAAACAAGTGACGAACACTTATGGGGTAAATGAAAGCAAAAGATACATTGATGGACAATGTGAACATATGAATAAAGTGAAATCCAGTAATGAGCACTTATGGACAATATGAAAGCAAGGTGGTGAAAAGGAATAAACACCACAAAGCACGTTGTGGCAGAGTCAAGAGACTGCCAAGGAGAAACAGAATTGAAAGTGCACTAATGACACAGGTTTAGAGGGAAGGTTCGTGTTGGCAAGGAAGTTCAATAAGAACATTTAAATATAACAAAGTGCCAATGGTTATCGGTTGGGTGATGTGTAATGTGTAGACCGTGTGGTCCGATACCTGCGCCTAGACCGAGTAACCCCTACTTGGCTAGAACCAAGGAAAGTTAATATACTGAAGCTATTTTGCCTAACAAGTGTTGAAGTGATTAAAGGCAGGGGAACTCTACGTGAACTGTTCAAAAGCCAGAAAGATTATATTATAAAGTTCATTTGGAATCATTATTGAAAGCTGAGATTTAAATTGACTGTGGTTTTGAAGCTGAAAGAGCTGCCTTCTTGGGGAAGGGAACCCCAGCTCTTTGTGAACTGTGTTGACCTTGGGGAAGGGAACCCCAAGGTATGTTTGAACTGTGTGTGTGGAACCCTAAAACCTTTTTGTGGAACCATTTTGAATTTGAGGAAGGGGAAGCTGAAAAGCAGGCCAGGAGCTGGAAAAAGCTCTGTGGTTTATGTTAAAACACTGTTTCTTTTATTGCTGACATCCATACAAATTGTATATCGTTAGTTGTGAGGGCAAGTATAGATTTTGGACACAGACAGACTTTCAAGCTGAACTTAATTACACAGACCATCCTTAGTTTCTTTAGGTAGGGAAATCCCACTTTAGCATAGGGCAAGTTAGGCCTTAGTCCATTTTAAAATAAAGAAATAAATCATTTTATTTTAGAAAAGTGAATATGTTGTCTGTGTCTTACTTCATGATGCCCATCATGTTCATGGCTCTATTCGTGGATTTCCAGGCTGTCTCAGGTTCTAAGCAGTTTTCAGCTTCTCAGGAATTTCTTCAGACATCATCCATGTGGCTGCTACGTACTGTGATTGAGAGGGTGTGTGGAGCACCCTCTGAATACAGCAGCTCCAATTGTCCTCTGCCTGTTTCAGAAAAAATACCTCATTACAAGTTGGGCGGTATTCCGATGGTAAATCCGCTGGAATACCACCCAATGGAATTACTATTACCAGCACTTGGTCTGGTGGATTTATCGCTGGATTACAAGTGGTGGTGGCAGTGCTAGTCCCCATTAATCTGGAGTCCATAGGACTGCATGGGGGATTTCACCGGAATTACTGCTGCAGTAATTCCGCTGATTTTGCATATTTTTGCCAATTTTTGTCATATACTCTTTTTGTGTGTTTCATGAATTCACCACATGGAGCTGTGAATTTGCGGGGTGAAAAGGTTGCTAAAACATTAACTCAAGGGTAACAATTTTAAGTTACAAGCTACTAGCCAGCCATAAAAAGTCACTCTCCACCACAATTCTACACATGCAAAAAGCACAGCATTTCTTACTCGCCAAGAGACAATCATTAGCGAATAGTTTGTGGCGAGTGCACTTTTTTCTCACTGATCTAACTTACCATTTTTTTTTCTCGCAGGAGTAGGAGTGGATGATTAGTCCCAGAGGTGGATGATTGAGAGAGACTTAAGCTGTAGTCTTTTATCCACGGGAAGCAGTACAGTAAGGGCAGGGATATGGAGATGTTTGTGTGTCTCTGGATTATTAGTAGCAAGCAGACCACAACATTCTGCAATCTCTGGTGCCTGTAGAGAAGGAATGTGAAAAGTACAACGTATAGGCTGTTGCCGTAGTTCAGCCTTGGAAAAGAAACTGTGCTGGTCACTGTGACTTTGTTTGATAATGTGCATTAGCACCTGGGCAGGGGGAGCCAACCAATCAGATGGCTAGTAATGCGGACTTGAACCGTCGGTACAAGCCCGTGTTCCAAGACGCCTGCCACCCTGCGTCCCATTTTATTTTTAAATCTTCCCACACCTGTACTTACTCTATTTCGACCGCTGCATCCGCTCCTTCCCTTTACCTCCTGCAGGACGCCATGGCAAGGGAAGAGGGGCTCTGTACAGAGCCCCACTTCTCTTTCAATGGCGGCCATCTTGGAAAAGGATTTTCCTTCCTACAGCGGGAATGACGTGCGTGTCCTGTTGCAGGAAGGAATATCCTTTTTTTTAACACCCCGGTTTACCGCTTTGGTAACCCGGGGTGCTAATGGTCTTCATCCTCCGTTCCAGCCCCTGGAACGGGAGATGAACACCACATTCAGGCAGGGGCATTCTTTTTAGATGGTGTAAGTAAAAGAAGCAGGAGCTCACTGATTGGTTGTAAGAGTGGGGATGTACAAGTTGGCATTGAAATGGAAACTAAAGTTCTTGAGTTTAGAACGCAATGGGAAAGAATGACAGAGGGGTCATGATGAGAGGTTGCAGAGGTCTACCGTGAAGGTTGATGAGGAGAAACACATGTTTTGTCCCTGTTCAGTTTGAGCAATCTGGATTCTATTCCTGTCCGTATGATTTCCAGGTTCTGAGATTAGGAGTGGTGGGGCATCATCATCAGAACCTGGAAAAATATGCTCAGGAGGTGGAATTCCTTGATGCGACTCACTGATTACACTCCTGGTAAGAGCCGACTTTATACACTCTGTGGCCTCAAAGCTCCCTGTACTCACAATTGCCATAACGCTGTACATCTGAACCAAACCTCACCCGTTTCTTGCTGCATCTTAGTTGGATTTTGAAATAAAATACTGATCCATTTTGTTCCTGTTGGCATGCCTTGCTTTTAGGTGTTCTTGACTGAAGACATGTTGCCCCACTAGAAGCATTTAGCTTGTTGGCTTAGAGGCCAATTTCGTGGTCCTCTTCACCAGCCTCTCTGTCTTCCATGCTGCCCCAGCCTCTTGTTTCCAGTTATTCTGACAGTGTGAGGACACCTTCTCTTTTCTTGGCCGTTACTTA
This sequence comes from Ambystoma mexicanum, assembly GCF_040938575.1. NCBI lineage: Eukaryota > Metazoa > Chordata > Amphibia > Caudata > Ambystomatidae > Ambystoma > Ambystoma mexicanum. The sequence continues at coordinate 497,370,559 of NC_090938.1, read as the reverse complement.
TACCCTTTTTGAGGTCAGTTTATGATAGTTCAGGGGCTGCTTTACTCCTAATTCTAATCTAGGATTTCCCACATTGTTAGTGTTAGTTACATTATTAGAGAGGTATCTTTCTGATCTGCTGCTTTCTCAGCCTTCATTGTGCCCTGTCATTTTCGGTGGTATTTGATTAAATAAATGATTTCATCCGCGTATCATTTTGGTGTTTAAATCTGTCCACTTTGAACAGATTCATTTGGATTTAAACCTACTTTCTGATGAGACATCAAACAAATGTATACCACCAATTGTCACCTCCCTGCATAATATAATGATGTATCCTAATTGCCGCCAACAACATCACAGGGAGAGAAAACTATATAACCGTCATTGGCATGCTCCACATCATTTCAATCCTAATGTACTTTCTGTAAGCACCCGATCTCCATCGACCGATATCCTTAATTCCATAAATGATTGCCCCTGATCATGCTACCGTGGTGGCTGCCCCTATTCTGAATGAGTGTGTGGCGTAATGTTTTGGATCCTTACCTACTCTTCTTAACACATGCCCATCACTGTCCCGAACTGAAAAAGTGGTAATGGTAGCCCGTTTTTGTGGGTCAGCAGGTTATTTGCACCCATAGGTTGACGGCCATATAATTACTTAGCAAACACACAGGGCAGCAGCTGCCATCTCGTATGCACTGCAGCCTGACCCATTGCCCTTTACCTGCCTGGTTCGTCTTTGACCTTCTCAGTAATATCCTAACCTTCTGTTCTTGTAACGCTACGTCGGCCTCTCTCAAGCCCCGTTGGCCATCACCTGCCTTGTTGGCCACAGCAATTTCACTTACCCTAAAGACGAACACTGCCCTGAAGAGCTTCATCTCGTATTCACCTTTGCAAACGAGTGAGATCTTGCTCATAATTTCTGTCAGGTCTTGGAATGTAATGGGGCACCTATGATCTGGCTCCCTACATTCCAGCCTGTCCCAGCCTTTCATGGCTGCTCTTGTAAGCTTGCTTTTTGTGGTGTCCTTCACACCTCTGGTCCCAATGAAGTGCCACTGCTGCTAAACTCGTTGCTGCCCATGCCCTTCCCTACCCTTCTTGGCCTTGTATCACTTTTTTTTATGAAGTCTACCACATTTTACTCTTGAATTGCTCCCCTGGGCTTCATTGTTGTCAAGAAGTTGTCAAAACGACCCTTGTAACATTGCAACAGACCTGGGGCCAACAAGTTCTCCACAAATGTTCCTAGAGCATCTTGCTATCCCCCAGACACACTCCAGCATTAGTCATCTTCTCCTCTGCCACTAGTGTGCGCTGCCTGAATCTCTGCCACTGGAAACGAGACAATGCATCTGTTACGCTCACCTGGTATCCACGGGGACGCCACCCAGCTGCGGGGACTGTGGTGCCCTTCTCAGCCGCTCCCTGGTATAATCAGTGGGGAAGTTCTGCCTGGAAAACAGGTGGGCAATGTTCAAGACTGGGCAACTGGGGTAAGAGCCTCCCAACACCCCGTATGCCCGCAGCCCCTCCCCGGACCTTTCCTCACCTTGTTATGGATTTTGGTGTGCTCTCCGTCCTGCCTTCTTGGCAGGGGCGCGTTGTCCTTTGTGGGCGAGTGCGATCTAGTTACTTCACTGATGCTGCCCTTTAGAGTCTTTCAGATAGGTCTTATTACTGTTATACTGTAAGCCTTTCTTGGATTCAATAATGTCTTTTCTCTCTCCTTACATGCGCGGAAGTTCGCTGTGGAACGTTGGCTGAATTTGGACTCACCGGCAGGTGATGGTGTTTCGAGAGCGCCTTGATGCGGTAAGTAGGCGCTATGCGCAGCGCTATGATGCCTTGCCTTTGCTAACCTGTTGTCTTCTGCGGTGCTCACCCGGAGCAAGAAGTCCCAAGGCGGTGGTGGTCGATGGGCGACTTGAGAGGTAAGCTGCCGGCACAATTGTAAATGTCTAATGTCTTGTTTCTCTCCTTTTGCAGATCCGACGGTCCGGGAGGCTCGCTGTTCCTTGGATGCTGTTCGGGATGGACTACCCCTTTGGGGGTGGGACCAAGCCTGATTTGCATATGGTTTTTCCCCTTTTGTAATGGCTTGGCAGGCGAAGAACGATGGTCTGGAGGGTTGCCCAGAGCAATGCCAGAGGTCAAGATTTATTCTAAACCTTCCAGCCATCAACTCTTTTGTTTTGCTATTGTCACCCCGAGTGGGAAGGGTATGCCCAGACGTGGGTCCCTTGCCTGCTGGGCCTAGAGACCCAAGCTACTCCTCACTGATGACGCCCAAAAAGGCTGAAACATGTCTGGGGATGCTTGTGGTCTCGTGCAAAAGGGATGTGACCTAGCAGTTCGGGATGGACTACCCCTTTGGGGGTGGGACCAAGCCTGATTTGCATATGGTTTTTCCCCTTTTGTAATGGCTTGGCAGGCGAAGAACGATGGTCTGGAGGGTTGCCCAGAGCAATGCCAGAGGTCAAGATTTATTCTAAACCTTCCAGCCATCAACTCTTTTGTTTTGCAGGAGCAGAGGGCAGCTAACGGTGGAATCACAGGTAAGCTGCTGCTAATAACGATGTCCCTTTTGTTTTTCAGGTGCTGTTCTTCCGAGGTTCGCAGATGCTGCTGAACACGATGAGCGTCACGTTGCAGGATTGCCAAGCAACGCGAAGCTTGTTCTCCAAGTCAGGTGTGGTTTAAATAGCATCAACAAAGTAGTCCAGGTAAAATAGTCCCCAGGCTACCACACCCAAAACACTATACTGCATAGCTTGGTTCCAAGGAGCCAAGGTATGTGGATGCCTCCATGTTGACTGGCATTGAAATAAAGTAGTTCCCAAGCACAAGTCTCCATTAAGTATGAGGCTGGCGCCAAAAGGCGCCAGGACTGGCCCCAAGAGGGCCTAGGCAAAGGATGCCTAAGCTTGTTGGGGGCCCGAGCCGAGACCCCTCCTGGTCCATGGGCCTGCCGGGGGGTTTCAGGAAGTGGGTCGTGACAGCATCAGCGATGCTGTTCTGTACACCTGGTATTTGTCTAGAGCGGGGAAAGAGAACGATCCCCCTGCACCTTCACTAAATATAGAGGCCCCCTGATGTCACCTATGTAGGTACGACGATACTTTCGCTCTCCAATAAGGGGACAACCCAGGGGAGGGGACTTCCTCCCGTTCCTGTTCCTCAAGTCCCTTTATTGATTTTTTTCCTCTTCCTGTGGGGTCACCTTCCCAGTGACGACTCCTTCTTGCTCCTTCTCCCAAGGAGAAGAAAGCGAGCGGGTGGAGATGGGGGGCTTGGCCCCTCCGTCATGTTATGCCATGGTGCCCTAAGCCCCTATGGGGCCATGTCATGGGCTTTACATTAGTGCCTCCCACCTATTAGGGTTTTTGTGTTTTTGTTCTTCAACTTGCATACCGATAGCTCGACTCCTCAAGTTGTACATAGAAAGTATTTAGAGCCGGCAAAGAGTGCGATTCAAAGTGTGGCAATGTTGCAGTATTCGCTGTGTTCGAAAGGACACAGGCTTAAAATTGAAGTAATTACTATGAAGGGGTTCAGCTTGCTTATCGCAAGTCTTTGGAATAACAAAGACGACTCACCCAGTCTGCTGGCACTCCGTACGTGACCAGTACGGTTTTTAAAACTGTGTCACACCAAAAACTGCTTGCTGGAAATACCAGCAAGGTTCCACACGTCCGACTGACGTTAACTGCTTAATACCTAAGCCAAAACCGTTGGCTTTCTCAATGCTTTTTTAACTGGATTTCTGTGCAAAGAACAGATGTAAATCAAGTGGCTGAAGGCCACTTGGTTAAGACACTAGGAGCACAATTACAGCTACAGTTAATCCATTACATATCAGCATAGTGCTTACAGATAAACTGGCAGGGCACACGTTTGATGTTACTGCTTCACACAGCTAGCTTCAAAGAGATCACCGGAGGATGTGGTTTGGGCAGGGTGCGGCAGGTAGTGGGTGAGAATGTCCATATGGATTGACATGTCCAGAGGTAGTCAATGGGTGGGTAAATAACCAAATAACACCCACAACTGTGTGTCCCAACACACATGACAATCTCTCTCCTGGCTGTACTCCAATAAACTAGTTTTGGCTAATAGATGGAGCTTAAGTGTCACCCAATAGCCAAAACTAAAAACTAAATAACCAAGCCAGCATGCAGTAGAGAGGGTCCAGGAATACTATTAGCCTGAAATCATGTAACTATCCAACCACAGCCAGAAAAAATCCTAAAGAGCTAACAATACAATAGCCGATTGAAATCAAAGCGATGTTGTGGTATTCATAATAATGCTGTAGTCAGGAAAGGGGCCACGGTATACGTCTGACCTCGGGCGCATCCCATTCCGACCGGGGTTCTAGGGTCAGCCAACACATTGAGAAGGGGCCCAGCACCTTTCAGTAAAATGAGAGGCTTAGCACGAAAGGTATGCATGTGCGAGCGCTATAGTACAACTGGCTGCCAATTCATGTACGGCTTTCTAGCAATTGTGCTACTTTTAAACGTTTGCTGAAGTTTGTACATTCTTAAACCGGATGTGAAGTGGTTATGCCTTTTTTGTAGTGAATACGGTACCGTTGACTCAATAAAACCAGTAACAACTTCATATTTACATATGCTTTTAGTTGTTCTCACAACTGAAGTGGCATAACTCCGAGGCAAAAGAGAGACCATCAAGGCAGTTAAACCTGAAGAGAATCTCGATCATCCATCAGTGAAAGTGAAACAAATGTACAAGTTCAGTACATGCTGATTAAAACAGAGGCCAATCCTGTAACAAGTAAGCCTTTTTCACAGCTGCTTCTGTGCTTCTTCTGAGCCTAATATATCACATATATATATATATATATATGTGAACAAACTTTAAGTTTAGTTAAAGTGCCACAATTAATCGCAACAAAACACCTGCAATTCAGCGCATTTTTTGGAAGTCGGCAGACTCAGCGCGTTCCCGTTGATGTCCACCAATAATGCTACAGCCACTCAGAATGCCGTATTGTATGTCTTTGTGAATCCCTTCTTATATAATATGTATTTGCTCATGGGCTTTGCAACGGGAACGGGCCGAGTTAAGCCGGTCTTGACTTCCCAAATGCGCTGAATTTCAGGGGTTTTGTTGCGATAAATTTGGGCACCTTAACTAAAGTTTTTTCAGTGAATTTCAGGGGTTTTGCAATAGCATCATTTTTTCCGTCTCACTGGCTATAGCCTTCGGCCAAGGCCACTGTATATTTGACCACACTACCAGGCCACTAGCCATGGCCCTCAGCCGTTTCCACTTTATATTTTACAACGTTTGGCCATAGCCAGTGTCCACAGGCACTCTATATTTTACAACATTACCAGGCCACTAGCCATGGCCTTCGGCCATGCCCACTCTATATTTTACAACCCTACCGGCCTTCGCCCACGCCCACTTTATTGTTTAAAACACTACCAGGACACTAGCCTTTGGCCACGACTAGTGATTTATCAACTCCAACCAGCTGTAAAAAAATATATATATATTATTTAACTTTACCCCCATAAGCACGGATATAATAAAAATGTTTTACAGTTAGCTGCGTTATTTGTAGTTTTTACATAACTGCGGTTATCGGGAAAAACAACAGGAAAAAATCTTTCCTGCCCTCCCTGGCACTCACAAAGTGCCTCCTCACATGTGCCTGCTCTCTCCACTCCCCTCAAGGCCTCCTCACTTACTCAGCCCTCTCCCATTCGCCCACAACAATCGTTTCTGTGTGACACACTTTAACTCCTGCTTGCCTTTTCTTCTGTAGCCACAAATAGCCTTCTGTGTAATCGCAGCTAAGGGAAATGGTTTGTGCCCTTAACTTGGTCCCTGGCTCCCGTCCAACTCCCAAATTTCACATGCTGTGGTTTTCTGGTATTCATGGGTATAGCCGCAGCTATCTCTCAAATTGGAAAAAGAACAAGATGGCAGCATTTTAATTTCTCAAAAACCTCTCTGCTGCAATGCACCCTGGGAGATATCTCTATTCTTTGGGGAGAAGGGGCACCCCCTTTTCCGTCAAATATAAAAAAAACTACCGAACAAAAAAATCCCAAACCAAAAAAGGATTGTGAGTCAACGCTTTGTGCCCAAGTTGTTTCACACCTGGTCCAAACCCATTCAGCATTTTTGGCTGTGCGGGCTTCCCAAAACAGACCTTTTTTGTGTACAGGAAAGTGAATGGGGACTAGGCTGCAAGTGTTTTTTTTTGTTTTCTTAATAACGTTTTTATTTTTTAACAAATCTTTCCCAGAATTTCCAGCCTGGGGGAGGCCCACACATACAAAATTGTCTGCAAAATGTCAGCTAAATTTGTTGTCCAAGTCAAAAGTTATCACCAATTCTTAAATATAGTGCGCCGACCGCTGCACTATAATACAGACACACACATTAATCAAAATTACTATTGTATAAGCAGGAGCTAAAAGTAGCTCCTGGTCAGGGAACAAAATTCAAGTCGCATTCTACTAGCCAGGCATAAAAAGTTGCTTGCCACCTCAATTCTAAACATACACACAACACACCATTTCGTACTGGCCAAGGGTCAAATATCACTAGCCAATAGCTAGTGGCGAGTGCACATTTTGCACCCTGTCCTGGTTATCCAGCATTAGCCACTGATCAGGAGTATCACCAGACACAAGGAGTTAGTACAAAGTGTTTCTGCAAATCTAAATTCCATATAATATGCAAACATATACTTTTGTCAATTATTTATTATCTCTTATGCTTTAAATGTTATATAGATGTGTCCTAATGTCTATTTATGGACTGTCCCAAATGCACAGAGTTAAATTCAAATAGGTGTTTGTTCGACATCAGTTGGCCTGAGGAGTCAAAAGTAGCTCCTAGTAGATTTTGATGTCAAGCTAACCAAGCTCCAAAAGGCAACAAGCAGGAGCTAAATAGCTACCAGATCCCTATATATATATATTTAAGGAGCTCGAGCAAAGCTATAAAAAAACTGCACTCCAAGGTACCCATGAAATCAACAAGCTGAATAGCCGGAGTAAGACGTAATCCTTTATTATGACATCTTCATTTCAAAACAGGCAGAATGTTTTCGCCTGATTGATGCGTTTCGCACCTCCCCAGGTGCTTGTTCATATATAAAAAGTAAGAGAACCCAACGTTCTTCTATCCGACTGTAGTGTAGTTGGTAACTGCTTAGTCCTTTGTTACTTTCACTCAGGTTTATGTAGTACAGGTGTACTGCTGTTAACATGGTAGCCATTTTTAAACAGGAAAACATTAATTGAACCACAGCATTATAATGTCGGTATAGTGCCGGTACCAATAGAAATAATGAATGCTGAGATATTCCAACATGTGTTAACGGCACAGTGCCAATAAACAGTACTTCCAATGTAGGTGAGTAGGCCTTTCCACAGATGAACACAGGAACAACAAATATGCTGTAATTTATTGAATAGTGCGCAAGATTTTAGTACTAATATAAAATCTTCCATTTAGATACAACCTCGTTCCCAATAAGAGACAATGGGCCTCATTACAACCTTTCCGGTCTGGAATCAACGGTGTCGGTAGTACTGTTTTCCAGACCGGCATATTCCGACCATTGATGGCAGAAACACTGTCACCGCAAAGTGACCCGCACAGTTCAACCGCACCCGGTAGCACAGTGATCGCAAACAGCGGGACCAGTCGCCAGACGTCCCTGAATTACCGGCATGCCAGTATACCGGGTACATTAGTAGTTCCACCTACACAGAAACACCATCATCAAAATGGCGGTAGCACTGTGACCACCGTGCGCCACCGCAGACCGGGCGTTAAACAGTGCTAGGTGAGCAGCAACAGTTCCCAGGTGACCAAAACCAGCACAACTGCACACCATTGGGCACTGGGAACTTACAAAAGGACCACACCCACACCCAACACACCTCCCAACACAACCACAGGCCACAGGAGTTAGCCGAGCTGCACACCATTGGCCACTCGGAACTTACAAAAGGACCACACCCACACCCAACCCACCTTCCAAAACAACCATGCTGGTAAACAGGTCACAGGTGTACAAAACCAGCACAGCTGCACACCATTGGCCACTAGGAACTTACAAAAGGACCACACCCACACCCAACCCACCTCCCAGCACAACCATGCTGGCAGTCTGTCTAGCAGCAATTGGATTGGGGAACCTGCAAGCAGCTATTGAGGCAGAAGCAGCACTGAGGTAGAGGAGGAGGTGTAGGTGCAGGAGGCAAATGAGGAACCTGGTGGCCATCCCAAACATCATTGTGCAGCAGGTACCACCCCGCAAGCAGCCACCAATACCCTGCATCAGGGCCTCGCCCTGGACCCTTACCCTAAGCCAAATCCACACCTTATACCGGCTTGACAGGGACACCATTATATCAATAGTCACCCTCATCAATGACGACATCTGCAGCATCATAAACATCCGGACTGTAATTCCACCCTTGCTGAAGGTAGTGTCGGTACTGCACTTCCTTGCAACCGGCACATACCAGCGTACCGTCGGTGAGCTGCACAAGCTATCACAACCCTGTTTTCAAGGATAAGGTTCCAGGTACTGGATGCGCTGCTGATCCATGTGTCAGACCACATTGTCCTACCTCGAACCCCTGCACAGATCAATGCCACCAAAGTGGTCTTCCACGCCCTTGCCGGCATGCCCTATTGCATTGGTGCGTTACATTACACCCATGTGGAGTTGACTGACAGACATGCCATTGAGGCGGCGAATAGAAATGGGAAAAAATTCCACTCCCTGAACGTGCAGATGGTCTGTGATGCAGAACAACTCCACCGATTGCTGTGCACATTTCCTGGGATCGACACGTGACTCAATGGTTTTGCGGAACTCCACGTTGCCAGGGTACATGGCAAGTTACATCGGAGAAAGCACCTGGCTGTTGGGTGAGTAGAATGACCAATGCAAGTCCTCTGTGCAGTGGGGGGGCAAACAGACACTCACCAGAGTTCACCCAGCTTACCGCTGCAATAGGTATATGACAGTTTGGCATGTGACAGGAATCCATATACTGGCTAATGGAAATACCCCCTAACCATGGAGTGGCACACCATGCAATGGGGACATGTGAATGGGAGTATCGGGTGTTCCCATGTGCACAATAAATGCCTATTTCTCCCGCTCCATGCAGCAGTGTCTTCACTTTTGTGCGCTGCGGATGCATGATGCTGATTTTGTCAGCACCTTACAAGATATGAGGCACCTAGTACGTATAAACACACCATTGTGTAAACTGAAAGGAATAAGACATGTAGTTGCCTAGAAGTCCATATCATGAATGCAGACGTTGAGCAGGCCGAACAGTCTCAGTAGGAATGAGTGAGCCAAGTGTGTAATATTGAAAAGTTGATCCAAGACAATTTAGCAGAATGCATTCTGAAATCTGTGGTATGTACTACGTTGTGTGCTAACAAAATACTGAGACTGTGTACATGCTATCATCGTCAACACCAAATTCCCACCATAAACATCCTATCACCTTTCTGTCACTCCCATGCAGTTGATGCTGGATACCCCCTCACGCCATGGCTCATGACACCCGTTAGACGACCATGGAACAGGCATGAGGAGGCCTACAACCGGGCACACATACGTACATGGGGCATCATAGAGCAAACCTTTGTACTGCTGAAGGCCAGGTTCCGCTGCCTCAGCAGATCCGGTGGGACATTGATGTATAGACCCGTAAAGGTTGGCAAAATTGTGCTAGCATGTGCCATGCTGTGCAATATGTGCATACGGTGGAACATTGCACCGCCCCCGGACATGGACCCTGCAGATGAGGAGGAGAATGGCGACGATTATGATGATGGGATGGGTGTGCAACCAGGGTGGGGTGTCATGGATGGACAACTTGCACGGGAAGCACTTATTCACAATTTTTCTGAACAATCGTCACAAGCACATGGAGCACATTATAACACACGTAATTTGTAACACTTACATTAAATAATTCATACACACACTGTCATGGCCACTGGGCAAGAACCACAGACTCCACAACATAAAGGGTCCAGTTGGACCCAGTCCTGGCGCCTTTGATGCCAGGCTCATGAGTAAGTGTGCTGTTACGCTCACCTGGTCTCTGCAGTCTTGGGGCACAGTTGGAGCACTCCCTGGACTTGGCTCCCCTGGATCAGCCTCTTTCCCAGCTGCTGTAGTGTGTGTTGCTCTGGTTGCTGGCACTGCCCCGGAGAGAAGACGAGAGGCAGTGAGAATGCTGCGATTGGATTGTGACTCCCCTCTAACACTTCATTCCAGAATGAGGTGAGCATGCGTTTACCCATATAGTTTCACCTGTTTTCTTGTGAGGATGAGCTCTCCGTCCTGCTTATCAGCAGGGGCGCTGTTGATGGACCTAGTTGCTTCACTGGTCCGTATGCCTGGCAGCCCAGACCAGCTGTGACCGAACCACCTTGAAGGTAAGTGTTCGTAGCAATGCTTATTGTCCGTATCCTTTTACAATTCTTTTCCCAATGATTATTGTCCGTAACCTCTGTAATGTCTTTTCTCTCCCCAATAGGTGTGAAGATGGCCACGCGGAGTTGCAGTTTTCGAAGCAAGTCCAAATGGTGCCAGAGGGAGTTGCGCGGTACCCACTTAGAAGGTAAGTAGGGTTTCAAGGTTGTACGCAAGGTTTATGTGTTGCGCGACCAAGTGTAAGGTATTTATGCAGTTTCTTAACTTGTGTTCCTTTTCTCTTGCAGGGATGGCCTGGCGGCACGAGAAGAGGAGCGACTATCCGAAGACCTGACAGAGTTTGCTGGATGGATGGATCCGTGAGGATGCTGGGCAAGAAGGCGGCTCCTGCTAGACGCTCGGAACACGTGAGGATGCGCTCAGACTCCGATGACAATGAGTATCAGGTAAGATGCGATGCGCTGCAGGCGATGGTATTGCAGAGACAGTGTAACGCTCACCTGGCTCCCACGGAGGCGCTGGTCTGGTCTGCTGTGGCCTCTTCAAGCGTGATGCGCTGAACTCAGACCACCGATTGAACAGGACCCCCAAATCTTGCTTGTCTGGCCCGTAGGAATATCCTTCTGCAGACGAGAAAGGGGATTAACTGTCTGCAGAATAGTGTGCTTGCTCCCCCCTTTCCCCTTTAGTTCTTCTCTGACTTCCTCCAAAACCCCCGTTTTAAGCTCACCTTATGGTTTGGAAGGATGAACTCTCCATCCTGCTTCTGGTGCAGGGGCGCGCGTTCGTCCAGTTACTTCACTGGTTTCCAGAATGGCACTGGCAAATCCCTTGACTTTTCTGAGCGATACGAAGTATGAAGATGCAAAAGTTCAAGTGTGAGCCTCCTTTTATGTTGTTTTCCTAACCTGTGATCTGTCCTTTATTTCAGGTGCAGAACGAAGGCGATGCGTTGAGGGGTTAAATTGCCGATGGTAAAATCAGGTGAGTTAGTGATGAGGGCGACCCCTTTAAATGTCTTTATATTCCCCAGTAATGTCTTTTGTCCTTTCCCCATAGGGGCTGGGGTGCGGTACCTGCCAAAGAAGCGGCACCGACCCGAGATGTGGAATGGTTCACCAAGAAAAGCCGCTAAGTAATATGGCTGAAAATTCGGCTTTCCTCTTGTGTTCCCTTTGCTCACCTTTTGTCTCTTCTTCTCTCCCCTAGGTGCAGGGATGTGGCGACCGGTGCCGAGAGCCGCGATGGAGCCGGGCGGCGTCTCGGGAACAGGTGAGTGAAGCGCAGCGCTGCAGCGAGCAACGCGGTGCTTTTAAATGGAAGTCTTTCTTCAGGAATGCTGGCGTGAAGATTCCGGATGCAGGTAAGAAGTTTGAATAAGTTCTTGGTTTTCACCTTTCTCTTCTCTTCTTTCCCTACAGGTGTTCCAGGTTCGAGGCGGGCGTGGCTGGAGTCCAGGTGCAGGAGCAGACACGGTGAGCGTTCAGCTGCTGGGATGCAGAACAACGCGAAGCACGTGTGGCTGTCTGGGCGTGGCTTAAATAGCCTTGGAAGAAGTTCCAGGTGAGTATTCTTCCACAGCCCCACCCAAGTAACAAAATAGTCCCTTCAGTAAAATAGTCCCTCCTAAGCCTCATTTGGCTTGGGTCTTCATGCAGCATGGTCTGCAACAGGTGAGTGTGCAGCATGGTCTGCTTCAGGTAAGTGCACCAAACACTTCCCCTTATGAGCCTGGCGCCTATGGCGCCAGGACTGATGTCCAACATGAGCCCGGCGCCAACGGCGCCAGGACAGAGTCCAAGAGCCCCTATAAAGGGCCGCTGGGCTTTTACCCGGGGGCATGATGCGTGCTCCCGGGGGTGCTGGGCGTGGCCTGGTGCTCCGGGGGTAGGCATCATGACAGCACTCCCCCCCCCAAGGCCCCTCCCAAGGTCGTTCCCTCTGGAGGTTTCGGTTTGTTTGGGAAATTCCGATGGAACCTTTTTACTAGCCGAGGTGCATGTACGTGGTCGCTGGGTTCCCAAGACCTTTCCTGAGGGCCGTACCCCTTCCAATCAATTAGATAGAAAAATTTTGATTTTGAGATCTTAGAATCCAAAATGTTCTTCACCTCGAATTCAGGCTCCCCATCTATCTGGATTGGTTCTGGTGGCTTTATTAATCTGGTTCCTGGTTGCACTGGTTTCAAAAAAGACACATGAAAAACGGGGTGAATCCGCATGTTAGCTGGTAGATCTAGCTTGACTGCTACTGGGTTAATTATAGCTTTGATGAGTAAGGGCCTAAATACCTTGGATTAAAAGTCTGAGGTCCCTTGAGCGATAAGTGTTTGGTAGCCAACCATACTTGATCCCCTATTTGGTATGGAGGCGCCTCTCTTCGATGCAGATCCGCATTCTTTTTGTATTTCCTTTTCGCATGTTGTAAGTGTGCAGCTGCATCCTTGAAGGCTTGAGTAATCGTAGAATGCAAATGGTCCACTGCGGGCATTTCAAGGCTCAAAGGTGAGTCCAAGTCTGAAGTACGAGGGTGATGTCCATATAGGGTATAAAAGGGGCTCAGACCAGTTCCAGAGTGTATAGAGTTATTGTATGCATATTCAGCCACCCATAAAATATCCTTCCAATTACCCTTCCGATTGGTGCAACATACATCGTAGATATTGTTCAAGGGTCTGGTTCGTTCTCTCCGTCTGACCATCGGTCTGTGGGTGGTGGCTGGTTGAGAGTCTTACGTCGATTTGTGCCAGTTGACAACACTTTTTCCAAAAATGAGAAATAAACTGGCTTCCCCGATCGGAGACTAGTATGGACGGGAATCCATGCAAACGGATGATATTTTTGAGGAATTCCTTGGCAAGAACAAAAGCTGAAGGTAATCCTTTCAACGGAATAAAATGGGCCATCTTGGAAAATAAATCCACCACAACCAGAATAGTATTGTATCCATTACAAGAGGGCAGGTCCGTGATAAAATCGAGTGACAAGGTGTGCCAAGGTGCTGGTGGAATGTCTAAGGGTTGTTTTTTGACCTTTGTTTTGGGCGCAAACTCCACAGGACATCACAAAAGATTTAATATCCTTTCGCCAGGAAGGCCACCAGAATTGTCGTTTAATTTTTTCCTCTGTTTTGGCAATGCCAGGATGTCCTTCCATCAGAGTATCATGATGACGGGAAATAACCAGTTCTTGCAATTCTTTTTCTGGCAAAAATAAGCGTCCTTGGAAGTAAGGTAAGCCATCGTTGACTGAAAAGTAAGACCCCCTTTTGATCCAATCCTGCAAGGCTGAAGAGTCCAGGAATTGTTTTACCCGTTCTTGAAGGTCTTCAAGGGTTTGTAAAGTGGGTATCCCCAAAATTCTTTGTTCGGGAATTATCGGCACTGGTTCTGAGTTTGTGTCCATTTCTCCCATTCCAATTCGAGATAGCGCGTCCGCTTTGCCATTCTTACAGCCGGGACGGTAAGTGATTACAAAATCGAACTCAGCAAAGAACAAAGCCCATCAGAGCTGTCGTGAAGACTGAGCCTTGGCAGTTTTTAAATATTGTAAATTTCAGTGATCATTGATCACGGTGATGGTATGCCTGGCGCCAAGAAGATAATGCCGCCAAGCCTTAAAGGCGGACTTAATGGCTAATAATTACTTATCAGTGATTGCATAATTTATCTCCGGCGGCGAGAACTTTCTGGACCAAAATGCTACGGGGTGCAGTTGGTTGGTTTCGGGGTCTCTCTGAGACAGGACAGCTCCCATGGCTAAGCTGGATGCGTCGGTTTCGACTATATATGGGAGATCGGACGCGGGTGTTTCAGAATAGGTGCGGACGTAAATTTAGCTTTCAATTCCTGAAAGGCCTGTTCAGCCTCCTCGGTCCATTCAAAACGTTTATTTTTCCGCAAGAGTGCAGTGATGGGTTGCACCACCCGTGAAAATTCCAGGATAAACCTGCGATAAAAATTGGCAAAACCAAGCATGGTTTGGACACCTTTCACCGAACTAGGTGATGGCCATTTGAGGATGGCATCCACTTTCCGTGAGTCCATTCCGACCCCTTTAGGTGTCAGGATGAATCCAAGAAACTCAACCTCGGTGGTATGGAAAACGCATTTTTCCAGCTTTGCAAACAGTTTGTGCTGGCGCAATTTCTCTAGGACGGTCATGACATGTTTTCTGTGATCTGATTCCGAAGAGGAGTACACCAGAATGTCATCGATATACACGACAACACAGACATTGATGAGTTCCCGAAGGACATCGTTCCTGAAGAATTTGAAGGCAGCAGGCGCGTTGCACAACCCGAAAGGCATCATTCGAATAGTCCATATTTTGTACGGAAGGTCGTTTTCCATTCGTCGCCTTCTTTTACTCGTACCATATGATAAGCCCCCCGGAGATCTAACTTGGTGTATACGCAAGCGTCCTTCACCTGGTCAAGGAGTTCAGGGATCAAAGGCAGAGGGTAACGATTTTTAACAGTTATCTGGTTCAATGCGCGGTAATCGATACAAGTTCTAAGGTCGCCTTCTTTTTTTGGCACGAAGAACAAAGCCGAGGATGCCGGAGACTTTGATGGGCGAATGAAACCATTGGCTAGGTATTGATCTAAATATTGTCTCAAATGCAGATTCTCTGGTTCAGTAAGGGCATAAATCCTGCTACAAGGGGGTTGTGCACCGGGTACCAGATCGATTTGGCAATCGTACGAACTGTGAGGAGGTAACGTGTTGGCCTGTTCCTTTTGGAAGACGTCCTGAAAGTCTTGGTATTCCGGAGGTAGTTGCATGGAGCCAGAGGTTACTGATGCTAGACTGATCTTCAGATTTTCTGGGTAGCAGGTTTGTGCACAATCCGGGAAGGTTATTCTCTTCGCTCGCCAATCAATTCGAGGATTATGTGTCTCTAACCAAGGGATTCCGAGAATAACCTGAAACTGTGGAGCCTTGATTACATCAAACACTGCCTCCCGATGGCCGTCCAGACCTACAAGTGTCACCTCAGCTGTGGAATGTGTTACCGGTCCAGAGGCAATTTCGGTTCCATCAACTGTGGTGATGACATCTTTGCTGGTTTTAGGACGCAGAGGGAGGTTAATCCTGGAGACCAATTCACGATCCACATAGTTTCCTATAGCCCCACTATCGATGTATGCTTTTATTGCATGTAACCGCTTAGGCTGTTCCGGATCTACGAGGACCATTGGCACAATGAAATGCGAGGTCTGAGAGTTCGTTTTCAAGCTCGGCAAGCCGACCCCTACGCTTGTCGAGCGTGGTCGTTTCCCGATACAGAGTTTTCATGGATTTTATCAGTGGCTCCTACCACCTTCTTGGGCGGCTTTGCCGGGCAATCTTGTAGAAAGTGTCCAGAGGACCCACAATAAAGACATAATTGCATCTGTCGTCTTCTTTCACGTTCCTTTTGAGTTAGAGGTCCTTTAACCCCTCCGATTTGCATTGGCTCAGAGGCTTCAGCCCCCTTGAGGTTAACATGGGTCTTGACCAACACCCGGGTCTCAAACTTGGACTGATCTGCTTTCCTGTTTTGCAGTCTGTGATCCAATTGGACCACTAAGTCTATATATTCTGAGCATTCTTGGGGCGGATTCACAACTTGGGCCAGGACATCTTTAAGTTCTCCACGTCGACCTCGATAAAATAACGTGATTCTTTTATCCTCTGGCCACCCAGTTTCCACAATTAGTCTATTAAAGGTTGCAATGTAGGATAGGAGGTCTTGATTGCCCTGTCGCAGAGATAGAAGTTCGTCATCCAGAGCCTGCCACTGGGAGTGACGAGCAAATAACCTTTCCATGCTTGCTTGAAATCCTTGAAAATCACGAAGAATCGGGTCATCTTGAGTTACCAGTGGAACTGACCAATCGGCAGCACTGCCGCTGAGATATGACAATACAAAGGCTACCTTGGTCTGGTCATTAGGGAAGGCCCCAGGTCTGCACAGGAAATGCAAACGACACTGATTCATGAATACGGCGAATCGTTTGGGGTCCCCAGCAAAGCGTTCGAGTGGGGCCAGCGGCATGTTTCCAGGTAGATTAATCTGCACCGGGTTACTGGAAAGCACAGGAGCGGGGTTCCCTCCGGAACCGGGTAAAGGAGTTTGTCCAGTTTGACCTTGCAAAAGCTGTCTAGCCAGGTCATCAGCTCTTTCCTTTGTTACAATCACTTCCCTCCTGAGAGCATTAGTCTCTTGACGAGTGGCGTGTACTTCGGCCCGTAATTCCCCCAGTAGTTGGGCCAACTAGTCAGTCTCAGAAGTTTCAATAGCGCCTGGGTGGGAATTTGTAGGAAGGCTTTGCGTTCTGTAACGCTCACCTGGCTCCCACGGAGGCGCTGGTCTGGTCTGGGTTGCTGTGGCCTCTTCAAGCGTGATGCGCAGAACTCGGACCACCGATTGAACAGGACCCCCAAATCTTGCTTGTCTGGCCCGTAGGAATATCCTTCTGCAGACGAGAAAGGGGATTAACTGCCTACAGAATAGTGTGCTTGCTCCCCCCTTTCCCCCTTAGTTCTTCTCGGACTTCCTCCAAAACCCCAGTTTTAAGCTCACCTTATGGTTTGGAAGGATGAACTCTCCATCCTGCTTCTGGTGCAGGAGCGCGCGTTCGTCCAGTTACTTCACTGGTTTCCAGAATGGCGCTGGCAAATCCACTTGACTTTTCTGAGCGATACGCCGTAAGTATGAAGATGCAAAAGTTCAAGTGTGAGCCTCCTTTTATGTTGTTTTCCTAACCTGTGATCTGTCCTTTATTTCAGGTGCAGAACGAAGGCGATGCGTTGAGGGGTTAAATTGCCGATGGTAAAATCAGGTGAGTTAGTGATGAGGGCGACCCCTTTAAATGTCTTTTGTCCTTTCCCCATAGGGGCCGGGGTGCGGTACCTGCCAAAGAAGCGGCGCCGACCCGAGATGTGGAATGGTTCACCAAGAAAAGCCGGTAAGTAATATGGCTGAAAATTCGGCTTTCCTCTTGTGTTCCCTTTGCTCACCTTTTGTCTCTTCTTCTCTCCCCTAGGTGCAGAGATGTGGCGACCGGTGCTGAGAGCCGCGATGGAGCCGGGCGGCGTCTCGGGAACAGGTGAGTGAAGCGCGGCGCTGCAGCGAGCAACGCAGTGCTTTTAAATGGAAGTCTTTCTTCAGGAATGCTGGCGTGAAGATTCCGGATGCAGGTAAGAAGTTTGAATAAGTTCTTGGTTTTCACCTTTCTCTTCTCTTCTTTCCTTACAGGTGTTCCAGGTTCGAGGCGGGCGTGGCTGGAGTCCAGGTGCAGGAGCAGACACGGTGAGCGTTCAGCTGCTGGGATGCAGAACAACGCAAAGCATGTGTGGCTGTCCGGGCGTGGCTTAAATAGCCTTGGAAGAAGTTCCAGGTGAGTATTCTTCCACAGCCCCACCCAAGTAACAAAATAGTCCCTTCAGTAAAATAGTCCCTCCTAAGCCTCATTTGGCTTGGGTCTTCATGCAGCATGGTCTGCTTCAGGTAAGTGCACCAAACACTTCCCCTTATGAGCCTGGCGCCTATGGCGCCAGGACTGATGTCCAACATGAGCCTGGCGCCAACGGCGCCAGGACAGAGTCCAAAGAGCCCCTATAAAGGGCCGCTGGGCTTTTACCCGGGGGCATGATGCCTGCTCCCGGGGGTGCTGGGCCTGGCCTGGTGCTCCGGGGGTAGGCATCATGACAGACAGGTAAGACGTGCGTCCGGCGATGGAGTTGCTGGAGTCAGGTAAGCTGCGTGTCGAGCAATGGTATTGCTGGAGGCAGGTAAGATGCGCACTGAAGATGCAAAGTTGCAATCAGGTAAGCTGCGCTTCAAGCGATGGTGTGGCTGGAGTCAGGTAGGTGTGCGCTGAAGAAGTAGTTCAGGAACCTGATGAGATGCTGAGATGATGAGCTGGAAACAGGTAAGAGCGCTTCAGGCGGCGGTAAGCGTTACACTGCAGAAGGCAAACTAACGCGAAGCGCTTGCATGCGGGTGGGGCTGGCTTAAATAGCATGGCCCCACCTTGCCTTGTGCCTTGTGGCTCCACCTTGCCCCTCCCACAGACTTCTGCACGTGCCCTCCAATGTTTCTTAATGGCCATGCCTGGCCTGGATACACGTGCCGTAGACACCAAGTGTGGAGAACACACTTTCTTATGAGCCTAGCGCCATTTGGACCCTTTGGATGATAAAGGTGGTGGCCCTTGACTAGTGGCCATGACATGTGCCCTGCATACTTTTATTTTGGTGCAAGTGCTGGTTTTCCCCTGCAGGGCCCCCACGTGCATCCAGGTCGGGCGTGGCCTTAGGAGAGATTTGGGCTGCACATGCAGCATCCTCTAAGAGTGGCAGGGTGGGGCCACGAGTCAGAACTAATGGGCGTGGCTGGAGCCAGGCTATTTAAGCCTGACCCGCCCGCATGCAAGCACTTCACGTTATTCTGCTTATGGCAGCGTAATGCTCACCACTGCCTGAAGCGCATCCTTACCCGATTCCAGCAGCAACCGCAGTCAGAGCCCATCCTTACCCGATTCCAGCAGCAACCGCAGTCTGAGCGCATCCTTACCTGATTCCAACAGCCACCGCACTGGGAGCACATCCTTACCTGATTCCAGCAGCAACCGCAGTTGGAGCGCATCCTTACCGGATTCCGACTACCAGCCACAGCACTTACCCGGAAGTCCGCTTACGGCCAGCATCATCGCGGATCCAGGCATCCTTCATTCGCCGGCAGATCTCCGGATAGCAGCACTTCAGTCCGACATCGACAGACAGTTCCTGCCAGAGAAAAAGACAAAACAAAGTTAGAAAATCGCCAAAGACATTACGCTAAGGCTGCGCTTAGACAAATCCTCGCGCTTCACCTTAAAAACAAAACTTACCATCTATTGGAACATTGTGAACTCCATTCTCTTCCATTGGGGCTTTCTTCTTGCACCGCAACTACTGCTCGGCCGCATATCAGCTATTGGAAGAAAGCAAAGGAAAGTAATTATAAAAGGATACGGACAATAATCAATACTTACCTTTGGAGTGGTTCAGCGACAGCCGGTCTTGGCTGCCACGCACATGGACCAGTGAAGGAACTCGGTCCATCTAAAGCACCCCTGCAGTGAGAAGCAGGACGGAGAGCAGGTGACTATATGGATTGGCGCATGCTCACCACATTCTGAGAAGAAGGGTTTGAAGGACACAGCAGTCATATCACAGCATTCCCACAACCTCTCATATCCTTGCAGGGGCAGTGTCAACAACCAGTGCAGTCCACAACACATGAGCAGGGGAAGAAGCCAAGGGAAGCCATTTCCAGGGAGGGCTGCAACCGTGCCCCAACGTCCCCGCAGAAACCAGCTGAGCGTAACAGAACACAAAGCCACTCCGAATCTCTGCCTGGGTGTTATGGAAACCTTGCAAACAGACCAGTTGGCCCAGCTACTGGGGGAATTACGGGCAGAAGTCTATGCCTCCAGACAAGAAAGCAATGCATTAAGAAGGGACCTTGTTGTAGCTCGAGCACGAACTGACGACTTGGCAAGACAAATGCTTCAGACCCATGCAGGTCAGGTTCCATTACCTGGGCTTGCCCATTCTCCCATACCGCAGCCATCACCACCAGTTCAAGTGGTTCTTCCAGGTGCAGTGCCACTGGCCCCGCCCAAACGCTTTACCGGCGACCCCTATAAGTATGCTATATTCATGAACCAATGTCGCCTCCAATTTTTGTGCCAGCTCGGGGTTTTTCCTAACGATAGCGCAAGAGTCGCCTTTGTTCTCTCATATTTAGGAGGCAGTGCAGCGGACTGGTCGGTATTAGTAAACCAGGATGACCCACTGCTCCGAGACTTTGGGGAATTTCGGCGGGAGATGGAAAAATTGTTTGCTAGGCATACTCAGGGACAAGCTCTGGACAATGAACTATTGTCACTCAAGCAGGGAAATCAAGACCTGCTCACCTACATCGCTACTTTTAATCGTCTTGCAGCACAGACAAATTGGCCAGAAGGAAAGAGGACCACACTCTTTTAGCGGCGGTTGCATGGGGAACGTAAGGATGTTCTAGCCCAAGTGGTCAATCCCCTGAGGGTTGTGCAGAATACATCAACCTGACTATGCAGCTTGACCATAGGTTGCAGAATCAAAAAATTGATCGTACAAGAACTGAAGGGAGGTCGGTCTATATGCGACTCCGGGACAACCAAACCAAAACCCACGAACAAACTGAACCAATGCAGATTGAGAGAATATGGAGTCCTATCACCAAGGCAGAAAGAGAGAAAAGAAGACAACAACAGCTCTGTTTATACTGCGGGAGAGCAGGACATTTCCTCCGGGAATGCCCGGTAAAACCACCCAAGAGGATAGTTGGTGCAATGGACAATGGCAACAATGAAAAGGAACAAAATCCGGAAAACCCCAACGCCCGACAAGAAGGAATCTGCACAGACCTCACATTTGGTCATGCCGGTACCTTTGGTCAACCACCAACAACCGTCCAAGATACATGCCTTGGAGGCATATATTGATAGCGGAGTAGTGGGAAAATACATTGATCAAGATCTGGCTGCACGAATGGGCCTTCCTCTCCGGCAAAAGCTAAAATCAGAAAACGTCAAAGCAGTGGATGGTTCGCAGTCGTCATCCGGCCCAGTGATGCAACATACCGAAAAAAGCCATGCTGATATGTCAGGATGGTCATCAAGAAGACATCTCCTACGAGCTCATTTGAGCTCCTCAGTTCCAGATGATATTAGGAATGCCTTGGCTGGAAACCCACAACCCTAGGATCGACTGGCGAAAACCAGTTCTGACCTTCCCTCAAGAATGTACTAGCATCTGCTACAACAAAAATGTGAAGAGCCGGGAACCCAAGGCAAAATCCATTCTGGAACTTTCTGGTTCCCTACCCCCTGAATATCTGGATTACCAGGATGTCTTCCTGAAGGAGCAAGCGAACACCCTGCCTCCACACAGGCCTTACGACTGCCAAATCGATCTTGTGTCCAGAGCACAAATTCTCTGCAGCAGAATTTATGCTCTAACGGAGCAAGAAAACCAGCATCTAAAATCTTACCTGGATCAGTACCTAGCTAACGATTATATCCGCCTGTCTAAGTCCCCTGCCTCCCTGGCTCTCTTTTTCGTACCAAAGAAGGTGGGCGACTTAAGAACCTGTACAGATTATAGAGCGCTTAACCAAATCACGGTAAAGAACAGATACCCCCTGCCACTCATCCCAAAGCTTCTAGATCAGGTGAAGAATGCTCAAATTTACACAAAACTGGACCTACGAGGAGCACATCACCTTAAGAGAGTTAAAAAGGGGGACGAGTGGAAGACGGCATTCCGAACCAAATATGGGCTTTTCGAGTACCTGGTCATGCCTTTTGGGTTATGTAATGCCCCGGTGGCATTTCAATTCTTTATGAACAATGTGCTTCATGAATTATTGGACGTTTGCACACTTGTCTACATTGATGACATTCTTATTTACTCAGCTTCCAAGGAGGACCACGTCGGCCATGTAAGAGCAGTTTTGGAAAAACTTCGACAGCATCGGCTGTTTGCCAAATTAGAAAAGTGTTTCTTCCATGTTACAGAAGTTGAATTCTTGGGCTTCATGCTCACACCACGAGGGGTACACATGGACACATGCAAGGTGGATGCTATCCTTCAATGGCCATCACCAACATCCACAAAAGGAGAACAGAGTGTGCTCGGATTTTCCAATTTTTATCATTGGTTTATTCTAAGGTTTTCGCAGATAGTTCATCCAATTACCTCCCTACTGAGAAAAAATAAGAAATTCTTCTGGTCTCCTGAAGCGGAGAACGCCTTCCAGGAGCTGAAACTTGCTTTCACCACAGCACCAGTTCTTCGACACCCTCGACCAGACCTGCCATACGTGGTCGAAACAAATGCCTCCAACGTAGCCACTGGAACGGTATTATCGCAAAAAGACCCCGACACAGGACAGTTACATCCCATAGCATTTTGGTCCCGTAGGTTTTCTGCACCAGAGTTGAACTATGCAATCACTGACAAGGAACTGCTAGCAATTAAGGGAGCCTTCAAAACATGGCAACACTATTTTCTGGGGGCAAGACACGGTCACAGTCATCACGGATCACCGCAATCTACAATACTTGAAGACTACCAAGGCCCAATCCGCACACCAGCTTCGTTTGGCTCTCTTCTTTGCGGAATAAGGTTTTATCATCACTTACAGACCAAGAGTACGCAATGGGAAAGCAGACTCTGTGTCACGCATGAGTGAGGACAAAGAAGCTTTCACCACGTCTGAGCCTGTGGTCATCATTCCCAAAGAAGGAATCCAAAACCAAATCTCTGCAACCACCTGTTTGGATGATTTGAAAACGATCTCCAATCTCGGATGAACCAAGCAACACAATAGGAGTGGCTGGCTAGAGGAGACCAATACACTATCGAAAATGATCTACCTTATTGTCAAGGGAGACTATAAATTCAGGACAAGAAATTACAAGACCAGATAATAGCAAACTATCATGATTCATTAGTGGAAGGACACCCAGGGATTGCCAAGACTCGAGCTAAAATACAAAAGGTCTATTGGTGGCCAACCTGGAGAAAAGACATTGCCCAATTCGTTGCGACCTGTGGTGTCTGCGCACAACATAAATCTCAGAAGTTAAGTCCAGCAGGGTTACTATGTCCGTTGACTGTACCACCAGCACCATGGCGTACGCTGTCTGTGGACTTTATCACTGATCTCCATCCCTGCAACGGATTTAACACTATCGTGGTTATTGTAGACTTATTCTCCAAGATGCCAATTTTATTCCATTGAAGGGACTTCCCACTGCTTCCGCCCTTGCCACTGTGTTTTTGGAACAGATTGTCAAGCTACACGGATTCCCATCGGTATTGATCTCTGATCGCGGAACACAGTTTGTCTCAGCACTCTGGAGGAGGTGTTGCAAAATAGCCAAAATTGACCTCCGATTATCCACTAGTCATCATCCCCAAACCGATGGCCAAACCGAATGGACCAACCAGACCTTTGAGCAATACCTGAGGTGTATGTTGCAACATACTGAGGAGTCCTGGAAAAACATCCTTTGGTTGACCGAATTCGCCTACAATAATTTCCATCCACACTAGCACCGGACAGACCCCATTCTACACAGGGAATAGTCGACATCCTTGAATGTCCACTTTTGATTCACTTGACGAATTAGAAATGCCAGCAGTTATAACCTTACACAAAACTATCACTCAAATCATTAAAGAAGCAGCCGAAAATCTGACCAGAGCCAAAGAACAACAGAAGAAATTTGCAGATCGACAACGAAGAGAGGCTCCCCATTATCAGGTCGGAGACAAAGTTTGGTTGGCATCCAAGAACATTCCCTTGAAAGGACCATGGGCCTTCCGTCCCAGGTACTTGGGACATTATCCCATCAAGGCCATAATTAACCCTGCTGCCATGAAATTGGATTTACCATCTAATATGCGGATCCATCCAGTGTTCCATGTTTCTCTCTTGAAACCAATGAAACCAGGTACCTCGGATTGAGGCACCACCCGAGCCCGACATCATAGAAGGAGAACCGGAATACGAGGTCAAGACTATTCTGGATTCCAAGATAGTGTGTTCTAAATTGTACTACCTTATAGACTGGAAAGGTTACGACCTCAAGACCGTACATGGGAACCTAGTGAGTTTGTCCATGCTCCACGACTAATCAGACATTTCCATCACAACAACCCCACTAAGCCAGGACCAGGAGGAAGAGCACCCGTGAGAGGGGCCCTGAGAGGGAGTGCTGGCATGGCCACTGGGCAAGAACCACAGACTCCACAACATAAAGGGTCCAGTTGGACCCAGTCCTGGCACCTTTGGCACCAGGCTCATGAGTAAGTGTGCCCTGCACACTTTTATTTTGGTGCAAGTGCTGGTTTTCCCCTGCAGGGCCTCCACATGCAGCCAGTTCGGGCGTGGCCTTAGGAGAGAGTTGGGCTGCAGGTGCAGCATCCTCTAGGAGTGGCAGGGTGGGGCCACGAGTCAGAACTAATGGGCGTGGCTGGAGCCAGGCTATTTAAGCCTGCCCCGCCCGCATTCAAGCGCTTCGCGTTAATCTGCTTGTGGCAGCGTAACGCTCACCGCTGCCTGAAGGGCATCCTTACCTGATTCCAGCAGCAACCACAGTCGGAGCGTCTTTTACCTGATTCCAGCAGTAACCGCATTCGGAACGCATCCTTACCTGATTCCAACAGCAACTGCAGTCGGAGCGCATCCTCACCTGATTCCAACAGCAACCGCAGTCGGAGCACATCCTTACCTGATTCTGACTACCAGCCACAGCACTTACCCGGGAGTCCGCTTACGGCCAGCATCATCGCAGAACCAGGCATCCTTCATTCGCAGGCAGATCTCCAGATAGCAGCACTTCAGTCCGACATTGACAGACAGTTCCTACAAGAGAAAAAGACAAAACAAGGTTAGAAAATTGCTAAAGACATTACGCTCAGGTCGCACTTAGAC
This sequence comes from Ambystoma mexicanum, assembly GCF_040938575.1. Taxonomy (NCBI): domain Eukaryota; kingdom Metazoa; phylum Chordata; class Amphibia; order Caudata; family Ambystomatidae; genus Ambystoma; species Ambystoma mexicanum. The sequence continues at coordinate 497,345,578 of NC_090938.1, read as the reverse complement.
AAATCCTTGCGCTTGACCTTAAAACTAAAATTTACCATCTATTGGAACATTGTGAACTCCGTTCTCTTCCATTGGGGCTCGCTTCTTGCACCGCAACTACCCCTGGGCCGCATATCACCTATTGGGAGAAAGCCAAGGAAATACATTATAAAAGGATACGAACAATAATTAATACTTACCTTTGGAGTGGTTCAGCCACAGCCAGTCTAGGCAGCCACGCACATGGACCAGTGAAGGAACTCGGTCCATCTAAAGCATCCCTGCAGTGAGAAGCAGGACGGAGAGCTCGCCATCATCATTAAACAGGTGAGACTATATGGGTCAGCCTATGCTCACCACATTCTGGGAAGAAGGGTTCGAGGGACACAGCAGTCATATCAAAGCATTCTCACGACCTCACATATCCTTGCAGGGGCAGTGCCAACAACCAGCGCAGTCCACAACACTCGAGCAGGGCAAGAAGCCTGACAAAGGGAAGCCATTTCCAGGGAGGGCTCTAACCGTGCCCCAACGTCCCCGCAGAGACCAGGTGAGCATAACACACACAGATGATGATTGTCCACTCATTATTCAGATTAACAACCCAGTGTATTATGACAAAATTAAACAGGTGCTACAACAATACCTGCTCAAATGTACCCACCCAGCTCCCAGGCCCCAACTAACTATCCCAACTATGGACCCCACTCCACCTCCAAAACGTACCCAGCCAGCTCCAAGGCCCCACATACCTATCCCAAGTATGGACCCCCCTCCACCTCCCAAACGTACCCAACCAGCTCCCAGTCCCCAACTACCTATCCCAACTATGTACCTCCCCCCCACCTCACAAACGTAACCACCCAGCTCCCAGGCCCCAACTACCTATCCCAACTATGGAACCCCGCTCCACCACAGAAACATACCCACCCAGCTCCCAGACCCCAACTACCTATCCCAACTATGGACCTACCCTTAACCTCCCAAACATACCGACGCAGCTCCCAGGCCCCAACTACCTATCCCCACTATGGACCCCCCTCCCAAACATAACCACCCAGCTCCCAGGCTCCAGTCCGGAAATGGCAACATGTGCAACAAGTGTCAGTCAATCAACACTACTTCCTGCCATGCTTGGCCGCATCTTTGTCCCTCAGAGATGCCCCAGACAGCCGTGCGGACCTTCTCCTGCGGCTGCCTGCCTGGGAGCTAGGTGGTGTGGTGCTTGGTGGAGGGCATTGTGGGGCTATGCAGTGGTAGGAGTGTCATGATGGCCTATAGAGCCAGCGCCATTGTTTCTGCTATGTTCGACTGGACACTGTTGTCATCACGGACCTTCCATGACATCTGCATATTTGATGTGGCACAACACCCAATGGCACGTGCAACCCAGTGCTCAATGGTCTGGTTGCTTTCACGTTGTAACCTAGACTCCTCGAGGTGCTGATGAACCAGTTTGGCCAGCAAGTCCTGCCGTTCCTGCATCCGTTGGATACGGCTGCTGATTTCCTGCAAATATGAGGTGGGGGAGCGCATGGGACTCCTGGGGCTCATGGGCCTGAATGTGCCCAGTGCTTCAGGGGTGTTCAGGTTCTCCTCGCTGCCGATTCAACTGCCTCAACAACCACTTCATCTGCACTTCTGTCCATGCTATGGGACACGGCCTGGTGGGGTGGTGGTGGTGGTGCACGTCCCTGTGGGATTGCAGATGCGTCAGGGATGTAAGACTGAGGTGCTTGCTGTGTCCCAGGGGCCGCATAGATTTTGGGCTGAGGTGCTTGCTGTGTCTCAGGGGCAGCAGGGATGTTGGGCTGAGGTGCTTGCTGTGTCCCAGGGACAGCAGGGGTGTCGGTCTCCATGGCGTGGTGTACCTGGGCTTGTGTGACTTCAGGTATGGCCGAGGTGACTGCAGCAGATGTTGAAGGCCGGTGTGCTGTGCGACATGCAGGTCCCGTCTCCCTCGACGTCCCTGGTTGTCCGCCATTGGTCTCAGATGATGTTCCTCTGGGTGATGAAAAGCGTGCTGTTAGTGGACTGACAGGATGAGTATAGTACAATTACATGCAACACAGTCATCAAGCTAGATCACATGGTGGTTACACACATTTAGGTGTGCTGCATTGTCATGTGTGTGTGTATGGGTAATAACTGGGGGCAGGGCATCTTACTTCCTTTGCACTGTGTTCTGTGAGGGGGGGCCATGTGAGTACTGGGTGTGGTCTGGGTGATGTGCATTGATGTGCGTTGATGGGGGGGCAAGATTAGCTTGATTCAGCTTCTAATTTGTGCACTTTCTGTACTCACCAGCCTTGCCAGGTGTCCCAGCTCCTGCCTCCGCTGCACCGACTCCCATCGATGCCCTCGAGCTGCAGCACACTGCTGCACTTGTCCTCCCATTGGAGCAGCTTTAGGGTGAGTGTGGTCTGCCACCTGTTGCAGTGCATCGACACCTGTGGGCTGCCAGAAGGTTCCGCAACATTAGGAGGAGGTCATCCCATTGCTTGTGGCAGTCCTTGACGCTACGGGCTGTGACACCCACAGCTCTCACCTTCTGGGCAGCCTCAGCCCATATGGCCTTGCCCCTCAGCTGCGTGCTGCGCAGCAGATCAGCAGAGAATAGCTCCCCTGAGGTTTCCACAATATGGTCAACCAGCATGGTGAGTTCTGCTTCACTGAAGCGTGGCTTGCACACACGGTTTTGTGGTCTCCTTGCAGCCATGTCCCTGTGTGTATTGGCCCACTCACTGATGCTGGATGGCTTCTGGTACATGGGGATTGCAGTGGATTGTGATTTTAGTAATGGCCGCCGCTCTCTTTCTGGTTCCGACGATCACGGTATTTCCGGTTCCGGTGTTTCCGGCTGCGCGTATGCGGTGCCGCCATGTCCAGCATGCACGCACAGAGGCGGATGTACCAGAAACATTTGTGGCGGTACATCCGCCTCCGCCTGTGTTTCCATGATGGCAGTGGCACAGGTTCCGCTCATTAGTAATGAACACTGTCATATCTAAAATCTAATAGCTAAGAGTGTAAGGCATGGTCTCAATGCATGCTAAAGTAGACTTGTGCAAAATTGAGTATGTAAACATGTTGGCACTCTAGAATTGTTCCCCCTTTACTGTATGTAAAGTGTTGATGCAATATATGTGCTAGTGCAAAATTGAGCATATAAACAAATGTACACTCTCGATTAGTCACCACAAGCCTGACAGATAAGGGGTGTATCAACCATTTTTACTTCCTAAAAATAGGCAAATACTCCCAAAAAATGTAAACAGGGAGTAAAAATACTACCCTAAAAAATAGGAAACACTCATAGAACCTTGCACCTCTGCCTTCACCCACACCGCTCCATGGATAGGTTTGGACCAGTAGTGCACATAGTACCACAGGAAGAAACTACAATGATCGCTGCCCATTCCAAATTGGTAAAGGTGCATCTTTTAATGTGCATGAATAACTAGGATCAATACATTTTTTGAAACAAAAATATTTCTCTTTTACAGTAAAACATTTTTTATTCCCTTATAAAATACTCCCATTGCAAATGGAACTTACTTTTTTACTCCCAACTTTAAAAAATGTGGAGTAAAATACTAACACTTCAAAATCTTATCTGGAGCACTGGTCACCCCTCATTGAATATACAGTTCTAATACAATACTGGAGGGAACCTGTGTAAAGTTTAGCAAGTAAACATGTTTTCACTCTTGTGATTGTTTATAAAGTGCAAATGCAATGTATCTGCTTATGCCCATTGGACATGTAAACATTTAAATTGTAGAGTTGTCACCTGTAAAGTGCTAATGCAATACATGGTCAAAACTGCATATTTCAAACTGAATATATATTTCCTCTGCACAACATATTTGATAACAGAACAATACCCTGTGAAGACAAAAGCTCTTCCTGACAGGTGAGAATATCTGCAAAAAGCTCTCATTCTATTTAAAGTGCTAATGCAATATTTGTACAGGAAAACATCTATAAAAGCATATTATAGAACTAGAACAAAACCTCATGCAAAGTTGCGCATCCAGACGATCATACCTCTGGGGGCCATGACCCCTATGATTATTACAAATTGTTAATGCAGTTTTTGTGAGAAAAAAAAAACTCTTGGTACCTTGAACAGACAAGTCCTATGCAAGCACAGCCTTATTTGAAGCAGAGACCTTACCCTGCCAGATACACATGCAGGATTATATAAAACAGTCACCTAATTAGTAAATTTCCAAACTGCTGCAAAATAGAAGAAATATATATTGACAAACGAACTGTCCATGGTTCACGAAACAAACATTTAAATCAAGACATGAGTCAAGGGAACTGTGAACAGAGAATCAAATAATACTGTGGAGGCATCAGGTAAGAAGAAAACAAAAAAATAAGGAAAGGTGACAGTTATTTATATATTTATTTACATCAGGTTTTGGCTTTAAGTGACAGGGCCTGCCGCATCTGTAAGAGACCAGACTCCCTTGAAACTGCTAGACACGTCCTTACCTCTTGCCCTAAGTTGGGACCATTATATATGAACCTGCTGGGAAGACTGGTACACAGATACAAGAGCGTTGTTGGAGACTCATTTTAGGATTACTGTCTCAATTCATATACAATATCATCTCAACTTGCCCTGTTCAGAGTGTGGTCACAGGTCAGAAATCTATTGCTACCAATTCAACTTACTACTGCTGATCTGTACATACCATTATAAAACTCTGTTTCCTTAGCAGCTGGTATTGATTTATAGGTATGCATTGGCACTTTACTGAGTCTTACACTTGTTTATGCATGTACTTATTCATTTAATTAGAGACATTTATTTTATGTAATTTTATTCTGTCTGATGATTTTGAAGTTTTTGGATCTTTGTATAACTGGGAATGCTGTTGCTTTATTCAAATTTGGAATTTGTAAATAAGTTTTGTGTAAAGTTCTAATTTTTGGAATAAAACACAATACATTATTATTTACATTTTTATTTTTTAAATGTTTAAAGTGCACAAATACCCCTTAGGTATCGAGGTGCTGTTACAAGTGAAGAACTTAGTTACATGAGGCATGTTTCAGACATTGTGGAATCATTATATACATCATACATATAGTGCAGGCAGGCATAGAGAAAACGTACACAGAACATCGACAGGATTCGTTGAAGAGCAGTGTCTTGATAGCTTTACGGAAAGCTAGATGGGAGGTTTCAGCTTTTAGGGACGGTGGAAGGGTGTTCCATTGCAAGGCTGCTACGTAAGGGAAGCTAGCGCCGCCCGCTCTGACTAGTTTCATTGTGTATTCTTTGGGTAAGATAGAGAGGGGCCGCTTGATTGACGCATTTGTGAGCCAAGGTTTTAAAGAGGACGCGCTCTTTGATGGGTAGCCAGTGTGCCTGTTTCCTGGCGACAGATATGTGGTACCTCTTGGGGATACCAATGGCTGCGCGGAGGGCGCCATTTTGGATCATTTGGAGCTTCTCCATATTTTCTAGTGATGTACCCGCAAAGAGGGCATTGCAGTAATCGATTCTGGACCCTGTTATAGCTCTGACAATGGTGAGGCAGTTTTCCTTGGAGAGGAACGGTCTGGCTGCATTTAACAGCTTGGCACGGTATGCTGCGGCAGACGTGATGGTCGTTGACTTGCCTGGACATAGAGAGGTTTGAGTCTAGGTAAACTCTGAGGGCTTTTACTGTTTCGGAGACTGTGATTTTGATGTTATCAATCATAAAGTGGAGGAATTGGTTGTCAAGTTTCTTTTTTCAGTGGTATGATATGGCATTTATAACGCACCTATACACAAGTGTTTCAAGGCACGACGAGGCAAGGGAGGGGGAAAAAAGGGAAGACAGACAACAATTCTACTAGGCCAGGTGTCATTCAGATCGTAAAAGGGGGAAAGTGCGGGCAGAGGGGAAAGTGCAGGAGGAGAGGACAGTGCAGTACATGGGATGATAGAATATATAACAATAAGTAAAAGTAAGGTAAGTGCAGGCATCAGCAGTCAAGTGCTGGTCATGGGACTGTAGGGATACAGAAAACAGACACCAAGTGCAGGGGTTGCCAGGAAGGCAGTGCAGGTGTGCTAGATAACCAGTGCAATTTCAGCCAGGAGGTCAGCAGGGGAGAGGAGGAGAAAAGGCAGAAGCAAAGAGAAAGGTTTTGAGGTGCTTCCGGAACCGGAGATGGTTCTCGGTTCTCCTCAAGTTTCAGGGAGGCAGGGAGACTGTTCCAGAGGGAGGCCCCAGCTGAAGACAGAGACCTACCACCAACTCGTTGCTTGGAGAAGCGACTGACCCTGAGGGAGTTGGAGGCGGATGAGCGAAGAGCTCGAGAAGGAAGGTATTTAGGAAGAGAGAGCTGCAGTTATTGAGGCCCCAAGCCCCAAAAGGCCTTGTGGACAATGCAGAGGGTTTTGCACTTAATCCTCGCAGCCGCTGGGAGCCAATGCAGAGATTTCAGTTCTGGAGAGATATGATCCCTGGGCTTGAGGCCAATGACAAGTCTCGCAGTCCTATTCTGAATGAGTTTCAGAGGGCGGAGGGTAGAAGCAGGCAGATTTAGAAAGAGGCTGTTGCAATAGTCCAGCCTAGAGAGAACCAGGGTTCTAGAGACAGTGAGGTTCTGGGGGAAGGAGAGGAGCCAATCAGGAGAAGCTCTGTCTTGTCACTGTTGAGGCATAGCCCATTCACGGCCATCCAGGACAGCCATCCAGGCTTGAATGGTTGTGCACATGTCGTTGAGGGCTGTGGCGTCGGACTCATAGTCACCAGTTAGTGGGAGGAGAACTTGTGTATCGTCCGAGTAGTTGGTGTAAGGGATACCTAGTGAGTCAAGGATGTGGAAAAGGGGTCTAGTGAATAAGTTGTATAGATTGGGGGAGATGCAGGAGCCTTGTGGGACGCCGCATAGGATGATGGCGGGGGAGGCAGAAGCTTGGTCAGAGAAGACTTGCATGGTCCTACCTTGCAAGAAGGATGTGATCCAAGAGGTTGCGTTGGGTGAGAAGTGGGCTGTAGATGTAAGGTGGTGGAAGAGGACGTTGTAGTTCACAAGGTCAAATGCTGCAGATAGGTCCAAGAGTAGGAGAAGGACAGGTTAGATATATATCTAAATAAATAAATATATTACATGGCTTGGGGTAGCAGCCTAGTAATTATGGTTAAGTTGCTCAACTCATAGAAAGAGCACTTTTTGCGCAGCTTATAACTTTGGCGCCGTTCAATCAAATCTCACCAGACTTTGCAGAGAACGTATATGGCCACCTCGGAATGATTTTGCAAAGTTTGCTGTGGTTTCATCCAGGGGCGGGTGGGATATAGGAGGGGTCCCACATTTTTTGAAATCTTCATAGACACAATGGAAGAAAAAAATGTGCTTGATCCTAAAAGTGTGCCTTTGTAAATTTGGAGTAAATCCATCCAGTAGTTTTTTAAAAAAAATGCCAAAAAAGTAGGTTTAAAATACTTAGTGATATCTGGGTCCAGTCCTCCTCAGACTCATTTCCTGATTCGGAGTCCACGGACGCCTCGGGGACAATCGGGACAGCTTGGTGTCTGCAGACATAGAAGATGGATGTTAAAAAACAAGGTGTGTGTCATTTTTGAAACGGTCGAAATATTGGATCCGCGGACTCCCGCTGTTGTCCACGGTGGTAATAAAGCTGGAATCTCTGGTTCTTTTTCTGTGAAAAAACAGTATAATTTGTTAAACAAGATAGTTTAAAACCTTTCATTGCATACAATTGTACATATAGATTTACTTTTTTGACCCTCATAAGTAGTACATTATACGTACTATGTTTGGTAACACATTAGTGCCTGGTACACTGTTGTTGTACTGACATTAAATAAACATTGGTTCATTGGGAAAATAAAATCCATAGTGCATTAAAACAAACCTGCTGCAATTACACACAGTTTTTGGCATTTACATAGTTTTAAGGAATGGACATGCTCCAGAATACTTGTGTGTGGTAGCATGGATAGATTATGTGAGTTTAAATGCGATATGATGTTTGTTTAAAGTGTGTTGATAAATTGTAACTATATTGGATTTTACAAGACGTTTTGCAGTAACAATAACTGTAAATATTTGAAGTGTATTACAATGAAGAACAAGTTACTTACCAACTGTAACATTCTTTCGACTGGATGTTCCTCCCACGTATTCCTTATCTTTGATAAATCCACTTCCAGCTTGCTGGCCTCGGAAAAATGTTTCCCAGTAGAGGGCGCTGCAAGTCAACATCCCTCGAAGGCCTCCGTATCGGTGCTGTCATCATCATGGGTATATATAGTCTCACACAGCGTCCGTTGCTCAGTTCTGTTTTGAGGTGCTGTGTTTGTCCAGTATGAGATGGTTAGTACCCTTGAAGAAGCGTAGGCTGCAACTACAAGGGATGTTTTACTGCGGGGTAGGATGGGAGGAGCGATAAGGAATACGTGGAACATCCAGTCGAAAGAACGTTACAGTTGGTAACTTGTTCTTCAAATGGATTGTGTCCTCCCATGTATTCCTTATCTTTGATAGACTCCCAAAGCAGTAATGTGTACTGGAGGCGGGAGTACAATTTTAAGAATGCACAGAGTGCAACACAGCTTTCCCAAATTTAGTCTCCTTGCTAGTGGAGGAATCTAGACTGTAGAATTTGATGTAAGTATGTGCGGACGACCATGTGGCAGCCGCACATGTCTTTAATTGGAACTCCTCTTTGGAGAGCTGACGAGGCTTTGATACCCCTGGTTGAATGAGCCCTGAGGTGTTGAGGAGGATAGTTTCCTGCCAATTTATAGCACTCTATGATAGTTAGTATTATCCATCTTGAGATGGTGTTTTTTGTGATAGGTAAACCTAGTTTATGTCCTGCATACCCCACAAACAACTGATCTGCTTGCCTAATCCTTGCAAGTCTGTTAATGTAAAAACTCAAGGCACGCCTTGGATCCAGCCTGTGCAATCTCTCTTCCTCTTTCCCTGAGTGAGAAGGAGGGTAAAATGAAGGCAAGGTTATTTTTTGTGTGATATGAAATTCTGAGACAACCTGTGGGAGGAAATTCGGCTTCACTTGAAGAACTACTTTATCTTTGTTAAAGATGTTATGTGGAGGTTTGCAAGATAAATCTTGTAGTTCGCTCACTCTTCTGGCAGAAGTTAAAGCCACTAGAAAGACTGTTTTTAGAGTGAGAAACCTTAATGGACAGGAATGAAGAGGTTCAAATGGAGAGCCCATTAGAAATGTTAAGACTAGATTTAAATCCCACAGGGGAACCTGAAAAGGAGTTGGGGGAAAGACATTAGTCAACCCTTTCAGAAACTGAATGACTAGAGGCAACTTGAAATATGAGGGTTCTTCCGCTGTGCATTTAAAGATTGATAACGCGTCGAAGTAACCCTTGATTGTGCCAACTTGAAGTCCTGAATTTGGCAAAAAATAGCAGGAAAGATAACACCATCGGTGTACTACATGAAAAAGGATCAATATCCTTATCTCTACACCAGCTGCAGAACTTTTTCTAACGGCAGCGGTATAAAGATTGAGTTGCTGGCCTTTTGGCCGAGAGCAACACCTCCATTACGTCATCCGGGAGGTCCCAATCTTTGTATCTCAACCTTTCCGAAACCAAGCGTGAAGGTTGAGAGTCCTGATGTCCGGATGGAGAACCTGACCTTCCTCTTGCGAGAGAAGATTGTCTCTTTGTGGAAAACGAATCGGAAGTCAGATGGACATGCCTAGAAGATCCGGGAACCATGTTCTCCTGGCCCAATCTGGGGCAATTAGAATCATGGGTTTCTGGAATCTCCTGAGCCTCCTTATTACATGAGGAATGACGGGGACTGGAGGAAGCACATACAGAAGTGGAAACTCCCAGTCCAACGCAAACGTATCTCCTAGACCTCCTCTCAGGGGAAATTCCCTTGAGCAGTATCGGTCTCATTTCCTGTTAACACTCGTTGAGAACAGATCTACCTGAGGGGTTCTCCAAAGGGTGAATATCTCTTCAAGGACTTCCTGAGCTAGTTCCCACTTGTGGGAGTCTGTGGTCTGTCTAATCGGAGCGTCCGCCGCCGTGTTCTTCTCTCCAGCCAGGTGAACTGCCGATAGAGAGATTCCTTCTTGAATTGCCCAGAACCAGAGCTGCATTGCCTCTCTGCACAATGGCAATGACCCTACGCCTCCTCTTTTGTTGAGTTAGTGCATGGCCACTGTGTTGTCCGTCATTATCAGAATTATCTTTCTCTGTACTGATGGCAGACAAGCTTTGAGTGCTAGTCTGATTGTTATCAGCTCTAATAGGTTGATGTGTATCCTGGACTCCGATGGAGACCAACGACCGCTGATGGTTAAGTTGTTGGTATGGGCTCCCCATCCCGTGAGTGAGGCGTCTGTGACTACTGTTATCTCCGGCCATGGTTGCCAAAACAAACTTACAAACGGCGTCGATATACTCGAGTATGGCCTGAATGCCGTTGAGAGAATCGGAATTTTACTCAATGTTGTCGATGTGGCCAAAGCCCCTTTCGACGCCATCGAAGGATCCTTCGACGCCCCGAGTGCCGATGGTGCGGTCGGGGCATGAGGCTTTGATGGTTGGGGTCGACGACGGTGTCGATGACCTTGTTTTATGTGTCGAAGGCGCAGTCTTGTTCGAAGGGCCCTTGTCTCTACTCCAGGGTTCATGACGCTCTCGAGGGTTTTTATTCGCTGAGGTCAACGACTCACTGCATTTCTCTTTTTCGGGTCTTTCACCCGGGGTATCACCTCCAGGAATCTCCGAGGGGGACAAGGCTGAGTTCTCGAAGACCCTTAGCATTTTTTTACGAAATTCCTCTCGCTTAGCTGGAGAGCTGTGTTTAGTGGGGCAGGTTACCCTTTCTGGTGAGTTGGAAGATGAAGAGGGAGGTGATCTATGATGCCTCTTCTTAGTATGTCTCGATCTGGATGAGTGGTGAGAACCACTACGAGATCTCGAGCGGGAATGTTTTCTCCGATGGCGAAGAGATGAAGGTCTCGACTCGGCCGAGGACAATTCCGAAGTGGTAGATGATTTAACTGTCTTACCTTTTTCCAGCTTCCCCCTACGCTCCCTCAAGGCTTTCGTCGTCATGGACATACTGTTATGAGGGCTGGAGGCTGGAAGCTTTGGTCCCGATGGAAGCACCATTAACATACACATTACGGCGCCTCCTGCGCCGTTCTAGTAGTTATGTTTTGTGGCATTCATAACGAGGTTAGCCACGCCCCCTCAGTGCGTTGCAACAATCTTCGTTTCCTCGCTCCACTGAAGCCGTTACTTCAGTGCTCCTAGCGTTTCCAGCCTCGGATTCTCCTTCCCTCCTGTGTCTCCTTTCCCATCTGATTCTTTCCCACTTTGCCTACCAGACTTTCAGCTCCATTCGTTCATCTGTATTTTTCCGTGTTACCTTCCGTTTTTTTTTTTCCAGGCTTGCGTTTGGTCTATCCCTATAGCTTTTCTTTTCTACCGGCATCTTTCTGCCATCTTTACCACCTCCTATTCTTTCCCCCTGCTCTCTCTCCTGTGCTTAAGTATTTCACGACATTCGGTTTTCACTCTTATCTCTAAAGGCTCCGGTTTCATCACGGCTCGGTGAGTTTTTTCCGTGGAGATTGGGGGTATCCTTTCTCTTAGTCCGTTTTCTTTCCTTATTTCTTTCTTTTCTCTTTTGCTTACGCAATTTCTTCTGTTATACTCGTTTCGCATGTTTGCTTACCTGAAGCCCCTCCTCCTAAGCTTCCTGTGTCACCGGCTTGCCTTCCATCTGGATACCGAGTGGTTTTTGAATGCTTCAGCCCCTGGTAATACAGTTTGCAGACTTGGGAGACTCCTGCCCAGCCTCTGCTTAAGGACATTCTTGGAAATCTCCAGCCCAACCTTTGTTTAAGTACTGTTTGCGGAATCTCAAGACCAAGACTTCGGACATTCCTATTCCTTCGGTCTCGGAGTTGAATACTACTGGGGTTTTTTATGCCACTGACTTTTTCCCCCATATTGGGCTGTAGAGGGAAGTGCCATAAATTATTGCAGTCTGTTTCCTAATAGCAACCATTGTGGCGCATTCCCGAAACAGACCCTTTCTCTTCTCTAAAAAAGGAATTTCCGAAGAGACAACAGAACTATCTGGATCGGAATTATCCTCCAGTGAATCAGACACCGAGATACAGGTGAGATCCACTCCTGACACATACATTCCTCACACTCCGAACACTGGTGCTCTGATCCCAGGCACCACGAGTCAGGATCGGTTGACAACATCTTTTTTACACAATCCCGGCATTTTCTGAAATCGGATCACGGCATCGATGAAGCGGACTAAAATGCCATCGTAGATTCGAAGAATTTTTCAATAAATCGAAGTTTAGGAAAGATACACTGAGGAACCGAGCGTTGCGTCTCCGAGGCTTACGAAACGCGGAAAAACAGAACTGAGCAACGGACGCTGTGCAAGACTATATATACCTATGATGACGTCGGTGCCGATATGGAGGCCTTCGAGGGCACACTGACTCGAGGGACGTCGACATGCAGCGCCCTCTACTGGGAAAAATATTTCCGAGGCCAGCAAGCTGGAAGTGGATTTATCAAAGATAAGAAATACGTGGGAGGACACAATCCATTTGAAAGGTATTTTTAAAGTAGTTAGATACCTGTTGGCGTAGTCTAACTGTCTTGGAATTTAATATTACTATTGTAGTATTATGGATGTAGTTAGGTACCCGTTGCCGTATTTTAACTTTCCATTGTACTGTACTTTAGTGAATACATTTGGGTTGAAAGAATATGAAGTAGGCATTTGTTAGATATGCTAGTAACCTATGTTTTGGAGTAACAGAAGTGTTGTTACATTCAAACCACCCACTTCCATTTTTGACATATGCAGTATAGTACCTTGAACTGGTTGTGGCACCAGTGTGGTAGATTATGCCTACTGCTGTGAAGGTTTTCTTGCCAAGAGATACTTGGCCATGTGTAAAGCTAGTGAGCTTACAGTTATTTTGGGTGCCCTCTGCATGGTACCTTAGAAGCAGTAGTATGACATATTGGCCATGTGAGTTTATTTGTATGCTGGAACGATTGTCTGAATTGCAAAAAGGCCATAATATGCTATGATTTGCTTCTGCTGAAGCTGGTGAAATGGAATGGTTCACAATTTGGTATGGATACAAACCCACATCGTTCATTAGGGATGTGCTCTTGTGAAACATGGTTGCAGAATGCATGTATGTTTCCACGTGTATGAAATTTGGAAGATTTCCTTCATAGGGATGTTTTTGGTTTCTAGTACTTGTAGGAATTCTTGTGGATCTGCCTGTGTGCTTATGGTGAATTTTACCATTTCTGTACAGTAGTCCAATTCCTGCCTTATACCTGAGACACTAAGTGCTGTCAGGATTATTTGTGGCATTTCTATGAAGGATGAGCATTTGCAAACACAACTGGTCTGAACCAGTTAAGCAAATGTTGTGAACAATTGGTGGCAATTGGAAAAGAAGATTGATTGTTACATTTGTATAGCAATTTACTCAATTTGTCAAAGTTAAATATACTGGTCCAATGCGCTTAGCAACACAAATTAATGTTTATTCAGTTCTTCATAATAATCTGGTGCCCATATTATGCCGTTGCAGCCAACACCTGTTTCGACAAAGTTGTCATTTTTAAGGCTGCCCCATGAACCAATATTTACATGACAGTTTAACAAAGTAATCGAATCATGGCAACATGTGCCATTTGTCAGTGAGCAATCACAAAAATAATATTCAATTGATTAAAACCCAAAATCATAACATATGGTAATAACATAGTTCTACATACCAGGGTGGAGTTGAGTATGCGGTAGTATCACCAGAAGTTGCATGGAAAAAAACATGATAATGACGTATGAATATCTAAAAGGTTAACCAATTGTTAAACTAAATATCGTATTGCAGTGCTTATCACCACAAATCACCTTATAAGTGATAGTCTGTTGTGGCTCGCATGGTACATGACACAATATTAAGGATAACATCCTTGTGCGAAAAGCCAAATGCCAGTATACCATGCAAGGGTTTATGATCACCCAAATTGGTGTCTGGATAGCATGATTAGCATATCTGCCTCCCCCTACTTGTTGTGACATGAATGTGAAGACCCTTCATGCCGTGTAATAGTATCAGCTAAAATTTTAAACAGTGTTGCAACCTGAGAATATGTGTGGTGATTCCCAATTTCTATATTAGAACACTCACCCCATGAACTTGTGTCACTCTGTAAATAAGTAATATCAACATGAGTAATCAGAGACTGAGACAGGGTTAATTTCCCAGAAGAAAATAAATCTGAAAATAGTAGTGTGTCAGTAGTAAAATAATGATTCTCTTACCCCTTGTGTTTAATTAGATGAATCTTTTGTCCTGCAACAGTAATGTTGTTGCTGATCGCTGTGTACTAGTATTCCACAATTTAGCTGTTTGATATAAACCACAATATAAACGTGATTGAGGGGTGGTAACCCCAATCATGATTAGTTTGAGTGTGTCTCATTTAGCTATGAGGCTGATATTTTCACACGAGCGCTTACCTTTTTTTACCTGCTGCACGTAGAGTTGTACTAAGGATTGTGCCTTCAATGCGATATTTTCATCTCCATTCCACTCCCGCTAGTTAGTGGCTCTGAACTCCCTACAAATAATACAGAGTGTACTCTGTAAAAATGCCTTACTGTTAGCCGTAATGTGGCTCCCGTAATCTGCTTTACCAGAAGACTTATCATTAGCTACAGATGTTATATTTGGATTCATCTGTTCCGGCACCAGAGCTTACAGCGAGCGCATGCGCCCCTTCCCTTTAAATAATTAGTTTCCGGGTACACGCAGAACGTACTCAACGTATCCCATGCGTTTTACTACTGGACCGATAAAATTCTAAACATCCAGCGCAACTAAGAAATTAGTGTTGAACCTTGTCAATTTCACAAATGTTTGACTTCCTGAAAACTGTTAATACTGCAGATCGAATTAATAGCCTCATTTCTCTCCCTGAAAAATCCTATGACATATTTTATTGCAATTCCCATTTATCGGTATGTTTATTATGCTGCCCTCATCCTTGCATGTATATCGGCATTTGTTGATATCTCAAAACATTAGGGGCTGTTACAAGCCAGTAACAGTGGCATTCCTAAATAATGAGACTGGCAGTGTCCAAATAACTATAACCAAAAACACTGGCATCTTACAATTATTAAACATCATTGCTGCTTATTGCACAATAGCAAATACAATTCATAAGGCTCATTAGAATAATTATTCAGACAGACATATTCTGTAGGCTATTACAAGAATAAGACATTGCAAAAGCCATATTCCAGCATCAAGTAAAACATACATGCATTTCATGCTCAGAATTTAGATTCCAAACATCTCAAGCGATGAATAATGTCCCCCCCTCGCTTACTCAAACTGGCCCTGTAAAGACCAATGAACTGAATTTCACTCATGTCGAATTCAAATTAGAGAGCACATACACAGCTTGGGCAGCCAAGATCAAAGATTATCCCTAGCATTACATTGGCAGTCTTGCCACTAATTGGAAAACAAGAGTGAAATTCAGTTCATTGGTCTTTACAGGGAGATCATTTTTATACCGAAGCTGTACAATTTTTGTGACAGTGTTTTGACAGTGTTTTGTCAGATGATATGTCATCCCAGAAGTCTATTAGCTCTGTTTTCTCAGCTTTGGTGAGATAGGCTGGGACATATCGTGCAACTGCAGTGGAATTGTCTGCAATGTATTGCATGTCTATATTTGCATTCCACAAGAGGGCAATGATTGCATTGTAATCATTGATGTACATGGATGCGTCGTCTCTTTTAATGTTGTATGTGTTTTTAGGGGATTTCCCTTTTACACTGTGTCTAACAGAAGATATCAAGCTATTTATGTGTCCTTTTTGTGCAAACTGGTCTAGGGAAGCCAAAGCAATATTTGGTATAGTATTAACCTGTTTTTATTTCGACATCGGCAGTATTGTCCAATGTTATGTTTTTTTGGAAGCGTAAGATTTATGTACTTAGGTCACTATGTGTGGTTTCTGAAGGGATGTCACAGGTAATGTATTATTGAATAAATTGTAAAACAGTGGCGTCACTCTCATGGCCAAATTTGGCAGCATCTTTTATCCACAAAAGCATGTGGATGTGTGGTGCGTCTCTGGATTGATATACTTTTCTCCAAAAGAAGTGTTTAACTTCTCCGAGTGGAGGGGTGTTTTTACTGCAGATGAAGTGCAGCATGGCAATGAAGCGACGGTGAAAGGACCTTGATACATTGACATGGTCAAGAGAACAGAGTTCTCCATGTGCTTTTATATCTATTCCCTCTT
Organism: Ambystoma mexicanum; assembly: GCF_040938575.1. NCBI lineage: Eukaryota > Metazoa > Chordata > Amphibia > Caudata > Ambystomatidae > Ambystoma > Ambystoma mexicanum. The sequence continues at coordinate 497,329,216 of NC_090938.1, read as the reverse complement.
TATTTTGGTTTGCAGTGCATAAGAGGTCATGCAAGTCATCCCAATGCATATTCTGCTCCACTTAAAGTAACACCATGTGGGTGGGCGTAGGTTCCTTACCATACAACGGAGATCAGCGTGACATTGGAGCCAGTATTCCTTTGTACCACACATGTTTGTCAAGAGATTTGTGGCACTTGACTACAAAACTTAATCTTTGTCTTTTATCTTTTGAATTATTTGGGTAGCAAATACGTTTAAAACAATCAGAGCCTGTTTTTAATGAGTGTTCAACTCCATAACATAGAGTTGCTAGTTCACTTTGAAACAGGAGGTGGAAAATGTATTCTACATTTTGTCTGAATCTGGTATCTTCACATTACATTCGTAAAGAGCGATATTCTGATGCAGTAATTTGTGTGGATCTTTCATCAATATCTTCCTCCTTTCCCTGTATTAAAGAGTAGAGGAAAATAACATTCTTCTACACTTTTCTCCATATGCTCATTGGGGAGCCTTTGGCTTGACGCATTTGATATGTTTCTAATGCATCTTCTATGGTGTCTTTGGAGTGTAGTGGGTGAATTGTATACTGGTCTAAAATGGTGGTTGCAGTAACAGGATCTACATGTTCAAATTGGCCAGTTTGTGGTGAATCCTTAATTATTTGGGTGGTTTCTTTTACGTTTTCCTCTATGTTTATATCTTTGTAGTATTCATTGTTTTCTTTGAGATATTGTAAGGCTTATCTAACTTTGTTTAAGTCGACTAGTTGTTCACAAATTATGTCTTTTCTTGGTACACCATTAAGTAGTACAATCAATTATTGATCTATTGGCCATTGTACTCCTAGAGGATCTATATTTTCTTTATGATCTAATGGCAAATTTACTACTTTGACACAAATGCCATTTAGTAACTCAGATGGAGGCAATTTGCCCATTTTGGTTGAAGGCATATTATAGCTTGAAATGGGTGTACTGTTTGGATTATAATGTTCTCATATAAGTTAAGCTATTGGAGAGCTTTTGGAAGTGGGAATATTTCTAAGTTATTAGTGATAGCTGTGATGGCATTTGGTTATTGTCAAGCTTTGTATTGCAGTATTTGCAAACTATTGAGGGGTCAGTTATTTTGTATTTATTTTCTGCTGTTAGATATAAAGCTAATTGGAACCATTGGTATTCCTCATTGTCCTCTATTCTGTAGGCCATATGTACTACTTTTGTGTTCTTTTTATAAAAAGTTCTGCGACAACAGACACCTACTTTGTCTGTTATTTCAGCAGATGTGTATTGAAACTTAGCTATTTCTTTTTTGTATGTGTTTGTAAGGTGGGTGGTGTTTGTTAGGTTTTCGCTAAAGTTTCTAAAGTTACTGAATTTTCTAAGTGTAATTCAGTTCCAAAATATTTACTTTGGATGTGCTTTATTTCTTGAAGGAGTTCTTTGCTGTTCCATGTACAAGAATTTTATTAAAATTTTTCAGTTCTAGAGCAGGACTTTTTGCATAGTACAGTCTATGCACAAGATTTCGTATAGCGGAATGCTGTTGCTTACATTTTGATGTGGTGGAAGGTGCCATGGCAAGCAGTTCTTGAAATACAGGCTAATGAATGTCCTCACAATCCAGTGTGGACGCGCACTGGGTAGGAGTTCATGATTTGTAATGTTTTTATTATACTTTTATCTTTTAGTTTCAAATACTGATTGAGGAATTGTCGTAAAGATTTGAAGGATTCTAGGCGTACGTTAACTATTGAGCTGCACGTCCATTTGTACACAGGATGGTTTGGTTTAAGCAAAAATAACATTTGGTTGAAAGTTTGTTGAGGACATTTTTTCTATAAGGGTTTCTTTTGCCATAATGGTGTCTCCTATCATTTCATACCTTCGGCCCTCATTGTCTACAGCAATTGTTTTTTTGTTTTTTGTTTATAAGCGTGTTCTTTGAAATATGGATCTGTGTTGCTGTGTGAATCCATTCACCTTCACATAAGTTTGAAAAGGTATCTATATTGGCATTGCACATGTTTAGAAGTACTTTTTGTAAAGCATAGATTCATTTAGCCAGTGGTTTCATATTCTGTTTAAAATTGATATAAACAACTTTCTCTTTAGTAGAAATGCAATGCCAGTTAGAGCTTTAGGATTTGTTTTCTGCTGTAGTTTTTAAGGAAAGATCATGACTTTGTAAATGTTTTCATAAGATTGCTAAAAACTCTATGGTGGAAATTGTTTTATAAAATAATTGTTTTGGATTGTTTTACTGTAGCTACGTTAATATTGATAGATATACTGTTAGGTTGATTAGTAGGTCTGCTTTTGATTGTACATCTTTTTTTACTTTGAGATTTTGCAAAAAGGGCATTATTTTTATAGTGGCAGCGGCTTTAGTTTTGTTGAGTGACCTTACTAGCTGTTTTGTTTGAATGCTTCCTATATATTGTTTTAAAGGCAAATGACTATGTGGCTTGTTTTTAATTGTTTTCTGCTCTATTTTTTCTTTGTTTTCTACAAAGTTGGTTTTTAATAGGCATTCTGTTCTGTCTGTTGGAAAAAAAAGAAAGTTTGTGTTTGAAAGTTGTTTAATGTTTATGCATGTATTATGCATGAGTGTGAGTGTGATTGCACAGATTAATAGAGTGTTGTTTGATTTTGCATTGGGATGATATGTGTGGTTGGGAAGGCTGTAAGATTAAGAGGCTGTACAGGTGTGATGGGCTTGGGTTAGTGAGTAAGGGAGTGGCGGTGTGATTGAATAAGTAGGGACATTATGATGTTTTGAGGAAAACAGTGGTTGTTATAATGCCATGATTTAGTGCATAGGTATGAAGGTTGTGTGGGTGTAATGGAAAATGGGTGAAGAAGTGTGTTTAGGTGTGTTAGTGATTTGGAATGCAAGGAGTTTGAATGTTGTTGGGTTGGAATTAGGGCCTCATGTGCACAGGGGTATGGAATAGTAAGGAAGTTAAATTGTGGCATATAGGTTGATGAGGGATAGACGTGTTGTTAGGCAGTAAGAATTGGTGGTGTATTGAATAAAGATCAATGTTTAGATCGGAATAGAAAGTGTGCATGTTGCAATATAATGGGCAAGAGTGAAATACAATGTTGTCGAGTAGAACAGAATATTCTAGTCTAATATATAGTGAAAGTATATTTTTACAATTAGAGAGATATACATGGTATAGTAATGTACTTTGTAGGATGTAAAGAGTGTTCTTTCTCCGGTTGCTGTCTTTGTCAATCTTATTTTTTCCTATAATTGTAAAAGAAGGTTTGTGGGTATATGTAGTAAAGGTGAAGTACTTTTAGTAAGAGGGGTTGTTATTTATTCAGGTAGGAGGGGTTGGTGGAAAAAAAGTTAAAATAATTGTTTTATGGGTGGTGTAGTAAAGCATGTTAAGCATGTTGTTAGAAGAATTGGACTATGGTCTAGTGCTGTTTGGGACATTACAAGGAACAGAGCAATGGGTGTGTAAAAAGATGCATTTCTAGGTTATTTATGTGCTGGTCATTTTTATAGAAGTGATGTGCTTGTGGTGCAATTATTTGTAATGGGTTGCAGTATTTTTAAAGAATAGGGAAACTGTGGCATAGTGGTAATGCATTGGCAGATTGTAGTTGGAGCAGTGCTTGCTGTTTTATAGTAGAGGTTGGAAAAGAACAGTAGTTTATATGTGCGGTGAAGTGTTGTATATAGATACTTTGGCAGTATAAACATATGTGAGAACAGGTGGAGAATGGAAGCACTACAAGGGATGTAATGAGAAAGGTTGGAAAGTATGACCTTTATATGGAATGAAAAATAGAAAATGCTGTGCCTTTAAAAATGTTTCTTTTTAGGAGCATTTTGTTGAAAGTAAAAAAATGCATATGTGCATTTACAGCAGCACTGTGTGTAACTTTTTTTCTAAAAGAAAGGAAAAACAGATGCAAACGATTTGTAGAACTTTTTTAAGTGGCACTTGGTGCGTGGAAGTTTAATGTAAGTAACTGCCAATTTATGTGACCAGGTGCAGAATGCTGCAATACATGTCATTTGATAGAGTGGTTAAAAATGAGAATATGCTTATTGAGAATCTTATTACAGAGTACGTGGCAGCAACCCCGTATATATGGGATACATTACTCACCGTAATCGTATTTCTGATGCTTGTATCTGCTTAGATTCACATGCTGTGCATAGGCCGACATCTAGTGGAAGCTGCGGAGTATTACAGTTGTTTTTCGAAACTCGAAAATGGGCGTCGACACAGGGCGTGCCAGTAATACTATCCCTAGTGTGACGTCCACTGTACCCAAGATCCCTCACGCGTCTAGGATCCTCAGATTGTATTTTTTCTGACATGAGGTAGCATGAGGAGTAGCGCGAGTACAGATAATCCAAGCAGATAGACAGAAAGGTAAGACTACAAGCAATCATGCGCCTTCTCTCGGAGGGGAGGAAGGGTGGGTCGCATGTGAATCTAAGCAGATACAAGCATCAGAAATACGATTACGGTGAGTAATGTATCCCTTCTGAGGCTTGTGGAATCTGCTTAGATCACATGCTGTGCATAGATTAGCGAGCAGTACCAGAAGAAGGAGGTGGGATGTGAGAAGGGTCATGAGCAAATAAGTGTCTTAGAACCGCTTGTCCCACATGTGTATCTGCCTTGGAATGGGTGTCAATGCAGTAATGCTGAGTAAAAGTGTGAATAGAGCTCCAAGTAGCTGCTTTGCAAATGGTGTCAAGGGGTACATTTGCAATGAAAGCCAGAGTGGCCCCAATGCCTCTAGTAGAGTGGGCCCTTGGCATAAAAGGCAGAGTCTTTTCAGAGAGTGAGTAACACAGCTGGATACAGTTAATAATCCACTTCGAGATGGCACCTTTAGAGACGCGATCCCCCTCTCTGCCTGTAGCTACGGAGATAAACAGTTGATCGGTTTTCCTTAGTGGTCTTGTTTTATTTACATAGTAGAGGACCGCCCTACGCACATCTAGGGTGTGTAGTTTCACCTCAGCCGAGCTTTGCGGGTTCTGGAAGAAAGCCGGAAGCTCGATGGACTGGTTTACATGGAATTTAGATATAAATTTAGGTGAGAACCTAGGGTGTGTGCGTAAAACCAGTTTGTCTTTATGGATCGTAAAGAAGGGATCCTGCACTGACAGAGCCTGAATTTCACTGACCCTTCTTATAGAAGTAATAGCTACTAAGAAGGCCGTTTTATAAGTCAGGTGTTTGAGACTGCTTTTATGCATGGGTTCGAAAGGGGGGCCCATGAGCTTGGCTAGCACCACATTAAGGCCCCACCCTGGTGGTGGGTTTGAAATAGGAGCGTGAAGTCTCTTTACTCCTTCCATGAAGGCTTTAACTACTGGTACTTTCCACCACAAAACCTTGCTATGGGAAGTGGTGTAAGCCGAGAGGGCTGCCAGGTGTACTTTCAGTGAGTTAAAAACCAATCCTGCATCTAGCAGGTGGAGCATGTATGTAAAAATAGTGGAAGGAGTGCAATCAACTGGGTTGATTTGTCTACTCTGGCACCAGATAACGAACCTCTTCCACTTGTCAAAGTAACAGTGCCTTGTGTTTGGTTTCCTAGATTCCTTTAGGATGTCCATACACCTCTGTGGTAAATTGAGGTGTCCAAACTCTATGACCTCAGGAGCCATGCTGCCAGGTTCATTGAGTTGGGTTGCTGGTGCACTGTTTGACCTTGGTGCTGGGACAGTAGATCGTACCAGGCTGGAAGTTTGATGGGCCTGCACACCGCCATCCTGCGTAGGTCTGGGAACCACGGTTGTCTTGCCCACATGGGAGCAACTAGGACAAGCGTCATCGACTCCCTGTTCATCTTGTTCACCACCTTCCTGATGAGAGGAGTTGGTGGAAAATCGTACGCAAACATCCCTGACCAGTTCATCCACAGGGCGTTCCCCTGGGAGTCTGGTTGGGGGAACCTGGATGCAAATCCTGGGCATTGTCTGTTTTCGCTTGTGGCGAATAAGTCTATAGTGGGGAAACCCCACTGAGAGAAGAGATCTTCTACGACCTCTCCGTGAAGAACCCATTCGTGTTCCTCTGGGAGGGAGTCTCTGCTCAGAGCATCCGCTAGGGAATTGAGCTCCCCTGGAACATGTTGTGATGACAGGAAGATGTTCCGTCTGAGTGCCAATATCCAGATTTTCGGGGCAAGCTTGGACAGATTTGGCGAGCGAGTCCCTCCTTGCTTGTTCAGGTAGAACATGGCTGTAGTGCTGTCCGTCCGGATTTGCACTGACAGGTTTAGTAGGTGGGGCTCGAACGCCTGAAGCGCTCTAAATACTGCCAGAAGCTCTAGCAGGTTGATGTGGTTCTTGGCCACTGAGTGAGACCAGACACCCTGAGCTGTGTGGTGGAGATGGTGAGCTCCCCACCCCGTCAGACATGCATCGGTAGTGACTACTGCCTGTACCTCGGGATCGTAAAAGGGTTTCCCCTGTGCGAGATTCTCTCTTGTCCACCAGTGAAGGCTTTGTACCAGTGTTGGCGAAACGACCACTAGATCGTCCCACTGACCACTTGCCTGAGACCACTGTTTCGCCAACCATTCTTGCATGGGACGCATGCGCAGGCGCGCGTGGGGGACCAGGTAAATGCATGACACCATCATGCCCAGTAAACGCATTTCTTTGCGTACCGTTATTTGTTGACCGGACTGATAATGCGGAATTTGCAGTAGTATATTCCTAATTCTTTCTTCTGAAGGAAAGGTCAACCCCTCCTGGGTATCTAGGATTGCTCCTAGGAATTGTTTTGAGGTGCTTGGCACCAGGCTTGACTTCTTCTCGTTGATTGAGAAGCCTAACTCGTGGAGAAGGCCGATAGTCCTTTGAATGTTTGTTCTGCAAATTCCTGGGGTTTCCCCCGTTATGAGCCAGTCGTCCAGATAAGGGTACACTGGGATTGCCTCCCTGCGTAGGTGTGCAGCCGCCACCGCCAGTACCTTGGTGAATACCCTTGGTGCTGAAGCTATCCCGAAGGGCAGTACCTTGAATTGGTAGTGCTAACTGTCCACCTTGAAGCGCAAGTACTTTCTGTGCGCTGGGAACATGGAAATATGAAAATAAGCATCTTTCATATCCAAGGTTGCCAGGTAATCCCCCTTTTTTAGGAGGGGGATTACCTCTTGTAGCGTGGTCATACGAAATTTTTGGGGCTTGACATACTTGTTGGCAGGCCGTAAGTCCAATACTGGGCGCATTGTCAAGTCTTTCTTTGGCACAAGGAAGTTAGTTGAATAAATACCCTTGTTTACCTGGTGTCCCGGGACGAGTTCTATCGCGTCCTTTTGTAGAAGAATGGCGATCTCCTCGAGGAGAATCTTCTGATGTTCTAAGGAGTGTACTCTTTGTCGTGGAGGATGGTTCCGGGGACGCTGCAGTAGCTCTATACAATATCCCGTGGATACTGTTGACAGCACCCATCTGTCTGATGTGATCCCTTCCCAAGCCTGGGTGAAGTTTGAAATGCGTCCCCCTACTGGGGTTGCGTGAGAAGGGACCCTGAACTGAGCGTCACTCCTTTGGTGGAGGCGTGCCGCCTCCCTTGCTGGGGCTGCCTCTGCCTTTACCACGACCTCTCCTATTACCTCTGCCGTAACCCTGGGTAGACTGTTGGTTGTTGTTCCACTGTGTACCCTGCCCTTGGGAATAGTTAGATCCTCTCTGGGAATTTTGGCCGCGTGGGCGACGAAAATTACTATTCCCTCTCTGGTTAGGGGGTTTATTGGTTAACTGACCAAGGGATTTGAGTGTCTCGTATTCGTCCTTGGCATTTTTCAGTGCGTCTTCGACCGCCTTACCAAACAACAGATCGGCTTCCACCGGTTTGTCTAACAATGATGCCTGTGTTTCTGCCTTGAAACCAGACTGCCGTAACCACGCATGTCTCTTGATAACAGTACCTTCTGCTATCAATCTGCCTGCGTTGTCCGCAGCGTCGAAGGTTGCTTTCAAAATGCAACCAGACACGGCTCTACCCTCTGCGGAAATCCGTGCTAATTGGCCCTTTAACGGTTCAGGAGCAGAGGCTATGAGAGCCGCGACTTCTTCCCACTGATGGCAGTTGTAGCTGGCCAACAGGGTGGTGGAGTTAGCAATCCTTGCTTGATAGGCGGACGTTGAGGCTACCTTCCTGCCCAAACCGTATAGTTTTTTGCTCTCCTTGTCGGGAGGAGCTTCTGACGAAGACAAGGGTGTCCCAGCCCTCTTACGAGTGTTGGTGACAACTAGGGAGTCTGGCTTCAGATGTCCTCTTATATAGAGAGGGTCAGACTGAGCTGCCCTGAAAAGTTTTTCAACCCTGGGATTGACTGCTCTGGTGAGGTTTGGGTTCACCAGGGACGGATCTATTCTCCGCTGAATGGATTTAAGGATAGGGATGGTCTGGGCAACAGGCCTCCTTTCTCCCACGAACTCTTCTGCGAAGTCCCTTTCCTCCTGTACACCGTGGGTGTCAATGTGGAAATGTTCTGCTGCGCGAGCGAGAACCTCATTTAGGAGGGGTTGGTTATCGACCGGGGAGTCGGTAACCGGGGCTTCGTTCTCTACCGGGGAATCTTCTCTGTATGTTTCCGGGTCATCCTCTTCTTCCTTCTGGTCCTCATCATCCCCATAGTAGGGCGTCCCGGTTTGCTCTTCTATCAACCCAAAATCTTGGTCTTCACAAAAAGAAGCCTCTTCTTGATACCGTGAGAATGGTCTTGCGTAAGGTTGTACCTCAAAGCCTCTTCTTGATACCGTGAGAATGATCTTGCGTAAGGTTGTACCTCGAAGGGTTCGGACCTCATTGGAGTTTCAAACCGGGCCTTCTTACTCGGGGGGATAGGATCAGTAGAGCCTGAGGGTGTGGCCCCTTGCACTGGACCAATTTTTTGGAACTGGGAATGACTCTCTCAGCAAGTCTATGGGATTTATCTTGAGTAGCTTTGCTGGTTGTGGACCTATCAGCAGACCTGGGCTTGTCTGTCTGTTTAGGGGGGGTGGAGTGTTTCACAGGTGTGGAAGAATGTACAGGTAGTTTCTTCTGCTGTTTTCCCCCCTCCCCGTGCGTAGAAAAATGTTTTCCCTGTCCCTTAGTGGCTCCGGAGTTTTTCGACGCCTGGCATCGAGGATCGGGAGAGGTGTCCCTGTCCTTCGAGCGTGGGGCCTCGCTGGCTTTAATTGCGGGCTCCGGCTCCTGGAGCGCAGCCTGGGGGTGGAAGTCGTCTTCGTACTCCGACGATCGAACTTTTGTTAGCCTAGGGAGCGAGGCACTCTTGGCAAGAGTGGATGATTGCCTGGAGTCATGCAGCGATCTTGATCGAGAGCGCCCAGAGGACACCGAATCGGACCGTTCTGTCTGTGCCTCTTTCCGAGAACTCGACGTCGTCGAGTCTCGGTTGGACTTAGTGTGTTTAGTGTGTGTAGTATGTGAAGCGCTTGTGTCGCCGGGGGTCTTCCCCATAGCCGCCCTGCCGGACGACCTTCCGAGGTCGGGGACCTGCACTCAGCTGTCTTTCGACGCCGTGATGCCCTCGCCGTCCGAAAGTACGGCATCGCTGAAGGCGCCCTCCGCTGCCATGGCCGCCTGTCTGGCGTGGTGGGCCCAACGCTTCGTCGAAAGGTCCTTAAGTGTCTTAGGTTTAAACCTACTACACGCTCTGCAGTTCGCTTCGGGGTGGTCCCTCGGCAAGCAGAGATTGCACGTGGCGTGCCTGTCGACCCAAGGGTATTTGCGATTGCACTTGGGGCAGAATTGAAAAGGGGTACCCTCCATACGCACTTTGAGGCAGCGGGCTTTTAAGTGTAGGAAATGTATAAGGTGTACCTATATACCAAGAGTGTAGAGTATGTACCACCCCCCACTCTCCCTACTTGCAGGGCCGAAGCCAGCGGCCTACCAGGCCCGGGCCGAGGCCAGCGGCCTGCCGAGGCCCAAATCTGTCGTGCAGCAGCCGACGGTCGATTTCTTCTCCAGCCGGCGTCGAGTGTCGAAGTTCGACGTTGGGGTGGGGAAGGATGTCAATAGATTATTATTTTATATTTTAGCAAAAGTATGGCTAAGGCCAGGGGACTCTGCAAAATGCTTCCGACCAGTATGGCGGAAAAAAAACAATCTGAGGATCCTAGACGCATGAGGGATCTTGGGTACAGTGGACGTCACACTAGAGATAGTATTACTGGCACGCCCTGTGTCGACGCCCATTTTCGAGTTTCGAAAAACAACTGTAATACTCCGCAGCTTCCACTAGATGTCGGCCTATGCACAGCATGTGATCTAAGCAGATTCCACAAGCCTCAGAAATATATATATATATATTTGTCAAAGTGTTGAAAAAATATACTTTTAAAAACATAGGCCTACCTGTACTATGGGCCTGTCGGTGGTAACCCCCCGGTAGTACCAGCGGGTTGCTCCCGACCTTGAAACACTGAATCCGCAGCCTGACTTCCCGGTGCCAGTGGGACATTACAAATCCCGACGAAGCGGGAAGTCAGGCGGGGGATTCTGTAAGTCCCCATTCCATTGGAGTCCCATAGGACTTTATGGGAATGGGGACTCGGAAGCACAGGCACTGTTGCTAATGGTGCCAGTGCTTCCGTGAAAAGTCTACCTGCAGGGGCAGTTGCGCCCAGCAGGTCTGACCCTGCCGGGTTCAATGGTCCTTGCAGGCAGACACGTAGTGTGGCGGCTTGGAAACAAGGGTGCCGGTGAGCTTACTGGTACCCTTGTTTCCAGACCACCACACTCATAGTGAGGCCCCACGTCTTGTTAGATGCAGATGTTCTTGAATCTGCAAATAGAAATATTAGAAAAATGCACAGTGGTTTTTGATGCAGGTGGCTGTAAGTAACAGGAGACATGTGCTCTGAGAGTTCAAGAGTACATCTGAAGTGTTGAACTGAGATGACAGAGTTACATGTAGAGTTTTTGGATGTGATTGGTGGATGGATGTGTGACTGTTTGAAAGCAGCCAACGAGGTAGTCTTACAAAGATAAAAGTAAAAGGGGTAGAAGGATTGACCAGTGCTACAGTGTCCGCGGACACGGCAGTATTCAGCTGACAACGTGCATGCCATCCAGGTCCTTTAAGGATGCCAGGCATGGAAAGAGCAATGCAGTGACCGCTTACTGTCGTGAACATCGGGGGCAAGCCAATCAGGTTTTGTGGGTGTGGTGTACAAGAAGACTGGGTAGCCAGAGTTATCTTTGTTGTGTGCAGCGAAGATGGCTATGGCTAACTAAGCAGGGTGTCTGGTTGGTGGGTGATTCCTGGGTCCATTGGCTAAAGGTGTACTGTGAGCAGTGTGAATTACCTGTGAATCTTGGATTTGAAGAATTTGAAGTTTCCTGGTATGGAGTTTGAGGAATGAAGTGGGCTCCTGTTTTGGCGAGTATATGGTTACTGTGCAGGTTCCGGACATCTTTGTAGTCCACTGTGGATGAAACAGTTTGGGCTATGTCACCAGAATTTGCCATGAAGGATACATCCGCAAAGTTAATGGAACTGTTTCCACATTCGGAGATTGTTTTTTCTCAGATAGTTCAAAGACAAATATGGAAGCGTTCTAATTTATTTTGTCCACAAATCGAGAAAGGAAAGTGCAATGTAAACAAAGCTGTATGCGCTTTTTAGCAGGATGTTGGAATTACATCTTTTCACAATCAATTGTCAATATTTTTCAAAGAGATGGAGTGCATTTGACTGATGTTGGCAATCGGATTTTTCTTGAGAATGTTCAAAATGCATTGCAACCGTTTCTGTCAACACGTAAAATATGCATTGAAGTATTTTTTAGTAGTTGTAGTAAAAAAAGCAAAAACAGAAAAATAATTTGAAGCAGTAGAAGCAGTTTTTGTGAAAGTTAGAAAAAATAATTAAGTTCAGTAGAACATTTGTTAGTTCAGTATATAAACCCCCCCCATTTCTTTTTTTAAATGGTTATTATAAGAGATACAATTATTTGAAGAAAAACAAGTTAATTGATTTGAATTCTCCCACCCCGCCCCTGGAATTTTCCAGCTGTCTGTGGTATAATACTGTCCGCGGACTACACAGAGTGCAAAAGGTGCTTTGATTGTTTTTTTTTATTCTATTTTTTAACTGTGAAAGGTGACTCTAAAACGAACCTTTTTTTGGGGTATGTCTGGCTTTTATTTTTGGGGATTTATTTTCTCCAGGAGAGGTGAGGTGAAAAGGTGGTGGAGGTAAGAGAGGGAAGGGAGGGAATGGGCACCGACCATAGATACGGAGGAGCAGGTGGATAGGGGAAGATGCTGGGCATGCCTTTAATCTAAAGGTAGGGGCAGTGTTTCTCATGCTCCTTAACCAAAGGCTCGAAAGCACTCCGAAACTGCTCCCACCTGCAGAGTGGTATATTGCAGCGCATACAGACTGTGACCCTTGAAAGGTAAGGATCAACAGTGTCCTGTATGGCCTGTGAGGCAGCCAGTGGATCCTCTGCCCCCCCAGGAGTAGCATGTGTGGTGGCAGGAGTGGTTGAGGAAGATGGGGTAGAGGAAGATAACCTACTAAAAGAGTACTGCACAGGTTGTCCATGACCGAGTACGACTCCACACTCAGTGCTTTTCACCTTGGCAGCCCGAGCCTTTGGTACCCCCATACGGGAGTACAAACCTGCCACAACCATAACTCTCTGGTGCTGGTGGTAGAAACTTCCTCTACCTCATCTTCCTAGTCTTCTTGATCCTCCTTTGCATCGTCATGCCTGTGACCCTGTCCAGGCCCTGCAGGTGGTGATGGTGGTGGTGGCTCCTAGGGAGGAGGAATAGCCATGAGTGAAGCCATAGATACAGGGTAAGTGATCTGCAAAGCAGCTGCTCCCTCCTGATGCTCCCTCCTAGATAGCCAGATTGAGAATGACTAAAAGTAACGAGTGGGTCCCTTCAGAGGAACCGTCTGCAGACGGGGCAACTCTATCGAGTGGAAAATAGGCCTTCAAAAGTTGTAAAAAGTTCACAGATCAACTAAGAATGGGTTCAGGAGCTCTGCAAGGGTATAATTCGAACTTGAAGCATCCTAGATTGGTCAAAAATGCAGTTTCAAACTGTCCACGGTGCATGGACACTGTCTGCGGACACACCGTCACGCCGCACAGGTGCAGTCATATGATGACATCCAGGGATGTCCATGATGCTGACAGGTGTCCGTGGAACTCTGCACATGCGTAGGGATGTCTGCAAAAGGGGGCTTGTCTGTGGACCAATTAAAAGTGCATCATGTGAAACCGGACATGTCCGAACACGGCATGATGTCTGTGGACACCATATTTCGTAAATAGACCCCCCTGAACAGTCGTATAGTCTGAGGACTATTAATTGTTTCGTTTTTTAAAAAGGGAATTTATCACAGAATAATATTCATCATAGCATACAAAATACATTTATTTATGAAAGGGATGGGGTATCGGAATGGGAAACATAAATGGGAGAATATGGAATTTGTATAAAGTAATCATCGGAGAGGGAGGGAAATTTCATCAAACCGCATTTGATTTATATTTTGTGAATTTGCTTGGGGTGATTGCTTGAGGCAAGGGGGCAGGTACAAGTAGCACAGTGATAATCAACATTTCTAATAACATGATTTCTAACATAATTTAAACGTTCTTTAAAATCATTGCTAAATTCATCCAATTTTGAAGACAAGATCATGATTTCATTGCATACATTAGGGGATTGGGATTGTGTTTCTGATTGTTGAGATTCTCCATAATTAATTTGTGGTGTTATTTCCTCATATAAAGTATGTACTAAGAAAATAATGTATTATTTCAATGAGTTCTGTATAAATTACATTATTTGTTTATATTGAAAGATGTATAGTTTACCATTAGAGATGTCATCATGACTCATTTATTCTTTGGGGGTGTTTTCTTTTAGCCACTCAAGTGGGTTTGTCATTTCTGTCAAAATAAAAGAAATAGTGATATTTCCTTATGAGAAATGTTTATATAATGAATGGTAATAATAGAGAAATAAATACAGTGTACTTACTATTTGGTAAGAGGTTGTTTTCCAATGAGCTCCTGTTGTATCTCAGTCTGTTTGAAAAATTGTACTAAACTGATAATATAAGGTGTGCAGTTATGGTTTGTGCTTGGAGCATTCCATAATATTGTGTACCAAATGAAAAAAAAAATGATTACATTTTGAATTGTACAAAAAGGTATATTTGGGTGTAGTAAATATAAGTAATGTTGTTTATGTATATGTTTGTTGGTTGAAGAGTACAACATTTTCTGTTGTGCCCTGTGCTTCTGGGTTTTGTTGATACCTGCTGTCTGCAGACTTTTATACTGTCTGCGGACTCTACAGCTGCTACATTGGGGGTGAATATAATATAATGAACTTGTAGCAAATTAAGGGGGGGTCTGGTAAAAACCTATGAAACTTTGTTAAAGGGACATTATGCTTAAGTTGCACTAATAAAAACCTATGCAATTCAGTGAAAATACTTTGTTAAAGGGATGTTTTATAATTGTATAATTGGTTATTTATAACGTGCTTAATACCCAGAACCGGGGATCGAACCTGTGTTGCTCCACGTCGTCTTGCGTCCAAGGTGAGAGCGTTGCCCATGAGCTATCCTCCCGAGTGTTATGGTTACAAGTAAAACCGAAAAAACAGAAATTCGCCGGTTTTAGTAAGCTAATCAACCATAACTCACACCACCACCGTGCACTGCTAAGACTAACACCCAGGACATCAAAGATGACATCACAAATGAAATTAATTGTGATGAAAAGTCACTACAATGGGTTGTGTTTACAATGTTGGTAACAAGATGTCAGGGGTGATCGGGAGACCTCTCATGAACTACTTAATGTATTAAAAAATGCACTAATCTAAAGAAAACATGATTGCAGTGTTGTTAATATGGGAAGCTAATAACACATACACATAGGCAATGGCTGTAGCATGCACCATAGAAGTACAGCATTTTGAATCTGGTAAGATTGGGGGGTAAAATAATGAATGCAACCCCATGAGAATTTTGACTAATATTACACATGGAATAAATAGCTAACAATTCAAGAGTTACTACACACTTGTACAAACAATACATATGAAAACCCACAATGCAGAAAAATCAGAGACACATATAGGGAAACTACAGTAAGTAAGAAAGAAACAACATCACCAGAAAATGACAATTGGGCCTCATTACAGGTCGGGCGGTCCGGAAATAACAGTGGCGGTAAACCCGCCGCCACTGTTAATTCCGGACCACCCGATCTCGAGTCCTGCAGGCGGACGTGGAAACACCGGCACTATCACGAGATGGTGCCGGTGTTTCCATGGTCCCCATTCCCATTGAGTCCTGTGGGACTCAATGGGAATGGGGATTTACACCATTCCGCCTCCGGAATTCCCGGGTCACCGGGGTTGTAATGCCCCGGTAATTCCAGGAATCACAGAGGCGGAATGGTAATACAAGTTTGGCGGTAACCAGGCGGTTTTACCACCTCGGTTACCGCCGGACTCGTAATGAGGCCCGATAACATTAAAGTTCCTTGTTATGTATACAAATGAAGTGTGTGTTTGAGGCCTGCTCATTGCCCCGCATATGTGCACCATTTGCTGAGACCAAAGTCTCCTTACATCTAATGTATGGAGGCTCCTTTCAGTTGAGTTAGATGGATTTTGGAAAAAAGTAGGTAGCTCAATGGATTGGTTGACATGGAACTTGGAGATGAATTTAGGTGAACACCTAGGATGTGTCCAAAGGACCACCTTGTCCTTGTGGATTACAAAGAAAGGGTATTGTACAGATAATGCCTGTAGCACTCATCATATTGAGGTGATGGCTACTAGGAAGGCAGTTTTGTATGTTGAGTGTTTTAGGCTGGCTTTGTGCATGGGCTCAAAGGGCGGACCCATGATTTTTGAGAGTACCACATTAAGGTCCCAACCTGGTGGAGGGTTAGAAATGGGAGGGTATAATCACTTAACTCCCTCCATGAAAGCCTTGATAACAGGCACTTTCCACCAAGAAACCTTGTTCTGCGAGATGGTGCATGAGGTCAAGGCCCGTTACGTGTACTTTGATAGAGTGAAATACTAGGCCAGAGTCTAGTAGATGAAGCATGTAGTGTAGAATGTTGGATGGAGAACATTCTATTGGGTTTAAGGACCGTGATCGGCACCATACCACATACCTTTTCCACTTGTTGAAGTAACAGTGTCTGGTGTTGGGTTTTCGTGCCTCCTTTAGAATATCCATACACCTTTAAGGAAGAATTAAGTGAACAAACTCTATGAACTCAGGAGCCAGGCTGCCAAGTTCATAGACTGAGGATGTGGATGGAGTGTCATTTCCTCGTGTTGGAGGTGCACAGAAGATTGATTGGATTGCACATCGCCAGTTTGCGCAGATGTGGAAACCAAGGTTGCCTTGCCCACATTGGAGTGACTTGTTCCTGGTGCATCTTGTGCACTTTCCTGCTGAATAGTTGTGTCAGTGGAAAGCGTAGGCAAATTTCCTTGACCAATTAATCCACAGGGTGTCCCCCTTGAATCCTGGTTGGGGAAACCTGGACGCAAAGTCTGGGCATTGGATGTTTTGTCATGTGGTGAACAAGTCTAAGGGAGGATAACCCCACTGGGAAAAGATTTTGTTTAGAATATCTCTGTTGAGTTGCCACTCTTGTTCCTCTGGCAGTGGGTTTCTGCTTAGGGAGTCTGCTATAGCATTGAGTACCCCTGGAACGTGTTGTGAGACTAGGACCATGTTCCGCTTCAGTACCCACTTCCAAACCTTTTGGGACAGCCTGGACAGCCTTGGAGAATGCGTGCCCCCTTTTTTGTTTATGTAAAACATGACAGTGGTGCTGTCTGTGAGGACTTGCACTGTCTGACCTACCAGTTGCCGCTAAACAGCCTGTAGAGCCTTGAGAACTGCCAGAAGTTCTCAGAGGTTGATGTGGTTTTGGGCTGTGGTGTGTGTCCATAGGCGGTGAGCTTTGTGGTGAAGGTAATGGGCTTCCCATCCGGAGAGTGAGGCATCTGTGGATAGTATCGCATGAACGGGTGGATTGCGAAAGGGCTTTCCTTTTAGCAGGTTGTCCCTGGGCCACCAGCAAAGAGCCTGTACCAGGGTTAGTGAAATAACCACTAGATTGTCCCACTGACCGCTTGCCTGAGACCATTGTTTCACTAACCACTCCTGCATTGGGCGCATGCGCAGGTACGCGTGTGGAACCAAGTGTATGCATGAGGCCATCATCCCAAGCAAACACGTTGCTTTGCGTACAGTTATCTGGCAACCGGCTAGGTAGTGAGGTACTTGTAACAGCATATTTTGTACTCTCTGCTTTGAGGAAAGCTAGCTCCTCCTTTGTTTTTAAAATGGCTCCCGGAATTTATTTATATTTGGCTGGGAACAAGACTTTACTTTTTCTTGATGATGGAGAATACCAATTGGAACAGAAGGTTGATAGTTCTTTGCGTGTTGTATCTGCAGATTAGAGGAGACTCCCCGGTTATTAGCCAGTCGTCTAAACAAGGGTACACTGGGATTGACTCTCTTGGAAGGTGTGCCGCCACTACTGCAAGTACTTTTGTGAACACTCTTGGTGCTGAGGCGATGCCAATGGGAAGCACCTTGAACTGTTAGTGTTTTTCCACTATCTGAAACCGCAGATATTTTCTGTTCACTGGTAACTATGAAAGTAGGCATCTTTCATATCCAATGTTGCTATGTAATCCCCCCGTTTTAAAGAGGGGGATTACTTCTTGGAGCGTGGTCATGCAAAACTTTTGGGGTATGTATTTGCTGGGTGCAGGTCTAGTACTGGACACATTGTGAGGTCTTTCTTTGGCACACAGAAGTATGTTGAATAAATACCCTTATTTACCTGGTTTGCTGGGCCAATCTCTATGGCGTCTTTTTCCAACAAGGCTTCCTCTCCTCCAGTAATATTCACCTCTCTTCAGGCGTCATCTTTCTGGGCTTTGGTGGGTGGTTCTGCGTTTTTTTATAGTGGTTTTATGCAGTACCAGCCCCCAGTGATGGACAACACCCACTGGTCTGATGTGATCACCTTCCCATGTGTCTGTGAATTGAGAAATGCAACCTCCTACTGGAGTGGCATGGGAGGGGACCTGGAGCAGGGCGTCATTGTTTGGGAGAAGTGGAGCCTCTGGCTGAGGAGGCTCTGCCTCAGCTTCTGGACCTTTTATAGCCTCTTTGAAAGCTGGAAGAGGAGGACTGTCCCTGTGAGGAGCCCCGTGATGATGATTGGCCCCCTTGATTGTACCCAGATGAGCATTGTGGGCTCTGCCCCCGAAACCTTCTAGTATTGAAGGAACCCTGTTGGACAAAGGGTTTGTTTGTTAATTGTCCAAGCGACTTAAGTGTGCTGTACTCCTCCTTTGAACTTTTAAGGGCATCTTCCACGCCTTGGCAAAAAGGGCATTATGTTCAACAAGCATGTTGGGCAGGGTGGCTTGTGTTTCTAATTGAAACCCTGACTGCCATAGCCAGGCATGGTGTTTGGTTAAAGTGCCCTCCGCAATGATGCGACCTGCATTGTTTGCGGTGTCAAGGCTATATTTAAGAATGCAGTTCGATACTTGCTTGCCCTCTGATATAGTGCTTAGCAGTTGAGACTTTAGGGGTTCTGGGACTGCCTCAATTTGGTGGTCTAGCTCGTTCCATTTATGGCAGTTATGACTAGCCAGTTGCATGGTATTATTGGCGATTAGGGCCTGATAAGCAGCCGAGGAAGCAACCTTTCTGCCGAAGGTGTACATCTTTTAACTATCTTTATCTGGCAAGGCTTCAGCAGAGGCCAAAGGTGTGCCAGCTCCTTTCCTCATAGTGGTCACGACCAGCGAGTTGGGTTTGAGCTGATCCCTGATGTACAGGCCGTCTGTATGGGCTGGCCTGAACAATGTTTCAATACAAGGGTTCACCGCCCTTGTGAGATTTGGCGTAGGCCGAGAAGGCTGGATGCGGTTTTGGATGGACTGCAAAAGAGGGATAAACTGAGTGGCTGACTTCTTGTCCCCCACAAAGACCTTGGCAACCTGGGACTCCTGGGTGTCTATTTTAAAATGTTGGGCAGCCTTAAGGAGCAGCTCATTGTATTGGAGCGGATTGTCCACTGGGGAGTCAGCCACGGGCTGGTCTTGGTGGTCTGGCGACTGGATAACATAGATATCATCATCATCGTCGTGATAATATTGGTCTTTATTATATTGATCTCCCGGATCGTCGTGAGAACTGGGGCCCTGATATCCTGACGGATCTAGGATATACAGGTCCTGAGAGGGGTCCTGGTGTTGGGTGGTGGACACGGTCTGGGTGGAGGTGGCGGGCTGCGAGACATCCAGATGTGGATTTTTGGTAGGGGGCTGGTTACTAGCAGCCGGCCTTGTGAAGAGTTCCTAAGAAACCTTAGTTCATCAGGATGGCTGTCCATAAAATCGACAAAGCAAGACATTCTCCTCATTATTCTGTCAAATTGTTCAGGGGTCCACTCAAAGGATGTTGGAATAGCAGAGGGGGTAGTTGTATGCAGTGAGGAGGCCTGGTCTTTGTGCTGCATAGTCCCTGAGAGGAAGTCTTCAGGGGAAGAAAGACCTATATCTTGGGAGACCGAGGGCTGGGAAGGTAAGGGCGTCAAAGATTTACCTATTTTCGATGGCTTTGTCTCTAAAAGGGTAGCCGGGACGTGTTTCTTTATGAATTCTTTAAATTTTGGCATGTGCTTTGTGGACACCGAAGCACCTTTCAACGCATGCCCTTTGGCGTGTGAAAGGAGGGCCTTTTTAGTCGTGGTGTCCGAAATGGCTTTCAGTGACTGTTTTGGAGTTCTGTCATGCGGCCCATGTGATAGTGATGTCCCAGAGGACAGGGATGATTTAGCAGACCTCTGCATGGACACCACGTGGCTGTCAACGATTTTGTCGACGGTCGGCCTTAGGCTGTGTGCTTAGTGTGATGGGAAGAGTGAGCGCATGAGCCGCCGGGTGTAGTCTCTGTCACAGGGCCGCTGGCCTGCTTATTGGAGTCAGGGGCTCACACACGGGATTCCGACAAACCCCGGTCGCCTTCAGTGTCACTAAGGACGTTGATGCTGCCCTTGCTCGATTCTCCCACCAGGTCAACAGAGGCCTCGGCCTGCATGGTGTGGGCGGGCCAGCGTTTAGTTCAGTGGTCCTTTAGTGTTTTAGGGCAGAACATTTTGCAGCACTTGCAGCTTTTCTCAGGGTGGTCCTTGGGTAGACAGTGGTTGCACACCCTGTGTGTATCTTTCCAAGGGAACTTCCTATTGCAGGAAGGACAACATTTAAAAGGGGTATTTGCCATTGCTAATGGAAAAGGCAGCGCAGAAACAAAACAGAAGATAGGGGGTCTGAAGATGCATTTTCTAAAAGGGTACAGCTATATGAACCTCCCCCCCACTCTCTCTACTGTGAAAAGCCGAAGCCCGATGAGGCCTGTGAAGGCCGCAGTCTTCAGTCGTCGAGAGTCAAGCGTTGTCGACAATGGAGCCTCCGTTGAGGTAGTTGCTGATCCCACAGTAAACAGGAGGTTTATAAATGATAGGGAGAAAGTCTACGAATAAACTTAGTCTAATTTAAGGCATTAGCCAGAGAGGAACTCTGCAACTATAGACCAACCACGATGGAGAAAGAAAACAATCGAAGGGACCTCGCCGCATGAAGCACCATGGGTAAAGTAGACGTTACACTAGGGATAGTATTACTGACACGCCCAGTCAACAACCCTTTTTGAGTTTCGAAAACAAATCATGTAATACTCTGCGACTATCACTAGATGTAGGCCTATGCATAGCATGTGATCTAAGCAGATCCACAAGCCTCAGAAATATATATATATATTTTATTGTATCTTTCCTAATTTGATTTCTCCCATAGGGACCCATGACCTTACCACCTTTCTCAGAGAGGCTTGTAGCAGGCATGGAATTGTGTAGCCTGATCAAGAGGTTATGGCATGGGCAGAAATAGTTTTCAATCATTGATTTCCCTTTACAAACAATTGCATCTGATACTTTCCCCAAACTGGTTCAATGTAAATGATGTAAAACCACAACCGCCAGGATACATGTTTTGAAAAGCTTTCCATAAACAAAAGATAATCGGAGAGAACAATTGCATGAATTTAAATCACATTTAAAGCAATCCATATTTTATTTTACATTTTAAAACACATACAAATTCAAAAAATACATATCAAGTGAAAAACAACACCTGTAATGAAGAAGTGTCAAAACACAAATGAAGGAGATAATATACAAAACAAGCATCAATCACATCAGTACATTATTATGCCTAATCAATCTGATATCAAATGCACAAAAGAATGATTCACTAATAATCATAGTGTTATGTCCTAACCTGACATGTTTCTGTCCATAAAACTGCCAATGACAGATATTCCTCAGGGGGTATAATGCTGTAATGTATCTCCTTAACCGTAGATGCCCCTCCTCAAGTAAGAATGTTACCTTTAAATGTCTGTATTCCGCCAAAGTGAAGAATTCTATTTTGCCAAAATTAATTATAGCCAGTCAGGAATACATTGAACAGATGTTATGATATGCTATGTTAAAGGTTTTTTATACCGCACAATATCACCACCTGCATGGTCCCCTGGTGCTTTGGCGGATCTGTAAGGCAAGAGAGTGAGGGGGTGGAGGTTAGTGGGACTGAGCGGCAGAAAAGAGCAATAGAGCTTTGATGTGCTGTTGGCAGCTTCAGTTCGGTTTACACCATTCACTGAGTTTAGGTGTGTTTTTCGGTTGGTAGCCGTCATATGCTGTTGTGCAAGGCTATGTGTGGTTTGTTTTGTTGTTGTGGTGTAGTGAAGTGCATGCGGTTTGTTGTGCTGTTGAGATATGGTTGTGTTTGGTTCAAAGTTTGAGAGATGTATGCAGAGGGGTGAGATTTTTAGTAGGGTACCCAACCATCCACTTGATGACCGACAAAGAAAACAAGTCTCATATAATTGTTGATGGTATTGGTAACTTCACCAATTCCAAGATCCTCTACATCATCAGATGTTATCTTTCATACCCTAGAAAATTAGGAAATTAATAGGTGGTTACGGGGCTCTCGCATGGAACTCTGTTAACTGTGAGACAGCTTCTAATTTAAACACTCTTTGTTGTGAACATGGTGCCGCGTGATTGTACGGCGGATTAGAGAATATTTGACTCTGTGAACGTAATTAAGACCCAGTATGTATATAAGTCTGAAATCATTTGGAAGTTGGCACAATTGAAGTGTGTACAAATTGGTTGAAGTTAACAATATCATTAACAATTAAATGAGAATTGTTTTCTGTCAGCCATTAAGTGGAATTTTGGTCACATCTATTCAATATATGCCTGTCTGGCTATAATTAATTTCAGCAAAATAGAATTCTTCTTTTCTGCTGAATAGAGACATCTACAGTGAATATTCTTACTTAAGCAGGGGCATCTACGGTTAAGGAGATACATTTAAGTATTATAACCCCTGAGGAATATCCATCATTGGCAGTCTTATGGAAATAAACATGTTGGGTTGGGACATAACACTATGATTATGTTTTTTGAAAATAGAGGATTCATTCTTTTGTGCATTTGTTACCAGATCGACTAGGCATAATGATGTACTGATATGATTGATGCTTGTTTTATATATTATATCCTTCATTTGTGTATGGGTACTTCTTCATTACAAATGTTGTTTTTCTCTTGATGTGTATTTTTGTGAATTTGTATGTGTTTCAACATGTATAATAAAATATGGTTTGTTTTAAATGGGATTTAAATTCATGTAATTGCTCTCTCTGATTATCTGTTATTCCTTTTTGTTATGGTTACTACTATATTGCCCAATTAGTAGGTATTATGAATCACCTCCTATATATTGGGTGCTCCTGCAATGTATTGATATATTGAAAAGCTATCCTCAAGACTGAAATTGTCATGGTGCGAGCTCCGAAATCCCTGGAGCTGTTGGGCCCATCCCAGTCCCCACCACCCAGAAGAGCTTGTCAGGCCCCAAGGAAGCGCCCCAGAGCCTCATGGACTGAAATGGGCTGAACTCATGGAACTATTTAACCTGCCTAGTGAGGCTAGGCCTTGGTATAATCCAGGGAGGGGAGAGGGACTATTTTTCTTGGGAAGACAGGGTGTGGCAAAGGGACTACTTAACCTGGAACTACTTACAAGGCTATATAAGCCACACCCTGCTGCAGAACACGCTTCGCGTTATTCTGCACTCCTGCAGCGTTACGCTCACTGTGTCTGCTCTGTCCTCAAGCTTCTACAGCCACGCCCGACAGAGCTTCCATCCATCGGAGCCTGGAAATAGAAAAAGAGAAGAACAGATGTTACTTCAGCGACCAAACACTTACCTGCAATCCGGTCCATCGGTCACATCTCCAGCTGGGATTGCTAAGACCGAAGCCAAGATCAAGCGATACTATTGGTGGCCGACTTGGCGTAAGGACATCAAACAATTTGTGTTATCCTGTGGAGTTTGCGCTCAAAACAAGGCCTCGAAGAAGAGGTCACCAGGTCAACTGCAACCACTGGACATTCCACCTACGCCTTGGCATACATTGTCTCTTGATTTCATAACTGACCTTCCTCCTTGTGACGGGTTCAACACAATCCTGGTGGTGGTGGACTTGTTTTCAAAGATGGCTCATTCTATTCCACTGAAGGGCCTACCCTCAGCCTCAACCCTAGCTAAGGAATTTTTAGCACAGATAGTCCGAATACATGGTTTCCCTTCCATCCTAATTTCGGATCGCGGCAGCCAATTTATCTCTCGATTTTGGAAAAAGTGTTTCGAATTAGCGCAAATCGATGTAAGACTCTCTACTAGCCACCATCCCCAGACCGATGGTCAGACCTAGAGGACCAACCAGACTCTTGAACAATACCTCAGATGTATGTTACACCAATCAGAAAAAAATTGGAAAGACATCTTATGGATAACCGAATACGCCTACAACAACTCCCTTCTACACCATTTATGGATTGCATCCAAGAACCTCTAATCTTGACTCTCCTCAAGCTTTGGAAATGCCAGCAGTGAAAAGCTTGCACACTACCATAACTCAAGCTTTTAAGCAAGCAACAGACCAGCTGAAACAAGCCAAGGGAAGATACAAGAAGTCAGCAGACGACCATAGGAGTGAAGCTCCAAGGTATCAAGTTGGAGATGAAGTCTGGTTGTCATCCAAACACATACCCTTCAAGGAACCCGAACCTTCAATCCCAGATACGTAGGTCCATACACCATTAAGGCTATCATCAATCCGGTAGCCGTAAAGTTGGATTTACCTTCACACATGAAAATTCATCCTGTGTTTCATGTCTCACTTCTGAAGCCAGTACAACCAGGAACCCGGATACTGAAACCACCGAAACCGATCTTGGTCGACGGAGAACCCGAATTTGAGATCAAGGATATCCTGGACTCAAAAATGAAAACTATTTTATCTAATAGACTGGAAAGGATATGGACCACAAGAAAGATCTTGGGAACCTAGTGAACACATTCATGCACCACATTTGTTAAAGAGGTTCCATCATAGCCACCAGGACCAAGGGAAGACCCCGCCTTTAGGGGAGGCTTGGGGGGGGGACTGCTGTCATGGTATGAGCTCTGAAATCCCTTGGAGCTGTTGGGCCCATCCCAGTCCCCACCACCCTGAAGGGCTTGTCAGGCCCCAAGGATGCGCCCCAGAGCCTCATGGACTCAGTCCTGGCGCCGTTGGCGCCAGGCTCATGAAATGGGCTGAACTATTTAACCTGCCTAGTGAGGCTAGGCCTTGGTATAATCCAGGGAGGGGCAGAGGGACTATTTTTCTTGGGAAGACAGGGTGTGGCAAAGGGACTAGTTTACCTGGAACTACTTACACGGCTATATAAGCCACACCCTGCATGCAGAACACGCTTCGCGTTATTCTGAACTCCTGCAGCGTAACGCTCACCGTGACTGCTCTGTCCTCAAGCTTCTACAGCCACGCCCGTCAGAGCTTCCATCCATCGGAGCCTGGAAATAGAAAAAGAGAAGAACAGATGTTACTTCAGCGACCAAACACTTACCTGCAATCCGGTCCATCGGTCGCATCTCCAGCTGGTTTCCTGATCGCCGCCCCTGTTGAAAGGACATCCACGCAGGTGCCGATACTCACCCGGGATTCCGCGTTCCTCCTGGTTTCATTGGACCGGTTCTTCCATTCTTCATCTAGGGACCGCGCCGGGCCTGCAAAAGGGAACAGGAAAAGAACAGCAGGTTCGTCGCGCTCAGTACTGAACCAACATTTATTCCAGTCACTTAGCACCTTTCATCCGCATTATAGTCACCTGGAGGCAACTATTTAGCATCCTGGGAGAGTCGAATCTTCTACTTGATTCCTGCACCAAAACTGCATCTGCAAGAGAAAACAAATATGTTTAAACATTGGGACAATAAGACTTTGAGCATACCAAGCTGCTATTGAGGTAGATACTCACCCGATAATCCCAGCATTCCGAAATGTACAGTAACAGCACTCTGGAACAGTGAGGTAACTGCGCCCAGAAAAATACTGTGCCTACCGCGCCCCTGCTGAAGGTTAAGCTGGACGGAGAGCCAACCTCATCAAACTCAAAGGTGAAGAGGAGAGGAGTCGGGCCTCAGGTGGTGGCAAGTAGTGGGACCAATCCAATCCACTCATAGCTAACATCTTGTTTCCCCATTGCAGGCTAACGCCTTCTGGGGAGGTTAAAAGGGCGAGGACGCCAATATACCATCAAAACTGCGCCAGCACAGATATCGGTCATACGACTACGTGCTACGCCCCCGTGGAGACCAGGTGAGCGTGACAGAACCCGAAGCCTTCTACAAATTCTCTACCTGGGCGTTATGGAGACTTCAGAGACTGACCAATTGGCCCAGCTTTTGGGGGAACTCAGGGCCGAGGTACATTCGGCCCGGCAGGAGTCTAATGCTTTAAGAAGGGACTTGATTGTGGCTAAAGATCATACCGATGAGCTTGCTAAGCAATTGCTACAATCCCACGCGGGACAAACACCGCTACCCGGACTGGGATCAACGGTTCTGCCAGCACCCAGCAATCCAGTTCAAGTGGTCCTTCCAGGAGCCGTACCTTTGGCACATCCAGAACGTTTTGCAGGAGACCCGAAAAGGTATGCGGTTTTCATGAACCAGTGCCGACTTCATTTTCTATGCAGGCCAGGGGCCTTTCCAAACGACCAGTCAAGGGTAGCCTTTGTATTGTCTTACCTTAGTGGCAGCGCGGCTGATTGGTCGGTGCCTCTAGTCAATCGGGATGATCCCATCTTGCGAGACTTCCAGGAGTTTCAGAGTGGCAGAGAGGCTGTTTCAGAGAGAGGCCCCACCAGAAGACAGAGATCTACCCCCAGCTTGTTTCTCTGAAAAACGACTGACCCTGAGGGAGTTAGAGGTAGAGGAGTGAAGAGCTCGAGAGGTGAGGTATTTACGGAGGGAAAGCTGGGGGTATTTTGGACCCAGGCCCTAGAAAGCCTTGTGAGAATCCAATATTTGTTTGCCTAGCGCACACCTAGGTTTAAGGTTTTTTTACAGGATTTGTTGAAAATTTACGGGGTGCCGGGGAGAATAACAACCTTGACACTGGGTTGTTTTAACCTATGTAAATCCAACAGATTGTCCACAAGATTGTGGAACTCTCCCGTCCCCTGCACACCCTTTATACTGTAGAAACAGTCAATATTTCTATACAATGGTAATATTCAGTTTCTTTCAGAAAAAAGAAGAAATTAATGAGAGAAGCTAATTCATGACACTATTATAATAAAACAGAATGATGGGGACCATCGGTTTTAATTGAATTTTAAATTAATTGTTATAGATATGAATTTCAATTCATTCATCATCCAGTCTTTGTAAACATAATAACATAAATGTGTTCATTTTGAGGTTACATTCAATATAATAATACAAGGGCATACAAGGTACTCATCACACTTTCTATACAATAGGCTTTTCACATGGTATATCCACAGAAAGTAATGATGAATATTTTCTCGACGCGTTTCGGGGTGTCCCCTTCTTCAGGAATTGATAGCCCTCTTCATTGCCGTTAATCTTTGTTTCGTCTATAATGTATGATACAATGATCAAATTTTAGATTCTCACTGATAACTGTCATTTAACTCTTGGGAGAAATTTTTAATAATAATCACCTGGATGTTCAATGTGGAATATCCTAACTGGATTTATTATCAATAGCAATATCAGCCCAATAATGGTTATTCAACCTGTAGATGTGATAAAAAGACAATAGGGAAAGCTCAATTAAAAACGGGATCTTAATTCATGAAGGAAAACCTAGTCATGTAATATCTAAGAAAAAATATTACCTTTCGGTATTTCTGTAAAAAGCTACTACATCCATGGAATGGGTCGCTGTGGTATGTAGAGAGTCCTCAGGTACGGAGGTAGTGCAGTAATGGGCGATTCCTCCACTCGTGTCTGTAAAAACACGTATATATACTATATTAGATACACGAAAACAATGGGGTGGGATCATTCTGTGGAGAGTGTTCTGTGAAGGCCTCTAGGCTCATGATATGCAATTGGGGAGCTGTTTACAAAGGATTCTCTTACCTCCTTCCTGAGAAAGGTAATATTTTTTCTTAGATATTACATGACTAGGTTTTCCTTCATGAATTAAGATCCCGTTTTTAATTGAGCTTTCCCTATTGTCTTTTTATCACATCTACAGGTTGAATAACCATTATTGGGCTGATATTGCTATTGATAATAAATCCAGTTAGGATATTCCACATTGAACATCCAGGTGATTATTATTAAAAATTTCTCCCAAGAGTTAAATGACAGTTATCAGTGAGAATCTAAAATTTGATCATTGTATCATACATTATAGACGAAACAAAGATTAACGGCAATGAAGAGGGCTATCAATTCCTGAAGAAGGGGACACCCCGAAACGCGTCGAGAAAATATTCATCATTACTTTCTGTGGATATACCATGTGAAAAGCCTATTGTATAGAAAGTGTGATGAGTACCTTGTATGCCCTTGTATTATTATATTGAATGTAACCTCAAAATGAACACATTTATGTTATTATGTTTACAAAGACTGGATGATGAATGAATTGAAATTCATATCTATAACAATTAATTTAAAATTCAATTAAAACCGATGGTCCCCATCATTCTGTTTTATTATAATAGTGTCATGAATTAGCTTCTCTCATTAATTTCTTCTTTTTTCTGAAAGAAACTGAATATTACCATTGTATAGAAATATTGACTGTTTCTACAGTATAAAGGGTGTGCAGGGGACGGGAGAGTTCCACAATCTTGTGGACAATCTGTTGGATTTACCTAGAAAGCCTTGTGGACAATGCAAAGGGTTTTGAATGTAATCCTTGCAGCCACTGGGAGCCAATGGAGAGATTTCAGGGCTGGAGAGATACAATCCCAGGGATTGTGTCACTCACCGACTAGGATGAGGCTAGGTATGCAGCCGGGTTTTTCTTCGGACCAGTCTGGTATGCACAGTTTTGATTGAAGAGCTCGGATGGAGCCTCCAACCGAGCCTCCTCTCTGTGAGGGTAAAGATCTTTAAAATGATATGACCCTCTACTGAGTGGACAGTATAAAGAGCCTGATCATTCAAAAGAGCGGGGAGAACACACCGCCACGAGATACCAGCTGCAAAATAAAGAAGAAGGGATGAGTTTTATGTGACAAATTCTCAGTGAGAAACAGTCAAAACTGCTATGAGTTATACCTGATGTTTTATCTTGTTATCGGGGCTCAGATTACTACCTAGAAAACAGATAACAAAATCAGGACTGTTCGGGGCACTCTAAGATGAATTGGGATAGTAATTAAACACTCCTTACCACTAGTAGTATTGGGAATAATCCAAGGGTGAACAAAACGGCAGTATAAAATAAAAAACAGGAAGGTTAGTGAGGGTTCTAACCCAAACGGCATGAGGAGCGCACTAGGTCCTGGTGGGTGCATACCCTGCGCAGCGTCCACTTGTGCACTTGTTGGATAGAGATAAAAGATGTCCCAATATCTTGTAGTTCATAAGATAGCAATATCAGTGGACCCCACATGGCTGTTGTATTTGGTGTCTGGGGATAGGCGACAAGAGCCAGTGCAGATTACAAAAATGCTGGGTATAAGCTGTGATGTCTGAAAGCAATTGAACAGTATCTGAGACAAATGTGCAAATAAGAAAGCAACCCAAAAATACACAGGCAGTTTCTTCTTTTACATGCTGGCAATAACTGGAACAAAATGTTAGGCAAAGCAATCAATGGAGGAAGGAAGAAAGGTCCTGTAAACAGGCGGGCGGCAGGAGTACAAAATCGTTAAGCAAGGCAGTCCGTGAAGGCAGATACGAGTCCTGGTACACTAACCTGACAAAGACGACAAAAGCAGCAAACAATGCAGTCCGTTAGGCAGACAAAGGTCAGGTATACAGAGAGATCAAGATAATGCTGAAGGCGTAACTTCAAGGGGATTGCAACTTCAATCAGAAGCGGCGAGCTGAATGAAACGCTGCTTTTTGTCAAACCGAAAGCAAGACGTCAGAGCACGTTGATTGGAGGAACAGGGCACCTGACAGAGCAGCAGAGCGGCATGGGAATCATAGTTTGTTAGATTCCCTGCCGTAATCTCCATTGTGAAAGGAACAGGGGAGTGAAGCGCCGCACACCAGAAGGAAGGGATACAAGAGTGCGCATGCCCTTTGATGTACGAACCCGTCTTCTGGGATGAGGTGCACAGCGAGATGTAACAGATTGAGGCCAAGAACAAGTCTCGCAGTCCTGTTCTGGATAAGTTGCAAAGGGCGGAGAGTACAAGCAGGTAGATTTAGAAAGAGGCTGTTACAATAGTCCAATCTAGAGAGAACCAGGGCTCTGTAGACAGTGAGCTTCTAGGGGAAGGAGAGGGAAGGCAGAATACCTCTGAGGAGGTGCAGTAGGAAGTTTGACTTTTTAGAGACATCAGAGATGTGGGCAGAGAAGGAAAGCATGGTGTCAAAGATGGCCCCAAGGTTCTTAGCCTGGCAGGTGGGAGTATGAGGAGGGCCAGGGGAGGCCGGCCAGTGAGTGAGGGGAAAGGAGGGTAAAGGTGTGCCGATGAGGAGGATATCCGTTTTGCTGGCATTCAGACAGAGATCGTTGACGGCACACCAATCCTGAATGGCAGATAGGCAATCAGAGATGAGAGAGAAGGAGAGGAGGTGGCTGAGGGAAGCCTGAAAATCTGTTGAGTGTCGTCAGCATAGCACTGACAATTGGAGCAGAAAATGGCAATGCGGTGGGCGAGAGTTGGCAGGTATTGGTTGAAGAGCCAGGGTGAGAGGTTAGACCCCTGAGGAACACTGTAGGTAGAAAGGGAGATAGATGAAAGGAAGGACCCACGTTGGACCTGGGAGGGTCGCTCAGAGAGGAAAGAGGTCACCCAGTCCAGAGCCTGATCGGTGATACCCTGGCTGTCACGGAGACGGTTGAGCAGGATGGAATGGTTGACCGTGTCGTAGCCAGAAGAGAGATCAAGTAGGATGAGGACAGAGGGGATGTTAGAGTCAAGGTTGGAGAGCAGATACTCACAGATGTTAAGGAGAGCAGTGTCCATGCTTCTGGCAGCTGTAAAACCAGATTGATGGTCATGGAGACAACCAACAGAATCAGAGTGAAGGTTAAGCTGCGAGATGGCCAGCTTTTCCAGGAGTTTGCCCAGAAAGGGAGTGATGGAGATTGGGTGATAGTTAGCCGGACAAGAAGGGCCGGCGCTGGGTTTTTTGAGACAAGGGTGCACAAGAGAGTGTTTCAGGGGGCAGGGAAAGATTCCTGAGGTGAAGGAGAAGTTTCAGAAATCAGCCAGGGCAGGAGAGAGGGTGTCAATGTGGTCCTTGATGGCTTTGGAAGAACAGGGAGCAACCTGTTTTGACGAGACTTTCAGAGATCAGACTTGTCTAGAGATCTCGTCAGGGGAAAGATACTTGTAGAAATGAAATCGGTTGGAAACAATATGCAAAGTAGTGGAGCGAGGCGTCCCCGCCGGCACCATCACAAGGAAGGCAGCAGACTAAGGTGAGTTGTGACCCTGAGCCTTGCCCAAATGCCCCCCAAACAGCCAGAAACACTGTAAAAGTGTTTAAATAAATAGCGATCCAGCGCAATCTGCGCTACTTGCACTTTTCCCCATGTCCCATAACTGCCCTGGTCAATCCGACCTCCCGACCCTTCCCCCAAGCCCCACTGGTCATTTCCCCCCATATCATGACCCCTCCCAGGGCAGCCCTCTGCCCGGCGGCCCCTGCAGCTAAGGGCTCCAAGGGTGGCTCCTACACTGGCGGCTCCAGAGAGTGTCTGCAGGTGTCATCAGGGGAAGCCAATGAAGCCACCAGACACCGACAAAACTAAGTGCTGGCATGAGTGGGGGGTAGAGCAATAACTCTACTCCAGAAAGCTCCTGCCACTCTAACTCACCTTTGAATGGTCTGCAGTATAATGTTAACCAGTACCATACCCTGAGAGAACCACAAAGATTAGCCTGAGCCAAATCTAGACAGGAATGTGATTGTTCGCATATGCCACACTTAGATGGAATTCTCAAGTTTAGTCTGCGCCAAAGCTAGACAGGAATGTGATTGTTAGCATATGCCACACCTAGATGGAATTTTAGAAATGTGATTGTTAGCATATGCCACACTTAGATGGAATTTCAGAAATGTGATTGTTAGAATATGCCACACTTAGATGGAATTTCTCAAGTTTAGTCTGCGCCGAATCTAGGCAGAAATATGACTGTTAGCATATGCCACACCTAGATGGAATTCTCAAGCTTAGCCCGCGTTGCATCTAGATAGAAATATGATTGTTAGCATATGACACACTTAGATGGAATTTCAGAAATGTGATTGTTAGCATATGTGATTCTTAGCATGCACCACACTTCTGAACCTAGCCTGTGTCGCATCTAGATAGAAATGTGACTGTTAGCTTGTGCCACACTAGTATGGAATTCTGAACTTTAGCTTGCGCGGCATCTAGATAGAAATGTGACTGTTAGCATGTACCGCACCTAGAAGGAATCCCACAATTGCAAGGACAGCAATGCCAACTAACCAACCAACTAACAATTCCATCCCTCTGCAGACACCTCTCAAACTATAACCAAACACAACCACAAGCCTTAAACGTAGCAATCCGCACAAACTTCACAACAATGCAACAACAAACCAAACCACACATAGACTTGCACAACAGCACGCGACGACTACGGACCATAAAACACCCCCAAGCCCAGCCAACAGATCCACCGGGCTGAGGCTGCCAACAGCACATCACTGCTCTCTTGCACTTTCCCAGCTTATTCCCACTAACCCACCCCCTCTCCTCCCCTTTTTCAGAGCCGCCAGAGCGCCAGGGGACCACTTCGGTGGTGATAGTGCGCGGTACAAATGTCCTTTAACATTAACATAACATAGAATGCAAAGAAAGGTTGTGAAAGAAGAAAATGGGAACCGGAAATGGTGACAGGTAAAAGAAAATACCAATAAATAATATATTTGGTTTCTGATATTGAGTTGCATGAATTGTTATTTATTTAAAGCAACTAAAGAGAAAATGTAAAAAATGAAATGAGAAGCTGTTGGGCATATCAGTGTAAAATAAAAGGTACTGTTTCACCATCACCATCAGTTTTACCACCGAAGGTAATTTGACAGTAGACCTGTGAAGCATTTTTTCAGCCAAGTTGTATTGAACACTTATGGAATTGGGGCTAATCTTCTGCTAGTGGAATTTACCCCTTTTTGCTGGATGCAGTATTACCTACATTTCTGGGATAACACTCAAAGTCTGAGCACTTAACCTGTGCATCCAAGCTGCCCACAGCGTTGCTGTCCACAGTCTTCTTAGCTAGAGAAAGGCTGGTTCAACTATTTATGACTCCCTGCACAATACAACATTAGCCACATCACAAAGGCAACTATAATGCTGCTTGTAGTTTGTGGGGGAAATCCGTCCACCCAACCCCTTTTGCTGGTGGCGCCCTAGCACACAAATCTCAACTCACATGCTTTTGGTTGAGTGCAACCTCCATGGAGTCCGTTCACTCACTCACAAAGCCTGTTACCCATCCATAGACTTCAATGTGCTCTCACCTGCCTAAATCCTGTTTTACTGGCAGGTCCATGGTCTTGGCCTTTCCCTAGGACCAACACTTTTAGAGTCGATCTGATGGGAGAAGAATGCCTCGTAACGTAGTCTAAAAAGAAGGGTATCTATTTTAAGAAAATTATCATAGGTATATTTATAATTTGAGGCCACGATTGACTAAGCAGGGTGACCTGGCTACAGTCTCTCCTTGGGCAGGGCATAAATACACATGGAATTCTTGCAGTGAGCCCGGCTGGCAGGGGTCCAGGGTTGGAATGACCCCAGGACACATCAGCCGACGATAAGTGACTCTTTCTATCCCCTATCCTGTTTACAATACAGCAGCTTTGCTTGCACGAAAAGACTCCTTTTCGCATGCGCTTCCGGCTGTTGTGGCTACCAGAGTCAATTTGCTGACGGACCTTCGCTTGGAGCTGTGCTCGCCCAGCCTCCTGCCATCTTAACGTGTTGTGTTTTGTTTCCAAATGTGCACGTTTCATCTGAAGTACTACATTCTTGTCCCCCTACGTTGCCTTATGTCTGAAGCTTTACCAATTGGGAACAAGCGCCCAGGAGACGCAGAGCGGACTGACATCGCCAGCTTGGTACGCAGTACTTGAAGTAAGCACCGAGTACATATGAAGTCCTTTCATCTGAGGAATTCGGGTGTGTTTACCATTTTCATTTCAATTTGACACAGCAAACGTCAAGAAGAGGTTGCTAGTAAAACAGCTGGCGGCTGTTTCTTATTTTTTCTCAAATGTTCACCTTCCTTCTTCCCCACCCACCCATGAATACCAGAAAATTCTCTCTCTTGACCCCTGCACAGGGGTGTTGCTAGGTCTGGAAAAGACCCGGGGCTACGCTAATGTCGGGACTGGGGGCTAGCTAGACTTTTGATTGTAGCTCCTGAGGTTCTATCTGGGGCTATAACCAAAGGACCAGAGGCTATACCCCCCTTAGAGCCCTCCCCCCAGCATCGCCTCTGCAGCCCTGCACCCTCCCAGACAGAATGAGGGACCCCAATAAGAAGACAATATTGCTTTCAGCCTACAAAATGGGCGCCATTGTAAATGTGTTATGCATGTGGCGTGACCGTCCCCATCCTTCTGGACCTCTCAACCACCTTCTCCACAATTGACTACAAAACTGTGTTCCAAGTCCTAACAGAGAAAAAGGGCCAGGTCGTCTGGTTCCCATCTTTTCTATAATCATGCCCTTAAAAGCACCCTACGACCACCATTATCCAAAGATCTGTTCTCCATCTCCTTCATTTTAGCCAATACGTAATACTCTCTGCACCACTTTTCAAAGTCAGCTAGCGGTCTGTCTGTAGTGCAATCTGCATACGATACCCAATCTTCGCTATGGATAGAAAGGGCAGACGATATGTAATGGCCAGCTATTTATCTAAATATCATACAAAAAGGGATCTCTGTCAATGGGCTCTGGAGCTAATGGAGTTGGACCAACACATGAACTCCTCTAGCCAGAAGGCCGTTCATGCTATGGACTTTGGACATCATTACAAGTATGGCAGTGCAGTAAAACATTTCGGTAACAGAGTGGTAATTTCATTACCGCTGCATTGCTGCACTACAATTTCAATGGTGAAGTGGAGGATTTACCGCCAACAAAAAGAAGTGGGTAAACTTGCCGCGTTACCACTGTAAATCGGCAGAATTATTGCCAGCGGAATTACTGCTTGCGGTAATGCCGTCTAAATTCCTATGCTCTCCAATAAATGGGGACTAACATAATCAAGCAGTAAATCCGCCAGGAAAACTGACAGAAATGGTAATTGCGTTTGGCAGTATTCCTGCATATTTAACGCCGTAATACCACCAAACTCGTAATGAGGCACTTACTATTTTCTCCCAACTTCGAAATACAATACTTGGAATACCAACCTGTCTTCTGGTCAGACTATACCCACACTACACCAGCAAATGATCACGCCATCCTAATTCCCATCGAAAAAAATAAAAGAGATCAACAATGCAAATAGGTTTAGCTTTTATAGTGAAATTATGTGGTGTATTGATAATGATATTGATTAGTAGTTCAGTGTTAATGTTATATGTCGGAAGATGGATCGGGCTGATCTTTTTAATGTAAGAAAAGTAAGAAAGGTACTACGTTATTGTTCATTATATTCTAAAACATGTCGAAGATTTGTAAATAACGTTTCAACAGGATGTTTATGTAGCAGGTTGAAAGATGACTTAACATTAATTCAATAGCATGTGTTTTATTCATAGTGTAAAGATGCATGCCATACATTTTTATTTTAGGAGATAATTGCAATTTACAAATGTCACAAGTGGCACAAGAATCACTTCAAGTGGCGTGGTCTTTTTCTTTTACCACCCCGCTTCAGGTACTGCTGTATAGACGGCTTACTCAACTTTTACCTTTGGGTTCAAGATGTTCTCACACAACAATTAGGCTATAATTTGGCTGTGTCTAATCCTGAAGGGTTGAAGACGACGATCTTAATCTCTCATTGGTAGTCCCATTCAATCACTCCTGCTCCTACATCGAGTGAGTGCCTATGCGCTAACCCGGGCCGTGGGATGCTTCTCCCATATGTTCCCTCGGGATCCCCAGTACGGCGCTAAATCCTGACCAGCGTCTTTCTTCTAATGGGGGCTACTGCATCCTCGTCCTAATAAAGGTCATAGCCTGCAGCTGTGGGGGTGGCACTGGACGGTAACCTTGCTGTTGTCATAATTTGCACCACTTTTAGAACAGGCGAATTCGGTACCATGGCTTAGAGATCCCACTTTGGCACCATGTGTCACTGGAATCACTCCAAGGTGTGGAGATGGATCAAGGGTTTTTATTTTTATTTGTGTGGGGTCTAGGACCACCCCTCTCTCTCTTATTTTATTAAGACCTTCCCCTAACTGAGGTTTCTGTAACTCCTGGTTAGTGCTACTGAATATTGACACATACTGGCTAAAAGCTGGCTGATGCTAGAGATGATAATGTAAATGATGGCTGTCTAAACTCCCTCGGGGACTTCTAACCGTCCCTACTCTAACCAGACAGAGGAATACATTCCTGTCAGATGGGCTGCCAGTGGATAAAAAAACCTCTCCAGGGAGAGTAAAGTCACAATAACAGCGGAAGGACAAATGGGACAGGAAGCACAATTGAGACACAGTTGTGTCATGGAATGGCCCTTCCTCAGGGACTTCTATCTGTCCCTACTGTATCCAGTTGTAAGTGATGTAATGGGCTTGTGCCTTGGTTCAGGCTGTGTCTAACATGTCCACATTCATCTCTTCCTTTACTAGGCTTTCCTCTTGTCCAGGCTGTCTCCCTCCTCACACCAATCTACTCTCCATGCACTTTTCTCACTCCTCTTAGGCCTTGCCTCCACCCATTGATGTAAGTTCTCCTTCTGCTACTATTATTCATCCTCCTCCTCTGCTCTACTCCCTCCCCCACACTCCCACTCTTTCCTCCAAACCACAAAACCTTGCTCTCAACCCCTACTCCTTCCTCCAACCCACACCTCCTTCCAAACCATTACGCCACCCTTTAAACCAATACTCAAGCACCCTCATTTCACTCAGTAACAGTTGCTTCACCATCACTCCTTATACTTCCTCGTTTATCCATTCACCACACAACCACACACACTCAAACTGCAGAACCACTAGCACTCCTTAGCTAATACCGCACCTGCTCTACAATTACCCTTCATCATCCACCACACCTTCCTTCCTCATTCTGGCCTCTTCCCCATCATCCACCTCTACCTCACCTGAAAAAACCCACACTTCCTGTTTCCTGTCCCTTGCTAATATCACCCCTTCTCTGCCAAGATTGGGTAGCTCTCCTTGGCCAATCAGGCCCAATCTTCCCCACCTGAGGCGTGTGTGTAATGAAAAGTCATAAGAAGAGGGCTGAGACCCGCCCATTTTCTTTGCGTGGGGTTGCTGCATAACTGGGATGGTGGCCCATGAGAGCAAGAGTTCCTGTTCGTGATCCTCACTTTGTTTTCACCCGGTCTCCCGGTGAGGTCATTGGGGAATGGTGGATATGGTTCCCTGTTATGTCTCTGATGGTCAAGGGTGTCACAGTTATGTTGGGAAAGTTCCCTTTGATTGCTCAGTAGCCCTGTGAGGAGTACACCGCATATATCAGCAGATTCAACGAGTGGCTAGTTAATTCGCAACCACAGTAAATTCCTGTGTCTGGCAGCAGCTTTGACAGATTCTTCTCTTTCTAGCTAGTTGGCAGTCTCTCTCTTCTTTGCAGTTTGGCCACAGTTTGGCATTCTTTTTGGTTTCTTCTCATCTTCGGTCTTTGATTTTGTGAAAGCAACACAGAAATACTGGAAAGTGTCTGTTCTTGGTGTCAAGGCTGGAGACATTAATGGTTTGCACACAAAAAACTCAGCAATTGGGGGCAGGAATTGGGGCAGTGTCTGCTGCCAATGTCTGGCTCAGGGGTAGGACTGGTTCTTCCTCTAAAGCCAGTCGAGAGAGACCGCCCCACCCGACAAGTCAAGGACACTGGCCTTGTCAACACAAACCAACTTAGAAAAGTGTAGCTACCTGTGGTCATACTTTGCAGATCTGCTTGCAGTCTTTAGAGGAGAGGCATAGCCAGGATTGTTTAACAAGTGGGGTCTGAAGTGAATGTGGTTGGGCCCACTCTAAGCAAGGCCCGCAGAGGAGGTTTGTTCTTGGTCAAATATGTGGGAGCGACTGCATGCAGAGAGGGAACCTAAACCAAGCAAAGTCTATTCAGGGGGGTGTTACGGCCCCACAAACCTTTTTTTAAATAATGGTTTAAAATGGTGCGTTTTGTAGCACATGTTTTGTGAAAAATTGGGTAAAAATCCACACAGTTTATAATCCGTTTTTTAGGGTAAGAAATTAAAAAATCAGTTAGATTCCAAGTCACACAATGCATAGCATCATTTTCATGTTGCATTTTACAATATGTGCCAGTATAAAAAAAAAAAATCATGCTGACTTTGCCCATATATGTCCATTCTGGTTGCTGACTGCACCAATATCTACCAGTATTCCCACATAAAAACATACTTATGTTGGCTGTGCCCATAATGCCAGCAATGATACTTTAAGACAACCTATTGATACTAGCTCTGCCAATATGTTCCAGTATCTCCATGTAATAACATATTTCTGTTGGTGTTGCGCTTGATGCCAATACATAGGCCATGTGACACTAAGAAAACATGTTCTTGCTGGCTCCACAAATGCGCCCTGCCCCATGTAAGAACACTCATCATGTGGACTTTGTCCTTTACACAAGTACAAAAATGCCATGCCACAGCAAAAAAACCACTATCCTTGATGGTTGCACAAATGCCTCCCCCGCCATATGAGAACACTCATCATGTTGGCTTTGCCCCTTAATGCCAGTAAAAAAGCCATGCCAGAGTAAGAAAACTACCCCTTGCTAGTTGCACAAATACCACCCATGTAGGAACATTGATGTTGTCCTTAACACCAGTAAAACATGCCATGCCAGAGTAAGAAAACCTCATCTCCTTTATGGCTCTACATATGCCTCCCCCACCATGCCTACCCTACTCATGTTGGCATTTCCCTTGATTCCAGTAAAAAATGCAATGCACAGTAAAAAAACATTTTATTGCTCGCTCCACAAATGGTCACTCGCCATCTAAGAAAACACATCATGATGACTTTGCCGTTAATGCCATTAAAACAATTCCATGCCAAAGTAAAAAAAACAATCATCTCCTTGATGGCTGTATAAATCCCCCCCACCCCCCAGCATGTAAGAGTACTCACGATGTTGACCTTGCCTGTAATGTCAGAACAAAATGCAATGCCACAGCAGAAAACATTTCCTTGCTTGCTGCACAAATGCCCCTTACCATAATGTAAGAAAATTCATCATGTTGGCTTTGCCCTTAATGCCAGTAAAAACACATTGTCACAGTAAGAAAAGATCATTTCTTTGATGGCTGCACAAATGCCCCTCCCCCACCAAGTAAAAGCACTTATCATATTGGCTGTGTCCTTAATGCTAGTAAATAAAAATGCAATGCCACACTAAGACGATATACCCTAGCTGGCTGCACAAATGTCCCTCCCCTAGTAAGAACACTCATATGAACTCTGTCCTTCACCGTTTAACTGCTGAGCTTTAATCAAGTCTATGGAAAAAGGACAAGCATGCTTGTCCTTAGCACTTAAGGGGTTAATGCCCGTAAAAGGGACATACCACAACAAAACATCTACTTGTTCTCTGCACAAATGCCCCCATGTAAAAACACTCATCGTGTTGACTTTGTCCTTAATGCCAGTAAAAATATTATGCCACAGTAAGAAAAACAATCTCCTTTATGGCCGTGTAAATGACTCCCCCACCATTATGGCAGTAAACAATGCGGTGTCACATAAGAAAACATTTCCTCCTTGCTGGCTGCACAAACGCAGCCCCACACCCATGCAAGTAGACTCATGTTGGCTTTGCCCTAAATGCTAGTGAAAAAGCCTTGCTATAGTAAGAAAATATCTCTTTGCTGGCTGCACAAAAGCCCCCCCACCCACCACCAAGTCAGAACACTCATTCTAGCTTTGCCCTTAATGCCAATATAAATGCAATGCCACAGTAAGATAATATTTCCTTGCCGGCTGCACAAATATTCCCATGTAAGAACTCTCATGTTGCATGTGCCCTTAATGCCAATAAATAGGTCATTCCACAGTGAGAGAACATACCCTAGCTGGCTGCACAAATACCCCACCGCCCCATGTAAGGACACATCAGGTTGACTGTGTCCCTAATGCCAGTACAAAATGCCATGCCACAGTAAGGGAATAGTTTCTTACCTGTAACTCCATTTCTCCAGCATTGGTATCTTTCATGGATTCACATGCTTAGAATATTCCCCGTCGACAGACTGGGAACCCTCGATACGCTTATAAAGCCGTTTCCCATAGGAAAACATTAAGGACTTTTGTGTCCTATCTATGTCGTTTTGGGCCCACACACGCATGCCCCACTAGGATGTAGCGGTATAAATGCCCCGCCCCCGCGGCTCCCTTCCGATTTCAACCCCTCCAAAGCAGAATGGGGTGAAACCTAGATATACAAGACGATTGCATTCCGGGGAGGCCGGCGGGCGCATGTGAATCCATGAAAGATACCAATGCTGGAGAAATGGAGTTACAGGTAAGAAACTATTCCCTTCTCCAGCATTGGATCTTTCATGGATTCACATGCTTAGAATAGAATGCACAGCAGTGATCCTGAAAAAGAGGAGCTGTGAATGCAATCCGGCACCCTCCTAAGCATATGTATAGCGAACCACGCTTACGTAGGATGCCAATTTAAAATGCGCAACAGTACATGCACAGATCAATAGCTATATACACATATATAAATATATATATACATCCTTATATACATCCATATATACATATGTCAAAATAAGCACAGACCCTTCTTGAAAAGGGCTTACCTTATTGAAACAGATGGCACAAGACTGCTCTTCCCTTTTCTATTAAGTCCACATGCTGCCGTTCGAGGCAGTAGTGGCGGGTAAATGTGTGAGCCACTGACCATGCCGCCGCCTGGCAAATGTCTGTCAGCGGGATTCCTGCCCACAACGCCGTCGACCACGAAGTTGCCCTTGTGGAATGAGCTCTCGGACGCCCTTGTAGCGGTTTTCCCGCTTTTGAATGACAGAAGGCAATCGTCGACGAGACCCATCGGGCCAGTCCCTGCTTTGAAATTGCTTTTCCTTTCGCCGAAGGACCATATGCAACAAAGAGTTGTTACCCAGATCTAAGTTGCTGAGTCCGATGAAGGTAACATTTTAGAGCTCTCTTGACGTCCAAGGTATGTAGGACTTTTTCCGCAGCCGATGAGGGGGTCGCGAAAAAAAAGGCGGGCAGGACAATGGATGAGTGCTTATGATAAGCCGTAGGAACTTTTGGAATGAAACGAGGATTCATTGACAGAACCACTTTGTCCTTAAAAAACCTTAGGTACGGAGGGTCTATGACCAACGCTTGCAACTCCGAGATCCGCCTAGCTGATGTCATAGCTATTAGAAAGGCCACTTTCCATGACAAGAACTTCATCGACGATGTGGCCATTGGTTCAAAGGGTGGTTTCATTAACCCTGCTAGCACCATATTAAGGCTCCACGTTGGTGGAAAACGTTTAACCGGAGGGAACGTCCGGAACAAACCCCTCATGAAGTGTTTCACCAACCTGTCACTAAACAAGGGAGACGACTTCCTTCTCCTCGTGAATCTAGAGATGGCCGCCAGGTGTACCTTTATTGATGAAAAAGATAATCCGCTCTTCGCTAGGTGTAGCAGATACGGCAGAAGCTGTTCCGGAGTGACCCTTAGAGGTTGCACTCCCGTCTGTCCTTGACACCACGTACAGAACCTTCTCCACTTACACTTGTACGACTTGTTGGTGGAAGGGGCTTGCGCTGCTTGCAGGATCCTCCGAAATTCCGACGAAATGCTCAAGGCACCAAATTCCAAAAAGTCAGGAGCCAAGTTGTGAGATTGTGACTGTCTGGATTGTGATGCCACACTGTTCCCTCGTCCCGGGACAGGAGATTGGGAACCTTCGGGAATGTTATTGGTTGATCCACTGACAGGTGAAGCAGGTCGGAAAACCACGGCTGCCTCGGCCAACACGGTGCCACTAGGATGACCCAGCACCTGTACCTGCGTATCCACTGCAGAGTTCTCCGTATTAGAGGGAACGGAGGGAAGGCGTAGAGGAACTTGTCTGTCCACGGGAAGGAGAACACTTCCCCCAGACAGCCTTCCTGTGGCCACCTGCTGGCATACATTTCGCACTTCTTGTTCCTCTTCGTAGCGAAGAGATCCAGCGGAGGCCGTCCCCATTTCTCGAAGACCTTCGACAACTGAACGCTCTCTATCTCCCATTCGTGAATTTAGTCCATATTTCTGCTCATTGAGTCCGCTTGCTCGTTCTGTACACCCGGAAGATGATGAGCTACGATGGATATATCGTGTTTCAGAGCCCAATGCCACACCTTCTGAGCCTCGGTGGAAAGGGTTCTGGATCGCGTGCCCCCTTGCTTCCTCAAGTAAAACATCGCTGTTGTGTTGTCTGTCAATATTCTCACTATGGACCCTCTGATGTGCGGCAGGAACGACTTCATGGCCCAGCGCACTGCTCTCAGTTCCAGAACGTTGATGTGCAGGGGAGATTCCCTCCGAAACCAACGACCTTGCGTTTGTAGAGTGCCCATGTGTGCTCCCCAGCCTGTCAGGGACGCGTCCGTTACTATGGTTAGCCGAAACTCCGGCTCCTGTAGGGGTACCCCTCTGGATAGATTCTGGAAGCTCTGCCACCACTTAAGAGCTAGTAGGAGCTCGTCGTCGTCGACGGTCAGTTTGTCCGACCAGAGCCCTTGGGCCTGCGTCCACCGGTCCGCCAGAAACTTTTGAACCGGCCTCATGAACAGGCAGTAGTTGCCCATCAGAGGAATGCAGGACGCCATAGCGCCCAGAATTTACATATATTTTCTCACTGATAGTCTGGTATTGATTTTCAGCTGACCTGCCAATCGATTGAGTTTGGTGATTCTGTCGAGGGATGGCTTCACTAACCCTGACTGGGTCTCGAACTGTGCGCCCAGGAACACCAAGCTTCTCGATGGCGTTAACAAGGATTTCTCGAAGTTTACCGCAAACCCCAGCCGTTGTAAGAGGTGCATGGTGGCCTGCAAACTTGTGTGAGTCGACATAAGGGAGGACCCCCTCACCAACCA
Source organism: Ambystoma mexicanum (assembly GCF_040938575.1). Taxonomy (NCBI): domain Eukaryota; kingdom Metazoa; phylum Chordata; class Amphibia; order Caudata; family Ambystomatidae; genus Ambystoma; species Ambystoma mexicanum. The sequence goes on along the minus strand of NC_090938.1, from coordinate 497,286,229 downwards.
GTCGTCGAGATACGGGTATACATGATGGCCTTCCCTTCTCAGCCAGGCCGCCACTGGGGCCAAACATTTTGTGAACGTTCTGGGAGAGGATTTCAGCCCAAAAGGGAGTACTGTGAACTGGTAGTGAGTCCGCCCTACCACAAACCTTAGGAACTTTTTGTGTTGCCGACACATCGGTATGTGGAAGTACGCGCCCTGCATGTCCAGAGATGCCAGAAAGTCCCCTTCTTGAACTGACCGGATCACTTCTTGGAGCGTGAGCATCTTGAATTTTAGGCTTTTCAACGTTTTGTTTAGATCGCGCAGGTCTAGAATGGGACGCCACTTTCCGTTTGGTTTTTTTCACCACAAAGTATCGGGAATAGACCCCTTGACCCCTCTGTGACGACGGAACCAATTCTATAGCACCTTTTTGTAGCATAAGTGCTGCTTCCTGCTGCAACACGCTCAGATGGGGTTGAGCTACAAACGCCGGTGGAATGTGCGGAGGGTTGCTTTTGAATTGCAGGGAATGTCCGTATCTTACAGTGTCCAACACCCATCGATCCGTTGTTATTTGCTCCTATTCGTTGATGTAGCACGATACCCTGCCTCCCAGAACGTTCCGATGCCCGTCATTGCTGGTCCTTGGTCTGCTTATCCCTCGTTGACGAGTAACCTATTCTCTTCTTGGGGGCCTGGTAACCCGGCATCGTTTTGCCACTTGAGAAGCCCATCTGTATCCCTGGAAGGGGTATGCTGGCCTACTGAAGGATCTGTCTCTCGATGCTGAGAATCTGGAATTTCCCGATGCTCCCCTGAAGGGACGAAAAGACCGTAAACTTTGACCACTTTGGAGGGCCCCCAAGGAACGCGCCGTATCCGAGTCCTCTTTCATGCCCTTCAGGGCCTCGTCCACCGTCTCGCCGAACAGATGGTCTCCCTCAAAAGGCATATCCAGCACCTTGTATTGCACCTCTGGTCGGAAGTTGGTGCATTTCAGCCATGCCTGCCTTCGGAGAACACCGTTATTCACCTGCTTAAACCCCGATTCCGCGAGGTCCACCGCAATGTTTATGGCATGATTGGAGGCCTCTTCACCTTCCCTGACCAGGAACATCGCCGTCTTACGATGTTCTTCCGTAAGATGCTCCAGCATAGGAGCCAGTCGGTGCCACATCTCCCTGTCGTATCTGGCTACTATGGCCAGAGAATTGCCCGCTTTCACTGTGGTAGCACCTACCGACAGCACTTTTTTGCCAAAAGCATCTTGTCTTCTGGCATCACTTTCCGAGGGGGTTGTGCACTTGTGCTGGGCCCTCGCCCTTTCTCGCCGCCGCTGCCGACACCACTGAGTCAGGAGTTGGTTGGGAGGAGAGCCCCTGGAGCCTTACATTTTTTCTCCAGACGACCTTTTATCGCTGGTTCCGAGAAAGGGTGGCGCATGGTCTGTAACCCCTCCTGCCACACATGATCCAGGATGGGTACTGAAAACACCAACCTTCTCCTCTTTCCCATGTGGTCGAAAAGAAAATCCTTTTTCTGCTCTTCCTGGGCCAGCCCGAATTCTGTACAAGCCTTGGCCATCATGGTGTGAAATGACCCAATGTCGTCTGGGGGAGACGGCTGAGCCGGGCTTCTCGGGGTTTCTAATTCTGCTTCCAACTCCCAGGTTGGATTGCTGGAGGGGGAAAGCCAGACATCTGATAAGGCTCTAAGGCCCAAGTCCGAATCCATCAGCTCTCCTTCCTCGCGGCGTGGAGCCAAGAGGTCTCCATCCGCTGGCAATGCCATGGGGGTTGACGGAGGTGGCCGACGAGACGGGCCCGGGTCGTCGATGGCCGCCCTAGCCGGAGTTGCTTGAGGTAGTCTGTCGTCCTGTGTCTTCAGCAACGTTTGCAACGTGGATAAGACCTCCAGCGACAAGAGTGACTGCGGATTGAGAAGACGGGTAGACCCCGGAATGCTCCCAGAGAGAGGCCTGGTAATCCCTCGTAACCCGAGGTCTGCAGGGCCAGCTACTCTCACATCCTCATCTCCCGAGGACACCGACAAGGCCTCTTGCTGCAGTAGTGTCTCCGGCAAAACTGGGTCGTATACCTCTGGTCGCCAGGCCTCTTGCGGGATCTCCGTCGACGAAGCTACAGCTGGCCCCGTCGTCGACGTCGTTACTGTCTGCAGTCCAAGAACGGTTGAGACCAATTGTGTCAGTGGCAGAGAAGTGGTCGACGACTGCCCTGCCGTCGACGACGGTGGTGGTCGTGCAGGTCCTTGAGGCGTTCCCGCCTTTTCCAAACTCGACCTACGCTTCTCTGCATCTCGACTCGAGGTCGATCTATGATGATCGCCCGAGGAGGATTTAGATTTTTCTTTTCTGTCTTTCTTCGTCGAAGATGAGGATGACGTGGCTTTCTTCGACAAAGACTCCTTAGAATGGCTTCTCGATGATTCCTTCTCCGCCGGTCGTAATTTCTTCACCGGGGCTCCGACGATGTCGAGCGGCGCGGGGCCCCTGAAGATTTTGACACTGAGGCCACGCTGCGCGTGGAGCCCACCTCCGAAAGGCAGGGATGCCCCCGCTCCATCTTTTAACCATGCTACAAGTCTTCGACTTCGATCTTTAAGAGTCTTCTGGGAGAAGCCCTTACATATGTCGCACATGTCTGCTGAACGATGAGGGTGTAGACAATATATGCAATCCATATGTCCGTCCCCCTCGTACACCTTCTTCAACCCGCACGTAGCGCACGGGCGGAACACCGCTTTCCCCGACATCAGGAGAAACTCCAACAGCACAACCTAGACAAAATAGTAGACTACACGAGGTGCTCCCACTACTTTGGAGACAGTTGAAATCTGAAGGGAGCCGTGGGGGCGGGGCATTTATACCGCTACGTCCTAGTGGGGCATGCGTGCGCGGGCCCAAAACGAAGTAGATAGGACACAAAAGTGTCGAACGTTTTCCTATAGGAAACGGTTTTATAAGCGTACCGAGGTTTCCCAGTCTGTCCACAGGGAATATTCTAAGCATGTGAATCCATGAAAGATCCAATGCTGGAGAAGTAAACATTTTCTTTTCTTTCTGGCTGGACTGTAAAAAAGGTCCCCCTCGTAAGATTGCTCGTCACTGTCCTTAATTCCAGCAAAGAAATGGCATACCACATTAAAAAAACATTTACTGCCTGGCTGTACAATTGCCCCCCTCTCTGCCATGTAGCAACACTCATCATGTTGGCTTTGCCCTCAATGCAAGTAAAAAATGCCATGCAGCACTACGAAAATGACCCGGTTCCCTCCTCTTCAATCCTACCTTCATTCCCTATGTACTTTTGTAAAGCAGTCCAAATAGAGAGTACTGAGATGAGGAAAAATCTTAGTGACAAGTGCACTCACTGAATACTGAAATGAGGAGGAAGTGCAGATCAATATTGAATAACCATTAGAACCACTTTTACCAGTCTAGTAGTTCACAACAATTGATTGGAAGAAACAAGATAAAAACCGAAGAAGGACTTGACAGGTCATGAAGCCCTCCCTGGAGGAACCGCGAGAGCCAGGATGAGCCCGGCGTGCTGGTGGGTGCTGACCGGGACGCCGAGAATAGGGAGAGTCTGAGGCTGGTCCAGGACATGAGGACGGCACAGCCCGCTAGCGGACTAAAACTCTGAATGCCCCAGAGAGCCAGGAAGTGCGAGAATGCGAAACCACACTGTCCCGGAAGTAAAGAAGACTGCAAAGCTGCCACAGAGCAAAGGAAGCTATGGGAAGTTACCGGAGTCCCGCGTACAAACCCTTGCTATCACAAGGGAGCCAAAACTCATGCAAACCACACTACAAGTTACGCCGGTAGCCGAGAAGGCTCTGAAGATCATCGAGGTGGTCGGACAAATCAGAAGGCTGGGAAAGGAGGGTCTGGGACCCTAACGCAGTGCGAGAAAAGCAAAGAGGTACATGGACTTGCACTAAGGCTGAGCAGGAGAATAAACCAAACCCACAGAAAGGAAAACTAAAGCCAGAATTGCAAGTCTGGGACTCACACCCAAATAAAGAGAATTGGAAGTCAATAAAATGTCCATACTGTATTTGGCTGGTTAGTGAATTAAGCCTGTATGACCCATTACAGCCTGGGAAGTGCATCCAGGCTACTCTTCTTTGTTACAGTACCTGGTGAGAGGGAACCAGGCCTGCACACCATGGTCAAGGACACCCTACAACTTGGGAAGTGTGTCCAGGCTATTGTTCTTCATCGCAGTACCTGGTCAAAGGGAACCAGGTTTGCACACCAAGGTCAGGGACCCACTGCAGCTTGGGAAGTACATTCAGGCTATTCTTCTTCATCTCAGTACCTGGTCAGAGGGAACCAGGTCTGCACACCAAGGTCAAGGACACCCTACAGCTTGGGAAGTGTGTCCAGGCTATTCTTCTTCATCTCAGTACCTAGTGAGAGGGAACCCGGTATGCACATTTGTAAGGCTGAGGAAGGCTAGGAAAAGTGAGACACTTTCCTATCAGCCAAGCAGTGGCTGAAACCATATTAGGGAAATCTTACCCAGACAAGAACTGCCTTTTGTCCACGGAAAGGGCGTCATTCCTTTGGACCAACAAGACATCTCCTTAATTTAGTTAGCTTAGTGTTTAAGGGACAAAGTTAGGATTTTGACACTGGACATTGGGACTTTTGCTTTGGACATTCTGATACTAGTTATTGCAATTGAGGCAGGGAAACCCCTTTTAGAGTTAGGGTGAGATAGGGTTTTCTTTTCCTTTTTACCCTTGAATAAAGGTTTATAGCAAACACTATGACCTCTCAGTGTCAGAGTCTTACTTCTGCACCCTTATAGCACAAACACATACAAACCTGTTTTTTTTAAATCTTACCTGTTTCTCAACCAGCTTTGCATTCAATGGTACTCTTCAGGCCACTAGCTCATGAGCTACATGCAGACAGGAACTAGGAAGCAGAGAGAGTTTCCTTGTTCCTGACTTGCATGGTGGAGTCTGAGCTCTTCCATCTCGCTGCTGCCCCCGCAGCTAAGCTCCTGAGTGGGCATTTATTTTGGGTGAGCCTTGCCCGCTCAAGCCTGACGTCCCTGCTTTGGAGTCTGGGTAAAAGCGTGGGAAGAAGAGGCGGCTCCAGCCATGCCCATCTCTCACTATGGACTAGCAGTGCTGGCTACCATCTGACTATGGGTGGAGGTTGGCTGTTGTGCATGGTGCGTTGTAAGAAGTGGAATGAACCTTAAAAAAGCCGGTATATGGTATGCAGTGATTTTAACTAATTCAATTATAGAGAGTGCTGTAATAACGAAAATGTTATAATGAAAAAATATAGAATTTTTCTTTAAAATGTATATGGGGTGGGGTAAGGGGTTAAAATGGGTGGACAGGAGTTTGGGGTGGGTTTAAAAGCATAGGGAAACAGAGGGTTGGGGGCCCAAAATAAATAAAAAAATAAGAAATTCGATATTTTTCGTTATAACATTTTCGTTATTCCAGCATTCTCTGTAATTTAATTCGTTAAAATCACATGTAACCCTGGTACATGTGTACATGCAAATTGAATGTATACAGATGACGCCTCCATTTCCGTGAGCAGAAAGGGTATCCCAAGCTATCAGTTCAAAGCCATTGAGGGAGTCGCAAGTTTATTTTGGGTAGTGGTATGGAGCTAAATGCAGCACATTCTCAGCAGGCGAAAGTCCTTTCGATAATTGGTATCCAGGCGGAATGCTGACCAAAGGCTCCCTGAGCCTGCTGCTGCTGCTACCCAGATGTCTGAGCCTTCTGCCTCTGCTTCCACATGTGTTAGTGTGCTTCCTTTGCTCCCATTTGTCTGTCACTTGCCTCCCACTCAACTGCTCAGATGCCTGTAAGCCTTTTGTGAGCAGCAATCACACCATGTGCCACTATGAAAAACTCAGTGAAAACAGTGTTTCTGTAATTAAGTTTTCGTTCAGTTAATTGTAGGCTTTAGCATTCTGTTGCACAACCTTCAATCTTTAATAAATAGTTTTCTCAGTTTGCTGTGGGCTTTAACAATGTTTCAACATGAAATATTTCAGTAACCATACGTTTTCACCGTTTAACATGGGTTTTAACACTCAGTTTTCCAAGTTCAGTTTTCTCAGTTCACTGACTCTTCAGTGAACTGAGACAGCATTGGACAATTGAAACATAGCATATGAGAAAACGCATTGGGCCTCATTACGAATTTTGCGTTAAGGCAACAGCAGCGACGTTAGTGCCATCAGTGCCGTTGTTGCCATGCCGCAACATTACGAGTTTGCTCGCAGGTGCCGCCTGGACGCCTAGTCAGACCCGGCGTGCAGAGCGGCACCCGCGAGCCGACCAGGAGGTTAGCAACGGTACCGTTATGAACGGTACTGCTGCTACCATCGTCCAAATTGCCATTGAGCCCTATGGGGGCTCAATTGAGAATGGGGACATACCGGCTCCGGGTCCCGCGAAAGGGAATTACCAGGCCCTCCAAGGTCAGAATGGCCCGGTAAATCCCCTTTTGCGGGAGCCGGAGCTGGACCCAAGTTTGGGGGTAGCCATGCCCTTATGAAAGGCATGGCTACCTCCAAACTCGTAATGACGCCTATTGTGTTAAAGGCCACCGCATACTCAGAAACATAGCCCCTTTCATGTTCACTTTCCAAACATGCAGCATGTCCGCAAACAGATGATTATTCGGTTTGATGTATCTTTTAACACTCAGTTCCCAAAATGCAATTTTTCAATAGTCAAATTCTTTCCAGTTCGCTAAGAGTTTAACACTTAGTCTACCAATACTCAGAGTTTCACTACACATATACTTTCACAGTTTATTATGAATCTCGTTTTTGCCAATCCTTTTTAAACACTTCACTGGTGTTTGCTATACATGCCCTTATCCTCCAATCCGAAGGCTGTCAGACTACAATGCACTGATGATTGTTAGAAAACTTGGCTCTGGTGAACAGATGTTCAGGAGGCCACCCTTGTTTAGTGAAACAGGGACAACTTCTGCGAAGTTAGCCAGGACAATTCAAGGTAACTAGGAGAGCAGTCAAGGCTAGGTCTCAGGAGTAGTGGTGGTGATCGAAGGTCTTAGATGAGCATGCACACTAGGACAAGAATTAACGTTAGATAGTAGTATATCAAAAATATGCAATGTATTACGCCCGGAACAAACACAAGTGAATAATGAAGAACACAGTAATCCTACTACTTAAACACACACTAATATATATATATATATAATCACTTGTCGGTCAATGCAGTAAAGTGCGGATTCCCGCCAAAACCTTTAAGGAGGGAAAGCAAAAAAACTTCAGCACAATGGCAAACTCCAGAAATGGATATCCCTAACTTAAGAAGTCCAGCCCTACGAAGATTGCAGCTTTGTGCTCAATGTTATGTACGTGCGTAAAAGCGCTTGTCGATGCATAAAGTTCAGAAGGGACAAACTTCAATGGGAAGGAAAAGTAAGAAGCGGAAACTGAAGTATGAGGAATTTGGTTCCAAGACTCAGAGGCAGGGACGTCATTTCACCAAAACGCCAGGGGTAGCTCAAGTGACATCACGTGACCCTTGCCCTCTGATGACATCACAGGAAGTGATATCATTTGACCCCACCCCAAAGTGATATCACGGGAAGCGATGGAACACCACCTTTCACCCCTTGACAAAACAAGAAGTTGCATCACATAGCATTGTTTGTTTGTTTGTTTGTTTATTTGGTATAGCGCAGAACCAAACCCGAAGGGGTAGCTGGGCGCAAACAGTACAAGATTGCTTAAGAACTTAGTTACAGGAGAAATACAATTTATGCAGTTCGCAGTTAAATCAAGAAAAGTGCAGTTTATACAGTTCACGATAGATCAAAGGTAAGTATAGAAGGAAAGCAGAAGGAAAAGAAGAAAAAATGCGGAACTACGGTTCAGTCTAGTTGATCGGATGTCATTCAGCTGGTTGCAGACGTCTAGTGTCTATGTGGGAGGGGAAGGTCAAGCTAAGTGTCATTGGCATGGATCCAAGTGAGGACTTGGATTCCTAATGACACTATGAAAAATATGGTTACGATATCACTATAATGTGATATACATTTCATACAAGAATGGATCACCATATGTATCGTTAAGATCAGTGTGTATAGGCCCATATTACCAAATTACTGTGAATGCAAGCAGACGCCCATGGCCAAATGATAATTATGTGTTATTATATAGCACGCACGCTTAAACACTTTATATAGAACAAATATACCCAATCTGTGTTGGTATTCATTTATCGACTTCAGAAGAATGAAAGGCTGAGTTGAGGTTTTTAAGAACAGACTAAATCAGTGACTCATCCCCTGAAGTGTCCCTGAAATAAACCTTTAATTAGTTTAGCAATTTTTGTATAGAATTCCAGAAAGACAAATTATTTGTTATTCCTATTCTTTCTTATTTAGGGTCACTGCTGAAAGTGTTCACATTTCTTTTTTTTAATGAGGCCTGAACAAGAAAGCCAGCCACTCCAGAAGCAAAGAGCCACATGGTGCTGGTCACAGTCCAGGGGTTGCATTTAAAAAAAAAAATTAAAAAAAAATTAAAACAAAGTTTTGTTTTTTCAGGGGTAGCAAGGGAGATCACAGGGGTAGCAAGGGAGACCTCCAATTGTGACCACTGGCAACTCCTAAATGATGACCCTGGTCAGAGGCGTGTCTGCTACGGAGAACAAAGCTGTCCCCTACTTTCAGACCAGAAGGGATCCTTTGTGTGTAAAAACCGGTATGGATGAACTAGGGGCCACCAGTAAGTGGTATGATTACTGATCCCCCTTAGCTCACTTCAGGTTCAAACTTGGCAGATTTGAAGAAGGTCGCCTCGACTACGAAATCCCATCCTTGGTTACGCTTCAAAGTGCAGAGGTGCTGCGGGTTGCAGATGCGGGTCCGATTTACATCTGGAGTTGCATCTCTCGTCACAAATGCAGGATACAGAAAGCACTGATGCAGCTGGTCTCAGGACACTTGAAGAAAGACGGGAAAGTCGCCAGCAGTGACCGGCTCTATCGCACAGTGACGCAGGAACACACAAGTCTCGCAGACTAACACAAGCTTCTCTCTTGCGGCCCAAAGCAGTACGGATGAAGAGATTTGGCAAGAAGAGGCTTTACAGTGCGAACTAGGGTTCTCCCAAGGCTGGAGCCAAAACTCGATCTAGCAACGCTCCAGCATGGGTGCCAATGTAAAAGCTGGTCAGTCCACTGGAGGGCCCAGGGACAGTTCTGAGAAGGCTTGTTTGCAGGCCACCAAGGAGGCGTTGAGAGTGATTGGTTGCACCACTCAAAAGGGTTGCAGCACATTTGCAGGTTTTAGGAGATTGAGCGCAAAGCAGAGCTCTACCAGACAGCAGGCTCAGGGTGCCAAACCTTCTCTGCATGGTTGCGGACAGTCCTTGGATCAGCTTCGCTTCTCAGGATACTTGGCTCTGCGTCTAGGTTGATTCGGACCTAAAAGTCATCTGCAGGTCTGCACTCAGAGCCCCTCCTCATATCGTGAAGTCCAGTGAGTGCACCCAACTGGCCAATGAGGAGATCTGCCACACTCGTGCATGCCAGCAGTGGTCGAATCAGGAACCACTGCAGCTCTCATGCTCTTGTGCACACTAGACATCCTGGCACCAGTATTGTGGATTGGGACCAGACAGTCCCAGCCCACTTCCTGGACACTGTAAGGAAGGTAATGAAGGCATGGTTTCAACAGTAAGACAGACACAAGTGACCACAGTTCAAGGGAGTTTATTGAACTTTCGTAAGGGTGTGATAACTGCCTATCTAAACCTAAATCTACAGATGGAAGCAAGGTATGGCCATCAAATAATAATAATGCAGTCCTAGTGGAGTCTCATCAAATTTAAAGGGCTTTTACAAAAAAAAAAGATTGCCAATCCATACCACTACTTTACAAATAATGTGGGGTAATGTGAAAGGAGTTTTCACAAAATGATATGACAGGAGGTTTGGGCCATTGGCCTCCCTTCTGCATGTTTTCAGCACGAGGCAAGCCGGTTTACTTGAGCAAGGCACACACTCTGGATTCTGCGGCACAAGGATACAGTTCCATTTTCACAGTTCACAACCTTCTGTCTCCAAGCCTCTTTACTTCTTGCAAGTCTCTTGACTCAGAGGGTCTGGTGTACAAGAACAACACGCAAACATTCCTTTCCTTTTACCAATATTCAATTTGGGTGTTTTCCCTGGATCGCCCTTAGCTGGACTCAGATTCCTTTCAAAAGAAAAGTTCAACGTTGGATCCCCATCTTCCGGGTTCAGATCCCCTTCAAAACAATGTTCAGAGAATTCTTTCTCGGGTGACTCACGGTTCGCCCCAGATCCCCCTAAACCGGGCTCAGATCCCTTTCTTTCACTCAATTAGTCTCCCGAAGCCGGGCTCGGACCAATTGTAATGTACATTGAACTATCGAAGACTTTCGAATGTGCACAGGGTTTAGCTTGATCCGTTGCATGACCACTTCGATCTCAATATTCCTTTTTCTTACACTCAGCATCAGTTGGATTCTGAACAGAGACCTTCGAATGAGCACCCACATGGCGCCCAACCACTATGTCTACAGTATCTATTCTTTGCCTCCCAAAATTCATTTATAAAGTGCATCTACCCCTTTGGTTTCCAATTATATTTGCGTCGCTCGTCACAAACGCCTCACACACTGTTCTCTTATACAATGTTGCTTTTTGCAAACTTGGATCAAAACACAAGCTGGTTTGGTATCAGTCTCTCTGACTCACCGGCTGTGCTGTCTTTACTGACGCTGCTTTGTTGTTGGATCCAAGGACAGTACCACAGCGGCAATTGCTCCTCGCCGCTGTGGTTATCGACGCGAGAGAGCCCTGGGGACCTCCGACACACTGTGCAGGTTTGGTCAGCCTTGGTTCCTGGTTTTAGGCTACTTACTTTCCAGGTAACGATCTTTAAAGGTCAAGGGTACTTCCCTCCTTGCCACCCCTCTATGGACTCGCCGTCTTTCTCCTTGTATTAAACTGCCATCTAGGAACTGCTGTTTCCTCGTGCCTTTCATCCGTGGGGGGGGAAGTGTGATGGAAGTCAGGTGTGTATAATGATCAGTAATTGCCTGACCCTGCCTGACCATTGAAATGGGACATGTCAGGTATACGACTCTGGTGTTAGTCCGTTGTCGTTCACGGTGATCTGTCCGTGAGAAAGTGTTTGTGTCGGGAAATCGGTGGGGGTTGAGTTCGTAGGTATCTTACCTGGTAGGATAGGGAAAAGGTGTTACAAGGAAGGGCATACCGCATCTCACCCTCCGGTGTCCCACTTCCACTTCCCGAAGACCCCTCATCCAGGTGATCCTCCCACACGGGCCCACCCCAGGAACTGAATGCAGAAGCGATGGCTGTGTCCTTGCCACATGGATGACAGATCCCTGGGGACTAGCAGGTGAGACACTTTCAGATATCTCACAATCCCCACACACCTGACATGCATAAGGACACCCCGGGTCACAAAGAGCAAGGGTAAGGCCAACAGACAAAATGGCCAAAGGAGAAGACAAAAGGCCTTGTGGCACGGCCATAACGCCCACTAGCCACAGTCATGAGCCACAGGCGGTAAGCTCGATATGGCTTGGTAAACGTGAATTCTTTTAAAACATTTATTTTTATTGTGACAGTCCAAATTTTACTTTTTCCACAAATACCAACACAAAACACAAACATCAATTTACAATACACAAAAAGAACACAAAACAATTAATAACAGAATAACATTCTTACAATAATCAAATACATCACTTAAAAACAATGTCATTCATTATCTAATACATTCTTTAATTAAAACAAGAACACGACTTTTCATAAAAGAAACAAAGCAAGAGGGAAAGAAACTTTCAGCATATTTCTTAATATATGCCCCCACTCCTCAAATTTAGTAACTAAGCAGTCCAATCTTATTCGAATATCTGTTTCTTTATGAAAGCTCAGACTTCATTTCTAGATTAAGTAAACCAATGAACATTCAAGTCTTAGTCAAGGTTTCAATTCCTTTTAAGAATCTCAGGACTTCTAACGATAAGAAAACCTCATTCCCTTCCCATAGTCTTTTCCAAAATTCCTCAGCTAACAACCAATTGGGATCGTGAACAATTCGCCCGAAGAACTTAATTCTCAGAATGAGAGTACCTGAACATACCATCAGCAAATGATTCACATTTTGTTTTAAAACTGAGTTACATCGATCACATACTCCATCACTCTCAACAGCTTTATTTCTTATCCTAAGGGTTTCTCTGGTTACCACCAGGCTCATTCAGAACCTTCAAAAATTAGATCTCCAGTAATTATTTGGAAATTTTAACAAGTACTTTGGTAAATGACCTAATGATTTGTCCAGAAGTAACATGTCATTAAAACTTTTTTTCTCCACAAACTGAGATCTTTTTACAATCCAGTCAGTCTCCGCTATCTTTCTCTTCACTTTTACTGGATTTTCAATCAACTCCCTTTCTGTTGAATTGCAAAGTGTGAGCTGTTGCATAACATCTCTTTTTAGGTCACTTGAGAAGCAGTTGGTATTTAGTTCCAGAAGACGCTCAATGTCTTGGAACTATAATGAGCCTATATAAGGCCATTATTTTCCATTCCGCTTGAGAAGCTAGCATTTGAATACCCAGTTCATACCTTAACTGCGACATCGGTAAGGAGGATGGCAGGTTTAGACGTTTTTTCCACAATCCACCATCCAATCGAGTCCAGTTAATTTTCGACGTCAAGGATTCCAGTTCCATCCCATACATCAGAACTGGTACTACTTTGCCTTGATAAAATTTCCACAGAGGAGCCAAAGTGAATTGCAGTATTTATGTAGGATTGATTTCATCTGACTTGCCAACTGTCTTATTTTACTATTCAGCTAAGTCTCAATCGCTACAATTGAGGAATTTACTCTGATTTGTTAACCCAGATATTTTCTTTTACTGTAGGCAGTTTGATGTTATCAAGAGACCACCTACATTTTTTACAACACCTCCTTTACTTGATTTTAAGGCCATCACAACCGTTTTAGAGGGATTCATCAGCAGACCATTTTCTTTTGCATAGTTTGCAAATGCAAGGATCAGTCTTTGCAGACCAATCTCAGTACAATCAAATAGTATTACGTCGTCAGCATAGCCTAGGGCAGAGATCTTTTGGTCCCCCAACCATGGTGGTGCAAATGCCAAGCCCATGAGGTAATTCCAGAGGTCATCCAAGAACATGTTGAACAGACAGGGGGCCACTATGCACCCCTGTCTTATGCTCTTTGTTGTCTCTATTTTTGTAGACAAATCTCCCCCCCAAGATCAAACGGACCTGGGTTGAGGTGGCTTCGTGGAGAGGGATAACTATTGCTAGCAGCCGCTGTGGTATACTCCACTTCTTCAATTTGCACCATAGCTTTCCTCTATTGATGGTGTCAAATGCACAAGAGAGATCCATCCATGCCACATACAGACCTGTTTGTTTTGAATTATGGGTGGACAAGATTGTCAATATTGTACCATTTATTGCAGTAGAAAGGCCCTTGATATTTCAATATTATATTTGCTTTATCTGCCCAATCTTCAAAAATTTGAGAACCAGTCTGGTGAAGATTTTACTGTCCACGTCCATCAATGCTATAGGTCTGTAGTTGGCAGGATTGGATCTCTCACCCTTTTTAAAAATAGTGTAATAGAGGTGGAAATAAGGTGCTCAATCTGTTTTCTATTCATTGTTAACACCCACTTCTGGCCGTTTTCCAGCTGACAATCAATTGGATTAGATTCCACAAATTTAGATTGAAAATATTTTATCCAGGCCGACTCGCCAATACAATTAGACTGAGAGATGGAATTCATGGACGAGGAACCATTGATTAAATTCCAGAAATGTCTGCAATTAGACTCCATTAGTGCCCCCAACATGCCTTTACCATCTGAATCCAGTCTACCTGCCCTTTGGAGTCGAGACCAATTTCAATGTTTATTTTGTAGAGATTTTATTTCCCTGAGCATCACTTCATAGTCACCCCTTTCCCGTTTGCACTTACGTACAAGCCGGTTCAAATTTCTTTTACGGGATACGGTTTCTAGATGAAAACTATGCAGGTGTTTAGCTTGGTTACCTCCCTTTTTTTCATAGGTTTATCAATTTCCTAAAGGGATTCCACAAATGTAGCTGGAGATGTTAGTAGGATGATGTCACTCTTAGTACTGTTCAATTGTCTATCTAATTTATTTAACTGACCACCCTGCTGCCTAAACCTGCCTAAACCTGCGGACACAATTTCCTCTCTGACTTACTGATAATGCAATGTTATATAAGTCCCTAGCTTGTGACGTTTTCTGTAAATCAAAAAACAAAGAGCGGGATATGGTCACTAGACCCTCTGTCCACAACTTTACATTCCCTGCAGTTAGCAAAGAGGTGGTCTGACATGACAAAATAGTCTATAGTAGACGACTTTCCACCACTTCTCCATGTTTTGGCAGCTGGAATGTCACCCTCTATTGAACCATTAGTGAATCCCCAAAGACGTTAGACCATCGACAACCACATCTGACCGAGGGAGCTTTCTCATTGGCACATACATTATTCCTCAAAAGAGTTTAAATCTTCTGACAACAAGATGTTATCAGGATATTTTATTGAGACATTTGACAAGAGATCAGCAAGATTGTCCAGGAAGTCAGACAGATTGGAATGGGCAGGGCTCCAGTATAAACAAATAATAGTCCAAGCAGTTTTTAAAAATGAGTTTATCACAGCCAAACGATACCCTCACTGCAAGAATCCCTTGCCTACTAATTGGCAGTTGTTCCAATCGGGATGTGCGAGAGTTTCTTATCATTGTCGTCATACTACCAGATGGTCTTCCCTTTGTAGCTTTTTCAACTCCCTGATGAAATGACGTAAAACCATCAAGATTCAATTTTTCTGTAAGCCAAGTCTCCTGTAAAAGGACGACATCATAAGTCTCAAAAATATAGGACTTCATATTTCTCTCCCTAAATGAACTAGAGCCCAGCGTATTTCTACTGACCAACCCCAAACTTTTCTTCACTAAAGAAAGTCATCAACCATAGACAGCTTCTGAAAGACCTCTGTGATGATACCCGCAAGGAGAGCCCAGATCTTATTTTTTTGGGTTTTGCCCCTGCTTCTTTCCCCTCTTAGTGAGCTCAGTGACTCCATCTTCCCTCGGTGAATGACCTGCTTTAGAAGGCCCCATTGTCTGAGAGACAGAAATGCAATGATGTCGGTCTTGTTCATGCTCTAATATCGACAGTGATAGACAGACTTCGAAGCCGACTTTGCTCAGGTCAGCAGCCGCGTTCTGTACAGCTGTGCCCCCCTCCACCACCCATGTAGCCTGATTTTACGAAAAACTGATATGATCAATGTCTTGCGTTGATAGAAGATAAAGGTCAGGTATTGATCTTGTCAAAGACAGGATACAGCTTCTATGAAGACGTCCCTTGCCCTTAGTAGAATTAGACCTTTTGAGCCACAATTATGGCCTCGCAAAAGGAGTCACAGGTTTCTCCATAGGATCATGACCACCTTGACCTATGTCCAACTCCTCGCTAGCGGCTACACCTTGGCTCAATTGTATGGGCTGTGGAGCTGCCTCCGTCTGTGGAATGTCTTCACCCAAATCCCTGGTTTTACTTTGTTCCTCCTGATCAATTATGACAATTACTTCTTTTTCGAGGTTACGTTCTTGAATGGGTTTCTCTACTTTTGATTCCTCAAACTGTTTTGTTTTCCTTTTTAGAAATATAGGAGCTACTCTGAGAGGTGTCTTAATGGGTCCAATTACATCTTCAGTTTGTAGGCATATGCTGACCTTGCTGACCTTTTGTGGACTTTTAGATACTCCTATACCCAAACTCCAGACTCCTGAGCTGTCTTCCTGATCTTTTGTAGAATTATTTCCTTTTGCTTTTCCCGATTCGATTCTGTGGTGGAGTTTCTGAGATTTTATTTAAAGCCTTAAAAAATGTCTTTTTACTTCCAACTTTTTGTCTTCCTTGTTTCTTATTTTTAGATTTATGCAGCTGAGTAGGCACAATCAGTGCCTCCCAGTCTTCCGCATACATTTGTGCATCATTTTTTCTTTTTTTCCCCTTGCTGATTCTTCAGATTATCACTCTCGGGTGATACCTCCTTTTGGTCAGGTAAACCTGAAGTTGCTTTCCCAGAAGTTTTCCCCCCATTATTTGTCTCCTGAGATTCTTTATCTGTATTGTTCTTATTGTTGTTTTTTATCCTTAAAAGCACCCCGTGGAGCGATGACCACAACATCATCACCCAGTTGCGCTAATCTTACAAATTCTTTCAATCTTAATTGCGACAGAGGAGTGTCATCTAATGGAAAAGGTTCCATAAGTGCCTCCCGATTTGCTTCTCTTAATTCCGACAAATCCTTCCTCGTGCACATTGCATTAGATTTTAAGGATACAAAATCTGAATCAAGTTTGACCAAAAGGGCCTTGATTTCCTTGCTCAATGTTATATTCTGCTTTGCCTCTTTGCTCAAGAGAATTATCTCTTTTTCAACTGAAGCTTGCGTCAGACCATTTCGCCCTATCATTGCAGACTCAAAGTCCCCCACCTCCTTGGGTAATTCCAATAAAGTCCCTGAATTAGATTGGACCTCTGATTTTAACAGTTCAGACACGCTGACTAAAGAGTTTAATACAAAAAACAATGCAGAGAGTGTATACTCTGAAGGAGAATGAGATTTTTCCGTAAAGCTTAGAGTCTTCTTTTGATGTTGATGGCTTTGTTCTGTATCTTTTACTTCCCTCCCTATAGGAGTGGGATCCTGAAATTCAAGAACGTAAATCACATTCGCCGACACCCCCCCTTCTTTTGTCTGCACCTCGACATGTTCCGTTAGATTCATCGCTTCTTCTTCATTTGCTCTGCCATTATGATTTGGACCCTCATCCGGACCATCGCATGTGGCACTATCACTTAAAAGTTATTTTTGAAATGTTCCCATTCAAATAGTTTTTTTGATTGATGAGGTTGAAAGTGTATAGTCCAAATTATTCAGCAGTATATTTGACATTAAGATAGTCTGGGGGCGGGGCTAGATGTTACTAGTTGAGCAGAGAAATCAGTATTCAGATCAACTGGCCCCTCGTTATGAACGTGGTGAATTTGAGGATAATGTGTTGACATACTGGCATCTTGATCTTCAAAACCTTGCATATTGTCAGTCTCAGGAGCCCTAAGATCATCCTTCCAAATAGTACTGGAACATCCTATGCCACTTCTTAAATTGTAACCATTTGTGACAATCTTCTGTATCTCTTTTCAAAATACAAATATTATTGAAAGGCATGTTTGAACGTCAAAATTCTTCAAGCCTAATTCTCGAAAAACATATAGCTGTTTTCGGAGCACCTCTCCACCAGGATCAAAGGTAGAACCCCACAGTCTCCTGAGGGTTCACTGCCACAATGAACCCGCAAATAAGAAGCAGCTTAAATTCTGTATAGGATCTGATCAGGATCATCAGATTTTGCCTGGAAAATTCAAAGCTACCCTATACCAGGGTCAAAGGGTTGTCCTGCTGTCTCCTGGATGTCAGCAGCTTTAAATCAAACACAAGGCTAAGTGTATTATTTCAAAGCCACCCTAACACCAGGATCAAAGGGCAAAACCCCATAGTCTCCTGGACGTTAGAAGCTTTAAATCAAACCCAGGGCCAAGTGTGGTATTTCAAAAAGCTCTATAGGATTTCTTTGTTGTTTGAATTCTCAATCACAACAGATCACTGCAGGGCAGTCAGTCTCAGGATTGGCCCACAACGTATTTTCAAAATGCTTCCAGAGAATAATAAAACACGTGAAGTCACATTTCCAGAGGTCAGCTTCAAGGGGGCGATGATCATTCACCCACACACCACCCACTTCCAAGTGCCGCTTAACACCACTCGTGTGAGTAATCAATGTGGCAGTCTATAATTGGATGTCACACTTGTAGAAAACCAGCACCAAGGGGCGCTGTTCCCGCGTTCCCCTCAGCTGATTTCTAGCCTGGAAAGTCTGCTGTTTTAGCAGCTTTCAGACTGCTTATTATCCGCAGAATGTTATATCTTTGACTCAAAACACGAGATCCTCTGGCATGCTGAAATAGTGCTTACCAGATCCTTAATTGTTTGGAGAGAGCATTTAAGTACAGGATTTGTCAGAAAGAACTTATTTGAATGTGCCACTCCGCGCCACTCCCGAACACACCTGAACACTTCAGCCACACTTCTGCTTCGCTTTCATGTACACCATGGCTATTATAGCAGTCTGTTGTCCCACCTGTTGTCCATCTTGTTAAAGGTGCAGTGTAGAATTTCTGACGGCAGCCAGCAGAAAATGAAAAGAATAAAGCAAGCACTTTGTTCCTCTCTCCAAGCACGAAAGGACGAAAAGAACGTAATCAGAGTGTCTCTGCACAGCGTTTCCTGGAACACATCTGAACACTTCAGCCACACTTCTGCCGTAAACATTAATACAGATACATGAAAAAAGCTTCTACTGCCACCAGTCTACTCCTAGGCACATTGTCCAGTTACCAAAAAATCCTTAAGTGATGTCTAGGTCCCGAAAACACAGGGACCCCAGTGCGCAGTACTGTAATGTACTTTGCGCACTGAAATACAGTTGCCAAAAGTGGCAACAAAGTCATAGTACTACGGGAAACAATGTTTCCCAGTACTGACTGTCAGAAGGAAAAGTCAGTTTCCGATAAACAAAAGCCCAGTCTGTGTAGTCCATGATGGCATGAAGGCAGTGCTTCAATGGCAGAAAGTCAGGACAGGCAGCTGAATCAAAAGCAAAAAGCAAAAGTTAGGGGGACCACAAATATCGAGGTAAAATAGCAGTAAGTGAAATGTTACCTAACAATGGTCGCTAATAAGGGAGAAACCAGCATGCATTTGTCTACAACCTTGAAAGCTGTCTGTCTTTGGTTGAAGAAGCCATGCATAAAATAACTGCTCTGTAAGACAAATACAATATTCTGGAGCTAGAAGCTAGTATTGAGGCTAAAATCGCAATCCACAATGCTTTGCTCATATGGTCCTGAATTCAAGGTGAACTTCCAATGGTGGCTACTCGGTGGCGCTGTGGCATGCGTGACTTGGCTCAAATGGCTTATTCAACTTTCATGAAAACATTGTAAAATTCTAAAAAGAGCCTGGTTACCATGGTAATACCACCTCTTTCCTTAACGTCTCTGTACCTCTACTGTCTACCTGTCCAGTCAACCTCCTTTCAGGTATTTCCCTTCTCAAGATTCTGGTATCCTCCTCTGGCATTTATCTTGCTGTTCCTGTCCTTTCCTTGGCCCTCTTGTCTCACTGCTTTACTTCTTATCTTAGCTGCCACACCACCACCAAGCCTTGCCCTCTTTCATCTTTTCTGTTCTATCGCCTCCTCCTGCCCCATGCTCCTTCTTCAACTTCCTCTTTCATTATCCTCCGCACCTCCACTTCAGCCTCCTCTGTCTTTCTCCTCCTTGCCTCCACCTCAGTTTGTTTTATCTCTCTTCTGCGGGCCTGTAGTTCTCTCTGCCACCACTCACCTCCGCTGCTCAAACTCCAACTCCTCTCACCATCCGAATCTCCACAACACCTGCAGCTTTTATTGGGTCCTAGTCCCTCAAATGAGGCCGTCAGGTGTGTGATTTTCTACACCTCAGACTGATGATTGGTGGTCTTGTTTGGTGCAGCAGGAAATGAAGACTTGATTCACCTATGGGTAATTGGGAGATGCGACACTGCGCAGAACCATGCACCAAGCTTTTTTTAGACTTGTCTGCCATATTCAAATCCATCGTCATGCTGTAATGCTGCTATGTGCACCTCCTTCACATATCAGTCACCCGCTGGGATTTTGCAGCACACCCTTCATGCAGATTGCTGCCGATTTAGCTCAGCTCTCCTTTAGATGCCCAGTAAGATAAACATCCAGATTACCTACCTCTGGTGGCTTCCATGAAAAGGAATATATTGACCTATATCGGGTTTGAGGAGCTACCTGCACGGGTCCTGCTTAAAAGCGCAGGTAGTGCTTGGGCATATCTTTGGTGAGAATACCCTGCAACCGTCCTGGTGAGAGGTGGCACCCTTGACTACCCCATTCCTTTTTAAAAAGGACAAGCAAGAAACTGCCCACCTCTAAAGGAGGAGCAGGAATGGAATTGAAGTGCCCATCCACCTGCCAGTTAACCCAATACACACATGCAAATACATATTTGAACCAGGTAGACATTGCCTAAGAATCTCTGATGACGAGGAAAGTATCAGTTGAAAGTCCTAGGAAAGGACAGGTTGCACTGAATCAATCATCTAAGCAACCAGAGATAGTTGGCAGAAGAATTAACTTCTGGAACCTCCCTTACTGGTCCATGAGCAGATGTGAAAGCGACACAAAAGCAAGGCTAAGACTACCATCAGTTCCCGAAGTGATGGTAACCAAATTTGGGTTATGAATTAAGGGTATCATAGCAAAGGGGGCAATGCATAATCCTGAATATTTGACCAAACCTGAAGGAACATGTCTAATGCCAGAGAGTCTGGGTTCAGATCCAGTTGCAGAATATGGAAATATGGCATTTGAAACAAGAGGTGAACAAGTCCTCCCTAACCATAACTCTAACCTTCATTGGGAACTAAGTTTGGTCTAACGTGCAATCTCTTGTGTCTTGTAGATACTCTGCCACTTCATTGACAAGATATTCCACCTGAAGAGAAATGTCCCTGTCCAAGCAGAAAGGCCAGAAATCCTTAGCTAGTTCTACTAGGCCCTCAGACTTCGTTCTCCCAGGAACTTGATCTAATGAATTGCTGACATAATGAAAGACAACAATTAATTCGATCTTTTACAAATCTCTACAACGCCAAGGGTCTTTCTACTGCTGACCATTTCTTAAGAGAGATTTCTAACAAGCTTGCCTCACCAGGTTACTGAGTGAAACAGAAATTGTTTTTCGGTTGCGGGGCTCCATGTACTTCAGCCCCATAGACGTTCCTCCCTGGCTTCTCAGGATAGCTGAACCAACTCGAAATATGAGAGCTTGTTGCACTGGGGGCAGTCTTTTAATGTCTGGAGGGCTCTGAAATGGAGGGTCTTTGGAAATATGTCTTGGATAGCGGCTGCCCCTACTAACATTCTAGGAGAAAACACACTGTTTATTATTATTTTACATATCTCCTGCATCATTCTTTCCATCTGAATCTTTTGAAGGAGCAGAATGCACCATTGTGAATCTACAGCAAACCCAGAAATATAGTGGGTTGTGTAGATGTTTGCATGGGTTGTCTGGTGTTTACCAAAAAGCTGAAACTCTGCAGAAGATTCACTGTCGGGGAGTGATTCCTTTCCAAGAACTTGCTGTCATGTGTCAACAACAACATATTGGGCCTCATTATAAGTTTGCCGGTCTGAAAACAAGGGAGCCGGGAAGCTCACCGGGAACCTTGTTTCCGGACCGGCAAACAACAAGTCTGCCTGCCAGGAACGCTTTGCCTGACGGGTCTGACCCTGCTGGGTGCAGCGGTCATGGTAGGCAGACTTTCCACGGGAGCACCGGCGCTGTTAGCCACTGTGCCGGTGCCCCCATGTCCCCACTCACATAGAGTCTCATAGGACTCCATGGAATGGGGATTTACAAATATACTGGCGCCTGACTTCCCAGGCGCCGCACTCGATATGAGCCGGTGGCACCTGGTGGTTAGATGGCAATACATTATTCTGAGTCCGGCGGCAACCCACCGGTGGCACCGGCAGGGTTACAGCCAGACTCGGAATGACGGCCATTGTTTAGGTAAATTAATTATTCCCACTCCCTGGTAGGTAAGTGTAAGGAACTCATGGTAGCAACAGAAAAGACAGACACAAGTGATCATAGTTCAAGGGTGTTTATTGAACTATAAATGCAGGGTGGAAAAACGGCTAAACTAAAAGATTGGAACAAGCGTCGACCATCAAATGAAAAATAAGGCGGTACTAGCGGTGTTGTGTCAAAATAAAAGAGCCTATACTAAGAAAAGCCTATTGCCAAATCTTTACAACTTAAATCATAGAATGAGTGTGGGATAGGGTATCAAAACAAAAGAAACAGTGTTCAAATAATAAGTCAGGATGCAATTGCCTTGAGGTCTCCCTTCCCCATGTTTTTAGCACGGGACAAGGTGGGACTTTGGAGCACACCACACGCTCGAGCCTTCCGAACACGCGCTAACAGTTCTGTATCAGCTATCAGGTCCTTTGATAGTTAAGTCTCTTTATAATGAAAAGTCTCTTCCCTTCGAGGCCTGATACTTCCAACAAACAAACACAAAGTTCTGTTCTACGAAGACGTTAGGTGACAGCTTCACCCCTGGGTCCCCCTCTACTGGGCGCTGACCCTTCTGAACCCTTTCAACTAAGTAACAAGACAGTTCGTTTATTAGCAAACTTTGGGTGGTAACTTTACACCCCTGTATCTCCGTAGGCCAGGCTCGGATCCCAAATGACAAGGGGGACACTCCCCTTCCCATTTTCTTTCAATACTTCTTGCTTTCACAAATCGTAATGTCTTTTTCAAAAGTTCCTTTCGGATTGCACTAGAGGTGAGGATTCTTTACCCCTGGGTTCCCCTCTTCTGGGCGCAGGCACCTTTCGAATATTTGTCTCAGTTCTCATCCGCCCTCTTCCGGGTTCACAATGGCTTTGCACAAAGACAGTTCACCTTTTAACTTTCAGCAGTCAATGTCTTTTCAAACAATTCTCGTGGACATCACTCTGCCGGGTTAATTTTGTTAACACACTGTTTCTTGCGACTTTAAACTTTGTTCCTCTCGATTGGCATCCCTCCATCGGGTTCACTCTTGCCACTTCTCAATTCCTTTTTTACTTTTAAGGATTGAGGGATTCACTTCCCCTGCTTTCTTTTGGTGCGGGATTCACTTCCCTTGCTTTCGCAATCACCTGCTGGTCAAAGACATTTGATAATACAGAAGATTTTACAAGACCCACGTATGACCACTTTGACATTTCTTCGCCTCATCCTAAGGGCTTCTCGTTACAGTAGTTTCTACCTTCGGGTAATGACCCAGAGTTTCCTGCTTGAGCACCCACATGGTGCCACACTCCTCTGTTGCTGGTTTTCCCCTTCTTTTATCAATGTATCATTAAGTCTTTCAAAGTTCAAATTAGCCGTTGGCTACTTTTCGTTCAACACAGTTCAGTTTCTTATCAATTCTCCCCTCAACTCACCGGCTGCGATGAAGCACGTGCCTTTCTTTATCCTTGGCGTCAAGGTTGGTACCACCAAGACCAGCGTCATTCCCCAGCTTGCTTATCAGCAGAGGAGGGTTTTGTGTACTGTAGACATCTGCTGCAAAACCCGCTGGCTATTGTTCACGGTCTTATACTTTCAGCAAGGTTTCAGAGGCCTTGGTTAGAAAGGGCAATGTTGATTCTTTGTTTGTCACCCTCTGTCTGTGGCGTCTTTCTCCTCCTTTTGAACTGCTGTGCTGAGTAAGCTCTCATGTCGTGCAAGCTGTCTTGCTCGTCCTATGCTCTTGTGCTCCACCTTTTATCCCTGTGGGGAAGGGAAAGGGCCGTCAGGTGTGTGTGATTCGGGTCAATTGCCTGACTTTGGTATTGGGATATGTCAGGTAAACGGCTTTGGTGTTAGTCTGTTGTCTTTCGTGTTGTGTAAAAGTTTTTGTACAGAAAAGGGAGGGGGCAGTGTTTTGGAATATCCTACGTGGTAGGATGGGTAAAAGGTGTCAAAAGAAGGGGGATACTGCATCTCGCCCGTCAGTGTCCCACTCTTACTACCCAAGGACCCCCCATCCAGGTGATCCTCCCTCATTGGCTACCCCTAGGAACTGGATCCAATAGCAATGGCCGTGTCCTGGCCAACTGGATGACAGATCCCCAGTGACCAGCCATGGAGACACTGTCAGGTTTCTCACAGTAAGATATCATCGACTACAGGAGCTTTGTGAAGCACCAAAGAGTTAAGCAAATTGCCATCTGCAATTTTGCCAGAGAAACTGCAGGTATTCCTAGTGATGGTCCCAAATGGAAATCAGAGGATAGGTATGTTTCAAAACCACATCTACCACCCAGTCTCTTTAGATGAGAGTGCCCCATAAGAAGTGAATACCTTCCATCTTCATATACCTGCAGACCATAAAAGCATTTAAGGAGGAAACCCCTTGCTGTGTTTTGGGACCAGGAAAGTGTTACTCAGTAAGGGAGAAGCTGCCATGGTCACAGTTATACCTCTGCTATTGGAGCACCAATCTCCTCCTTTGGGTTCTCATACCACCTCTACGTGGAGGACCCCTAAATAATCTTCTCTTTTTCTGAACTCCCCTCTGATCTCGCTATCAATATTTCTGCCATTAAACATTGAATGGCTTCGCACTCTCTGAAGTTAAACTCTACCAAAGCAGAAGTGCTCTTGTAGCCCCTAGTTTTATGGCCCTGTACGGGGGTGCACAATACTAAAATTATCCCGGGTCAGTAATGGACCACACTGGAACCACCACACCATCCCAGACCAGCTGTTCCGGTGATGCGCTGAGAAACCTGCAATTAAAATTGTTAGTACAGGAGATAGGCCACAATCGTGGGTTCCTGATATTAAATAAGGCAAAGTACATCAGAGGGGAGTTTTGTTACCCTTGCAGGCTTTTATATGAAAACTTGTAAATGTGCGGCCTGGGACTTTCTCCTGTCTGCCCGGTCTGGCCCCAGTACAGACCGTATCCCTGCAGGCCGTGGCCCAGTTCGGGACGCGTCTCCCGTGGCCCCGGGCTGGGTCGTCACTTCACTGGGCTACTGGTATGACACAGCCCGTCGGTTCATTCCTCTTAGCCCGTCCGGACTGGCCTCGGGGTAGGCCGTCACCTCCCAGTCCAAGCTCTCATCTCGGGGTCGCCTGCATACGTGGACACAGGCGTGGGCGTTTACTTCACCCAGGCCACACTCCACATGTGGCTTCAAATCAGGCCAGGGTGGGTGGTGCAGAGGCACTCAAGTCTGTCACACCCGAGGGAGGATGACTCTTCATTTTCTTCTGCTCTTCTTTTGTTCATCTGTCTTTCCTGTTGTGATCCTTCTTTCAACTGTCACTGTCCAACTGTCTTTCCCTTGTCATTCCTTTTTGGAATCTCTCAAGTCCAGTCCATCTCTATTAGCAGGGGAGACATGCCTATTGTCTATTGTCCCAGTGTTCCATGTGTCCCCCATTGCTCCAGTTCCTCTGCGACCACCAACACCACCACCACCAGGGACTACTCTGAGTATTTGCCGGTGGCAGACTCTTTCAGGGTTCCTGTAACAGAGTGGCCAGAATCAGAAGCTCGAGGGAAAGACACTTGATCAGTCAATACGTCCACGTACTGAGTCAGGATCTGCAGCTTCTGAGTCTTTTCAACAGTGTGAAGGCTCTTTCATCAGGCGGTTCGATTCAGACTACAGTGTTGGCATACCATCTCCAGTGCCTGACCCCTCTGGCCCTCACAACGCAATTTGCAAGAGGTACGCACTGTGATCACATGGAAAGATACCAGAGAGTCAGTAGTTTTGACCAAAGTGGCAACTGGCCGAGTCACTCCCTTCTGGATTTGTTCAGCCAACGAATATGAGTCCCCCTGAGGCGGCAGTACGCTGGCGAAGAGCAGGTGCCAATGCTGTTGATTCACCAGCATCTGCAGGCTTTGGCTCTTGCCGCTATCATTTGCTGATCATTATTTCTGTTACAATGACCCTTATCTTCGTGTGGCTCTGGCCTCTCAAGTTTTTGTAGTTTTGGACTCTTAGGTGGGACAGGGATATGCACTTTGTCGCAGCATCACGGAGCCTGAAAAGTTGAACTGGAAATTTAGTCTAGCAAATTTCTTTCACCCATGCACTGTATCCTACTAGCTGGGATAAACCAAAGTGGACATTTTCTGCAAACCACAAACTGTTGTCCTTAGGGAACAAGTCGATTTCAGATATTTGACAGTTGAGGAATGGACCTAATGGGAAGAATGTACGGCTTTAATTCTGCTATTGTTGTTGCCGTAAGATATTGATATATTCTTGCTTTACTTTGACAGATACGTTCCATACTACTTACCATGATAATGATGGTTCCTCTGCACATCCCTGGGTACAGGTGAAAATACTTACTTGCATCTCTCTTGACAGTATGCCTGCATTTGTGATCCGACCAATTTATCAGTTTGTGCTCATTTGCCACATGATTTATCCACCAGGTTTCCTACTGCACCCATCCGCTTCCAGTGGGATGATGTCTGTGTCGATTTCAAGCTGGTTACTCAGTCTCAAGGCCCAGGACCTTGTAGGGATGCCCACTCCCACTTGGGTTTTACTGGTCCTCCGAATTTCATCACTCCGGAACAAGCACGCATTAAACCTGCAGAAATCTCAGTATTATCTGTCCACTAATTCTTGTGTCGTGATTAATAAGGTCAGATTTGCCCTTGATCAGAATTTGTAATTCTCCCGTTCTTGATACACAACATATTCCAGAACTTACTTCATCTGTGGGGACAAAGCTTACCCTTGGCTTTCCATGGATTGGGGAGAGGTTTCTGCATGGGGTGCATGGTGTATATTCGGCCCGCAGTGCGTCATACCCCTACCTTTCCTGCTCAGTCACGTTCTAAGAAAAGCCCTGCCTGGGCAAACTTTGTTGCATGGATGGAATATGTGATATCAGCCCTTGGGGTCAAGATAAACAGAGATCATTTAACCCAGCTGTCACGTTTATTGGAGGATATCGCAAATGCCACTGCCTCCTCCATGACTTTGTTGTTCCATGAACAAGTAGCCATCCAAACCATTGTGCTCCAGAATCGTATGGCTCTAGATATTGTCCTAGCCTCACAAGGCGGCTTCTGTGCAGTCGTGAGGAGAGAAGGCTGTACTTTCATACCAGAGTACACAAGCAATATTACTGACATAATAACCCACATTTGTTACACTAAGTATCATTCTTAGTAAGATGTATTAGCTGTATCGAGATAGTAGGAGTTAGTGCCTCATTACAGTTTCCACAGTATGGCAAAAATGCCGGTCAAATTGCTGGCACCAGAATTTTTAAATCAGACCAGGGAAACACAGGTTTTCTGTGGGGGGCCATGGATCCATCTCCAGGCCTGACTTGCCGGCAAACCAGGCCCCCACCAGCAAAACAATGTTGCAATTACCTCCACGCAGTCCCATGGGGATTTCCTGCCGTTGCTGGCACCTGGAATAAATATCCTGGTAATACTGGGATATCAGGCGCTGGTGACAGTAGGGGCAGTTTGCCGGTATCTCGCTGGAATTACCAGCTGGATACCAGCAAACTCGTCATAAGCATTTTAGTCTTGGGAAAAGGGTAGAGTGAAGTAAAGCAGAGTGGTAACGCGTTCCCTAGTGATGATCATCCCCAATCCCTCAGGGGGATTCCTTCCCACGTGATCCTCCCTCGGTGCACAACTCCCAGGGGGGATATTGCACTATGGACGCACCACCCTGGCCCCATGGGAAAGGTATCCCCCTAGGGAAGAAGGGACAACATCCTCAGATTAATCACACCCGTCTATCGATGTTTTGTGTAAGTGCTTCTGTTATCGATTGTTCAATACCTGTTGTGGAGTTTCACAAACTGCTCGGGTACTGTACTGTCATGTTACCAAAAATGGACTGTGTTACGATATGTGGAATGAGACTGGAGAGAAAGTCTCATAGGAGGGGACTCTGGAGGAAAATTTGGGAAAGAAAAATGTTATGTACTCCCCTTCCACAGTACTGCATTATGATATTGAATAGTGTGAGAAGCCTGAGGGTGTTCCCACTCCTAACCCTCTTGGATCCTCTGTGCAGGTGGCCAGGGAAAGGCCATCGCTGTTGGATCCTAACCCTGGGGGCGGAGAAGCGAGGGAGGATCAACTAGGTGGAGGGTCCTTGAAGATTGAGAGTGGGATGACCTCAGGCGAGACATCGTATCCCCTTTTTCCTAATTAAGACCTACCTAACCCTCCCCCGACCTTTATGGGTTATTTTAAGACAGCTCCCCTCAATTCCCCATATGTACACTTGACAGTGTCGAGAAGAGGAAGACGCAACTGAGAGTAATTAACATCATACATTCTCACCACTCAAGTACTGAAACGAGGAAGAGACAACTGAGAGTAATGAACACCACATACTTTCACCACTTTGGTATTGGGGAGAGGAAGATGCCTGCAAGGTGGTGTGAAGGTCAGGCATGTCCTCCTAATTATGGTCTGGCAAAACTGATTTAGAGAATACACCTGCAACTTGTTGGAAGATTACAGGTGTATAAAAGGAGGAGGAAAAAGCAACACAGAGAGCAGCAGCAGGGAGTCCTGTATGAGAAGCAGAGAACCGCGCTGGAAGAGAGGCGAGCCGCTGGAGGGAAGTGCCGTGGAGAGGTCTGAGGTGTACAGCACACCGAAACGCTCAAGGCTGCCAGGAGAGGTGACCTGCAACAGCCTAGTGTGGGAGCAAGAGCTCCGTGGAATGGACAGGCGGCAAATAAGGGAGCCGGGCAAAAAGGCTGCCCCTTTACCTTTCAAGTGAAGTGCTTGTTCCCCATTGCTGAGAAGCCTGCGCAGCGCTGTCACAAGGGGCAGAAGTTGGACCCCAAGCAGCAGACGCTGCAGATCGTGTGCTCCATGCTTCGAGGACAGCACCCGAAGAGACTGGTGAGTTTCTGTAACATGAGAAACCCTTTGTGCGAAGCGTGAATCAATTAACATTTCCGTTTGTGTTAAAATACATTGTAACTAGCAGCGGAGTAGTCACAGGCTTTATCAAAACACGTTTCCGAAGGTCTCCGCTTGTAGGCCTATTTCTATTGTGAACTTCAAAGAGCCAGAAATATTTAGTATCAGAGTGGTCACGTTCCTTAAAGCAGAACGGTTTTGAAAGTCTCTGAGCATTCAAATGCAAATCACAGTAAAAGAGGTGGACAAGGAGCCTGTGTAACATATCTCCCAATTCAAATTTGCAAGAATCAAATTGAGATAAAATCAATTTTGGAGCGCACCAAAAGGAGTCCTTGTGTTTACTTTTTATGTGATAAGAGGATACCCTAGGCCTTGTTTGCAGTACGGAAAACTCCTCAGGCCTTAACAGGATATTCCCCGTTTGAATTCCTTTAAGGACAGGAATCCCGGATGTCCTAGCTGTGACTTGGGAAGAGAGAGAGAGGCAGCTTTCATTTCGCTCTCCCAAATGGTGAATAAACTGAAAGAACACATGAAGGTTGTAAGATCTCTGGTACAGGCTGACATGGTTAAGGCGCAAAAACAACAAAAGACCTCATACGATGAAAAGGTTTAACTTAGGTCCTTTTCGATTGGTCAAAATGTACTTGCCCTGTTACCGACTTCAGAAAACAAACTTGTATCCAAGTGGAATGGACCATATGAAGTAATAGAACAGACGAGTACTTCTAATTATGAAATCGCACAACCTGATCGTCCCCTGAAAACACAAATCTATCATATCAATTAAATCTTCTTTATTCAGAAACAATTTTTCCCATCATAGGATGCAAATGTAAAAGGATAAAAATAATACAAACAGTAAAACAACAATGTAAAATAATTAAAGCATGAATAAAAAGTAGCAACACTTATTTGTAACATCTCGGTGCGAAGCGAAAGGGCGCTCTCAATATAAGAATAAATGCACTGTGCTGCGGTCAAATCTGTGACTGAAAGAATTGGCTTAAGAGCTCCTTTCACGTGCCTCACTCCACACTCCCTCAACAATGGAAAGAGAAATATTTTCCTAGGGACGACAAATATTGGGGAGAAGAACAGAAAATGTAGTATGTCATGTATATTGCTCTACGAGCATGCGCGTTTCTGCTCAGTGGGGCCATTGTTCTGTAACGAAAGTGTAGACTCACTCACAAAAAGCAGGTTTGCCATAAGGCAGAGAATAATTCCGTTTTCTCAGATATTTGAACCAGTGAGCGTAACTGGCACTTGGGGCTATGGGTTTAGCATTCTCATAATAAAATTGCACTTTTTTTTCAATTCAATTCAATTTCCCTCCTAACATTGGCATAATAACAAGCAAAACTGGTCGCAAACTCCCTCTCCGCTGCCTTACCTGCCATCAGCCACTCATTCGGGAGGTGAGTGCAACCAAGTCTGCGTAAGGAAGACGATGTTTTTTAGCAAGGGGTAAAAACTGCTGATACTAGAAGTTAGTGGGCCTCATTACAAGTTTCCGGTCCGGAATTAACGGTGCCGGTAGCACTGTACTGGCACTGTTTACCGGACCATTACATTCCGAGCCACGATGGTGGAAACACCATCACTGCAAAGTGACCCCAAACAGCAGGACGAATCACTGGACACCCCTGAATTACCAGCACACCGGTATACCGGGTACATTACGAGTACCACTCTCATGGAAACACCACCATAAAAATGATGTTAGCACTGTGACCGCCACGTCTGTATTACCGCTACCGCCGACCAGGCGTTAAACAGTGGGAAGACTGAGGGGAAACAACGGGAACTGAAAGGAGCAATATAGCATGAACAAGAAAAGTATGTTCCTGTGTTGGAAAATGTTTGGTTTCTTGATGGGATTTGTTTATATAAATTAATAATGCATTAGGAAATGTTAAGTGATTTAATAACATAATTCAATATGCATGGTAAAAGTATATGATATAGATTTATATGCAAACAATACCACACAAGTGGATAAAACAAAAGCAAAAGAAGAAAAAAATTGAAAAAAATCAAGAAAAACAGAAGTTGTATTCTTTTTTTATATTATGTGATATACCATGAGGTAAATAAACAAATCTTTTAGTGTGACAGTAGAAAAGCAACAATATTCACAAACTCTATTGCAAGGAAATTGATAAAGTGAGTGCTAATTATGTTGACACTCTTCCAAAAAGGAGCGACAACAGAGAAAAACTTAACACAAAAAACACAAACATTTATCTGAAAAACATATTAAACACATGCATGTGGCTTCTGAAAACATAAATTATAATGCAGGTGCCAGAGCTAAACTAAGATTACTATCTGGCCCTAGCTAACTTATGTACGTTATGTGATTTTAACATCAATTTAATCATCCAAGGGGCCAAGAGGCATCCTAATCTAATTTTTACAGAAAGTACAATGAAAGTATCAACAAGTATAGAACTGGCAATTAAGGCTGATAGACTGATAGACTAGACTGATATTAGTAGGCTCTACGCCGACCGCTATCATTAAACCATAAACCAATCTTACAATGTTAGCGTGATGTGCCAACCGCTATTGTCATAACAAAAAATGCTGTACATAAAAAGTACACAAGCGTGAGCGGCACAGCTGGTGTTTCGTGGGGAATGAAGTATACACCACCTTCGTCAGGAAGAACTGTCTTTGTTCAGCCCCTAAAAAAGTGTAAAGAATAAAATATTGAATGGAATGTTCGGGCCATGAAAGATCCTGCTATGCTTAGCATTCAATTTGACCCATATAGTATAATTACCATGTCTAGAATAATCAATGAAATTTGTTTGTAGGTGAAGCTAGGCAATCAGTCCAAGAAAGGGTAGCAAGGAAACTACACCGAAAGTCAACACCACCCACTACACTACGAGTGTGCTTTTTAAAAAGGTGGTGGGGAGAGGTTACATAGTCCTAGAGTAAATGTTTAGGGATGTGCATAATATAGATTATTGATGGAAGAAGGAAAAAAAGGAAAGAGGGATCCAATATCTATTTTGAAGAGTGAACTTAAAAGGGAAAGGCTCCAGATCAAAAATAGTACTTACTAATTTGAAGGATAACAATATCAGTCAGTACGAGCTTTCAATGGGTGAATCAAAAGGTAGACTTGGAGCATAGTGTTGATTCCGAAGACAGGTAAGCCCCGGAAAGATGTGTCTCATACAGGCCAATCTCTCTGATCAATGGTGAGGCCAAAATCCTCGCGAAACTCTTTGCTACTAGATTACAGGCGGTGATGCCCTCATTGGCCCATCTGGATCAGTGCAGTTTCATGGCAGGAAAATCCACATACATGAATATATGGCGGCTCCACCTACTTTTGGAACAGGCCCCAATCCTAGACACCCCCCTCGCCCTTCTGGCGATAGACTTCGAGAAGGCGTTTGATTCTGTAATCTGGGAGAGCCATTGGGAAGTCAAGGGTAGGATGGGTTTCGGGGAGGTTTTTCTGAGCTGGGTGAAACTGCTTTATAATGCCCCACAAGCAGATGTTAGGATCAACAGATGGCCCTCCAGATCCTTCCCGCTGGGCAGAGGAACACGTCAGGGCTGTCCCCTATCACTGCTCCTGTTCCCCTTAGCCATAGAGCCCCTGGCATGCTGGCTCCGCCAAACCGCTGCGTGGCAAGGGAAGACAAACTTTCCCTATATGCCGACGATCTCCTAATATACCTGGGTGACTCTGCCCACTCGTGGTCATGGACATGCTTGCACGGTCAGAGACATTTAGTGGATTGAGGGTCAATTCACCCTTCTTTCCGGTGAAGGGTGGTGAGCACGCTGTACCACTGGCCTACCCGTACCAAATTGAGAGGGAGAGCTTCCGCTATCTGGGAATCCAGATCTCACGGGACATAGTGGACTACACTCCGATTGTTAACCGGTTTGTCAACGATGTCTGACACTGGACGCTTCTACCCATGACACTACTGGGCAGGGCACGCTCTTCAAGATGCTGGCCTTCCCTCGGTTCCTCTACATTTCACAAAATGTCCCACTCCTAATACCAGATTCAGAATTTTTTTGTATAGAAGGTAGCTTGAGGAAGCTGCTCTGGGGAGGGGGGCACCCCCGCATTGGCCTTAGTAAATTGCAGAGGTCTGTATGGGAGGGAGGAATAGGACTTCCAAGGCTTCAAACTTATTATTGGGCCAGCCAGATGGTGGTTGTGAACTGTATATTCCACGGGGACAGGGAATTACCCCACATTAAAGCAATAGGAAGGGTGCTTCAGGACATGACACTGAGGGAATGGCTCCTCCAGTCCCTCCCGAAATCCCCCCCCCCCACTGATGATGGCAGGGCACATGACAATAATATGGAAAAAAGCACATAGATACATTGGGTGGGAAGGGAAGATAAAACAGATGCAACCCCTGTGAAGTAACACAAATCTATCAGAAATGGGCAAATTACGGAGATGGACAAAGTGGGCTAGGGCTAAGATTGAAACAGTGGGAGATATTCTAGCTGAGGGTAAGATTGCTCCTTTTGAAACACTCCATACCAAATTTCAACTTCTAGATGCGGAGCAATATCACTATATACAAATGACCCACACACTGCACAGATACCTACCTTCATTCCCGGATATGCGCCAGAACACCCCTCTGGAGCGCAACCTTTCGGTAGAGCGTATTCCTACTAAAGTCACATCTACACTATACTCTGCAATCATGGCATTTTCCACCCCGGAACTAAACAATCTGAAACTCAAATGGGAAGTTTATGTGGGCAGTATCGACCCGGAAGAGTGGATATTGGCCCTAATGCACCCACGGGAAACTGCAATTAGCTCCAGGCTCTGCCTGATACAACTAAAGATTTTGCATAGAATTTACTAGCCTAGGGTGGCACTGTACAGGTGGAACCGAGCCCCAGATCCAAACTGCCTGCGGTGTCAGAGGGAGGAGGGCAACTTTATACACATCCTGTGGGAATGTCCTAGGATTCACATCTTTTGACAACAATGCTGTAGACAATTGTCAGATGTTCTGGGGAAAACAGTGCCCTTGGACCCCAAGTTGCTATTGCTTGGAATCCCGGGGTAGGATTTCACTGCTCGCTGGGAGAGATTATTTCTATCCACTGCAACTGGCTTAATAAAATGTAATATAGCACAAAGATGGGGCTCGCCGGATGGCCCGGCTCTGTCCCAATGGGCTGCCGACATGGACATGTGTGCTGCATTGGAAAGCCGGATCTATACCGCGCACGGATGCCCCATCAAAGCCATGAACATTTGGGGCAAATGGGAGGAAGGAAACTGATTAAAGATGAACAACTGGCTCGAACTGCATATGGGATATGCGCAATATTGTACTGTAATGTTAAATGTATCAATGGCTGTCTTATTACTGTTCCAAGATGGGACAAACAAATGTAAGGTAATGAATGATGATGTTGGGGTACCTTTCGTTCTCGAGTTTGTAATGGTGTTTGTGTTGACAAACTGATAAAAAGATTTATTACAACAACAAAAAAAGTAGACTTGGGTTAGAGATGTCCCGTGCACACAGCTGGGAAGTATATCTGACTCTGCAGCAAGTGCAGCATGGACCTAGGTGGAGCCCATGGTCGAATTCAGCTAATAAAGACAGAAGAGCGAGTGCTAGATCTCTGATATGTAGAGACTGGGACAATAAACACATCCCGCGAACAATACGACCAAACTTGGCAAATTACCTCATGGTATATCACATAAACTAAAAAAGAATACAACTTCTGTTTTTCTTGCTTTTTTCAATTTGTTTCTTCTTTTCTTTCATCCACTTGTGTGGTATTGTTTCTATACACATCTATACCATATACATTTACCATGCATATTGAATTATGTGATTAAATCACTTAACATTTCCTAATGCATTATTCATTTATATAAACAAATCCCATCAGGAAACCAAACATTTCCAACACGGGGAAATACTTTTGTTGTTCAGGCATTAAACAGTGCCAGGAGAGCACCAGATTAGCCCAGCTGCACACCATTGGCCACTGGGAAGCTACAAATGGACCACACCCACACCCAACCCACCTCCCAACACAACCATGCTGATAAGCAGGCCCAAGGTGGCCAACATTAGCCCAGCTGCACACCATTGGCCACTGGAAAGCTACAAATGGACCACACCCACACCCAACCCACCTCCCAACACAACCATGCTGGCAGTCGGTCTAGAAGCAATTGGGCTGGGGAACCGGCAAGCAGCTATGGAGTTAGAAGCAGCACTGAGGCAGAGGAGGAGGCGTAGGCGCGGGAGGCGAATGAGGAACCAGGTGGCCATCCCAAACATCATTCTGCAGCCGGTACCACCCCGCAGGCAGCCACCAATACCCCGCAACAGTGCCTTGCCCTGAAACCTGACCCCAAGCCAAATCCACACCTTATACTGGCCTGACAGAGACACCATAATGTCAATAGTCAGCCTCTTCAATGACATCTGCAGTATCATAAACATCCAGACTGCAATCCGACCCTTGCTGAAGGTAGTGTCGGTATTGCACTTCCTAGCAACCGGCACATACCAGCACATCGTTGGTGAGCCGCACGGGCCGTCGCAACTCTGTTTTTCACGGATATTGTTCCAGGTACTGGATGCGCTGCTGCGCCATGTGTCAGACCACATTGCCCTACCCCAAACCCTTGCACAGGTGAATGTCACCAAAGTGGCCTTCATCACCCTTGCTGGCATGCCCAATTGCATAGGTGCGCTAGATTGCACCCATGTGGAGTTGACTTCCAGAAATGCCATTGAGATGGTGTATATACATCAGAAAAAATTCCACTCCCTGAACGTGCAGATGGTCTGTGATGCAGAACAACTCATTACCCATTGCTGTGCACGTTTCCCGGGATCGACACACGACTCAATGGTTTTGCAGTACTCCACTTTGCCAGGGTACATGGCACGTTAACACGGAGAGAGCACCTGGCTGTTGGGCGAGTATATTTCTCTACTTAGCGGTAGGAAGGGGGTGGCCACTTCTGTCTATATTGTAATATGGTTGAAACTGATTGGACTGAATATTAATGTCCTGTATGTTCTCTGTGCTAGAGAAGGAATCCATTTGCTCATTCATCAATCGACAAGACCCCGCCCCAGTCTGGGTGGGAATAATAGGCAGAGCAGTGGGTGATGCAGATGGTGCGGGATTCTCATCTGTGAGCATCAAACCCCACCCTACCCCCGCCGGCTTGTCCAGTTTCATCTGGGACTTCCCCCCTGTGTACCGGTAGCGCATTGCCGGCTGGGCCCATTGGATCAAAAAATCACACCAGTGCATGCTGGTATTGCTGAGCTGGAATTCAGAACTTTCAGTTGGCTACGTGTTCTATGGACAATGTCACTTTTGGATTGCCCAACTATGCGCTCTGTACTCGGGGATTGGGTGTAAGTCTCTGACGCGGAGTGCAACAAAGTTATTTTACCCCCGGTCCTTTCATAGGATGCCATTGCATATGGCACCAGTGTCCAATAAAGATCTATCTGATGGCTCTGTGATTTCCGATGGCATTCCTCCACTTCCTGGTTGTCGCTTACTGGGGGTGGGGGCTCACCCCTGGTGGTTAAAAGTGAATGGAACCGGAGTTCAATTAACATGATCAGTTTTCTCACTGTTCTCTCGGCTCAGCTGGGTAATTGCCTCAAGCGTCCCAGGTCCTCTCAGGCATACAGCTGAAGCAGAACTCAGTGACGAGTTTAGCAGCGGTGACAGATCTAGTAATAACGGTGCAATGTCAGGCGATGGCTCAAGTTGGATTGGTCCGGGTCTCTGTTGGCCTGGAGGGGTCTGTAATGGGAAAGTTGGAGACCCTCCAAGAACTCCTCGATCTCGTTCTCCTCTATCTACACCTCCAGCTGCCCTGGTGCTAATAGAGGTTATGCCCTCCAGCGTATGGCTTCTGAGTGTCCACCTTATAGTGGTTTGAGAGTATTGTCGACTTGTTTTAGGTGCGCTAACCAGGAGCACCATGGGATGAGGCACATGTTGACTTGTAGCCTTACTTGGCGCGTTTTTAATGTTCTTTTGTCCAAGTTTTGCCACAATTGTCACTATGCGTAAAGCGAATAGACAACGAGACAACAAGGCAAAAACAGGTGGGGTAGAAGTTATTACCCCCCCTCCCACTGGTTTCCCAACAGCACTTCACTGCAAATATCGTATACATTGGGAAAGGTCTGTTTAAAAACACAAAGTCAAGTAGTTTACTAGCACTAGTAAAATCAAACAGACAAACAGCTCAGAGTCAGGATCCAACTCTAACTCCGGCTCCAACTACAAGACTCACTAATTCAGCTTCAGTCTGCCTTAATAGTTACTGCAGCGCGGCCCAGTACACTGAGTGCAAAGCGCGAGAGATGGCAAAAGGACAATGCCAGCAGCAGTGATCATGCTCGAGGGTTGGCACTAAGCCCACAGTTACCCTCCCTCCTCCTCTTCGCCCTATTTAAGGGAGGCATGGTATCACAAGTACTAGAAAACACAAAAAACACTTAAAATATTGTACATAGAAAATACACATAAGATAGGGTGTGCTTTCCCTACTTTCTTCTTTTATGCTTTAAAAAATCCCATTCATTTGGTGTGGTATCACAAAGAGGTTAGCACCCCAAAACGGATCAAGAACCGATCAGAATATATTTGGATAACCTGTCTTTTTCCAAAATGAATGCATTGACTACAAAACATGCAAAAACGTTAGCCTTTTCACAAGAAGAAGCAATTAGAATACTTGGTCTAATTAAAAGCACTAGCAAACCAACAACAACTCAAGAAAATCCAGATAGAATAATTAACAACTTAGAAAAACTAATCAGACGAGAGATTGCTCAAAAATTGCATGCCACCACGTTAACAGAATACTACAAATCTCAAAAAATCCCTAGAGGTTTAAGAATATATCTTAAACCTACTCTCTGCAAAGACAACAGTGACTTTGTAGCAAGATGGGAACGTATCTTAAATAAGTGTTCCCTAGATCTAATTCTTTTAACAATTGAAGAATTGGCAGCATCATTAACCAAATTAGACACAGAAATATCTGAAATAAAAGAACAATTAGTTGTATTAACATCAGTAGAAGAACTTAAAAATACCTTAGCCTTAACCAATCAGAAACTTGATTCCTACAAGAAAGACATTGAACAAAGAAAGATTCGAAAATATCGCAGAGATACTTTGGACTATTCAAGAGATATAGTGTATACGTGGCAAGAGTATTATCACCAACAGAATCAACAGTTTCAAAACAAAGAGAAACTAGCACCTTTTCAAAAAACACCTAGGAGAGGAAGCAAAAGCACAGACCCATCGAGTGACTTATTCAGTGAAGGAAGGGAGAGTAGGCCCAGCCAACCACCAACAGTGGTACCCTCAACATCGGGAATCACAACAGCATCCATAACTCCAATACCAGAAAATGAGGACACTTTACCGGACCCTTTTTTAGAAGACGCCGAGCACGAAGAGGAAGGAAGAAAGCTAAGGAGCAAAAAGAAAACCCAAAGTTGATCATAAACATCTCAGGTAAAATATTTACGAAACAACAATTGGATCTCCTGGGTTTAGGGTTATCTTTTGTACCAACGAATCAAACTAATCTTTTCAACAAAGAAGTAAATCTTTTTAAGTTCATTAGGAAGATGAAATTAAAGCTATTTTTTGATTCAATACCACCGATGCAGGAAAGATCAGCCACCTTTGACAGTTTGGAAATGAAAGCCAAAAGTACAGTTAGTCCGAATGTCAGAAATTCCACACTGGACCTCTTCGAAATGAAGATGAAAAAGGACCTAAAATCAATCAAATATATGGACATGAAAAGTCAAAATCTCCGGAAACATCAAGTGAGAATTTTGAAGGAACTAGCAGATGACAGGACAATTGAAATCAAGCCGGCAGACAAAGGTGGGGCAATTGTAATAATGGATGTAAATCTATATAAACAAGGATGTTTATCTCTGCTTGAAGATACCAACACATACATGATCCTGGACCATGATCCTACTTTAGAAATTCTACGATTGGTAGAAGAAATAGTCAATAAGGCTGCAACAGAAGAGTGGATAACGGACAAGACGAAAGATTTTCTGACCAACAAAAATCCCATTTTGCCAGTATTTTATGGACTTCCTAAAGTCCATAAAAATCTTGTGAATCCCCCATTTAGGCAAATCGTGGCGGCTACAGAGACTGTGTTCGATCCTTTATCAAGATACTTGGACAAACTACTCCAGCCAATTGTGCAAGCTACCTGCACATATTTGAGAGACACTACACATTTTTTGAATGTCCTAAACAACATTGACCAAATTGACGATAGTTGGATTCTATTTACATTAGATGTGCAATCACTATACACATCGATTCCACATGAAGAAGGTTTGGAAGCTCTGGAATGGATATTATTACAACAAGAATTCTTTCCGGCCAATAAAGTATTTGCCATAGAATTAGGAAAAATAATACTCTTTAATAATTATTTCAGATTTCAAGGCAAATATTACTTACAGATATCCGGCACATCGATGGGGTCAGCAATGGCCCCAGCATATGCGAATATTTTCATGTTCCACTTCGAAACTCAATACATACTTGTACATAGACGATATCTTTGCAATTTGGAAAGGAACTAAGCAGGAACTAGAATTATTTCTTGAATGCCTAAATGCATGTAACAACCGCATAAAGTTCACCCTGGAAATAGGCAATTCATCGGTTCACTTCTTGGATGTGAAGATTTATCCAGAACAAGGGAAATTGCATACGACTGTGTTTAGAAAACCTACAGATGTGAACAACAGCTTGTTCTTTACAAGTCACCACCCACACCACCTGAAAAAGAATTTACCACTGAGCCAATTTCAAAGAATCAAACAAATAATTTCTAAAGAAGATACATATGAGGACATGGAGAAGGAACAAATCCGAAGATTTGAAGAAAAGGGTTTTCCAGAAACCATCTTATCCCAAGCTAAATAGAAATGTCGACTGAAGAAAAGAACCAGACTTTTAATGCAACAACGGAAAGAAGATAGAGACAATCCTCCACTGATTTATTTAACAAAATACTCTACGAAGAGTGCACATATCAAAAGGACATTACAGAAGAACTGGAAAATCACAAAGTTAGATCCACAACTCTGTGGACTTTTCCCAAAACCACCACTAATGGCGTATAGCAGAATAAAGAATTTAAGAGACTCTCTAGTAAAAGCCGAAAGAGTCAACACGTTGCAACAACGATTATTTGGAAAACAAAAAAAGGGAACCTTCCCTTGCCTGAATTGCAGTCAATGCAACAACGTGCAAAAAGGTCCGACAATCAGGCATCCATACACAGGACAAAAAATCACCCTACAACATTATGCAACATGCGAGAACAAATGTGTAATATATGGACTGATCTGTCCTTGTGGCAAATATTACGTTGGACAAACCATTAGACGTGCAAAAGATCGCATCTCAGAACACAAATCGAACATCAGGACTGGAAATATAAAATCACCTGTTGCAAGACACTTTAAAGAGCAACACCATACAATTTCACAATTGAAATTTGTAATCCTGGAGGTAATCACAAGACCAGCTAGAGGAGGTAATCTGGAACAAACATTAACACGCAGAGAAATGTTCTGGGTCCACAAGTTAGATGCTCTGGAACCCAGAGGAATGAATGAAGAATACAGTCTGAGTTCATTCCTATGAAGAAAGGTTGACTTAGCATCACCACACAGGGATAAAGTAGGCGATTTACAGGAACATTCCCAATCATGAAAATGGAGGCTGTGGTATAAACTACATCACAGAGAAAGCAATGCTGAAAAACTTAATTGAATGTAAGAGCAACACTAATGTAAATTACATCGTGATTTGATGGAAAGACGATCTAAATTTTTCAAATTGTGGATAACCCAAATGCAACATCACGAACTAAACATGCAGATATCAGTCCCTAGTTAAAAACAGGGGAGAGTGACTTAAACCCAAGCAAATTACTATAAGAATCATGAGCAGTGGCCTCATATTGAACTGTTTTATAAAGATATGATCATCTTTTCCGTGTAAATTGTACATATGCAGTAAATGCAGTTGTAACTACGATCTCCAGAATGCACAGTCGTTATAGGAAGAGATCACACTCTACTACATTGTGAATAGAAGGAGGGATCGGATATTAGGCATGAAGCGTAATTCAAACCACGATTCCCATAATTCCTAAGAGTCCGGTGACTAGATCACATGA
Organism: Ambystoma mexicanum; assembly: GCF_040938575.1. NCBI lineage: Eukaryota > Metazoa > Chordata > Amphibia > Caudata > Ambystomatidae > Ambystoma > Ambystoma mexicanum. The sequence continues at coordinate 497,245,178 of NC_090938.1, read as the reverse complement.
TAATATAGGGTCTAGTTGCTAGATAACGGGTTGACTTGGAGTGAGCAGGAAGGAGGAGAAATAAGCTCAAGAACGGCAGAGCACTTAACTCAGGTACAGCAGAAATCTTTCTTACTGGGGTAACAACTCGAATAATGAATATGCTGAGCACAGCGTTGACTTGATTATGTAACACGCTCAATATAACGCTAACAGACAACATTTTGATTAGGTAGATACATTCACAGCGACACGATAGGAAACAGCACAGAGGAAAGAAACGTACGCGGCTGCAAACAGTCACCGTTCCAGTGATGTTAACTATAAAATGAAAATCACTCTTACATGAAAATGCCATATAGTGCGCTAACTCGAACAATTGTTAATACACAGGGAGGAAACTTGAATTGACCACAACATACTTCCATATACCCTGAATGGAACTCTGTGTCAAGCTCAAACCGTGCTAAGATTCCATACTGAAAATGAATTTGGAAGAAGCTTTTTCATCATTAAACTGAGAGTAGAGGAATACACAGGTACAACTCTGCATTATTTAGAGCTAAAGACAACTTTTCATTGCCTCATTAAATCAATAATACATATATTATATTATTCACAGATAATTATAAACGAATTGGGAACTGCGAAAAGACGACGTTTCCATCATCTCACAATGGAATAGTTGCCACTGAAAAATCCTGAGGATATACTCACTATAAAAAAAAGGGGATGTTGTTCTCATTCCACACTGAAGTATCATTTTGAAATTATTATGAACAATTGTTGAAATTAGTGACTACTGTACTAGTTAGCAGTAAGTCATTGCTCCTGAAGAAGAGAGGCAAATCTCTCGAAACGCGTTGAGCTCATTACTATCCCCCCTTTTTTAGAAATTTGTGTAGAAATTTACTTTAGAAACCAATTTTTTTGAACAGTCTTGACTCCCTTGAATCTGTTAGAAATTCATATCAATTCTTCTGAATTTTGTTGAATTTGTTGAAAGAAATTACTTTTGGTTATTTGTTGAATTACAATGGTTTGAGTGAATTGAACTCAAAAGAAAAAACAATATTATTTTGTACAATTTTGATAAATATCTTTATTAAAAAAAAACGAATACCTTCAAGGTGAAAATTTGTTGATTGAACTTTACTTTCAATGTTTGTTTACATTGATTGTGGCGAAATAACTTCTTGAAAGAGTGATATATCGAATATTTGAAATTACAGAAAATATTGAGATTTGTTTGGAAAATGTTCTTTCCACTCTTGAATGGTGTGCAGGGGACGGGAGTTTCTATTACCAATAGGAACTACACATTTTTCTCATGGTATCACAAGTGTGACACTGACACAAAAGGTACAAAACCTTTATTGAAGTTTCAATGGGATTGGAGAAACTCCTACTTTGCCTTATAGCTAAAATAGGAGTAATCTCGACCAGCAAATAATAAATCAAAACAGTCCTAGTTGAGTCTGCATATTGCGTCTATTTGGCCCTAAGGGAAGAACAGAAACACGTCTCCCCAGCCCCTTCTCGCAATAATAAGTAATTCAACTCAGATTAGCAGAAGTTACATGCGCACATCACATTAGGTTATAAAAATGGCTCATTATAGGCCTTTTATTCATTCCAAATAACTATATAATGAACAAAGAGAACACCAATACATACAAACATATACACACAGATAGATTAGAATATAAGTTGCTTCACCATTATCCATGAGGCAGAGGAAAACTTCATCTTGGCCACCAAACAACACTGCTTAGTCCTTTAGCAGGTAGGCAAAGAGATTACTGTGGTCAACGGGGCATGAAGCGGAGCATCCTCCCTTTCAGCAAGACTGCAACACCCGGGGTTCAACATCCAACACTGACCTTTCTGTGATGCCATCTCCTTTACGGGGCATCCACCCCACACCCCCTCCAACTGCGCTCTGCCCGAGGCCAAAAGGCAGATCACAAGTCGAAAAGACAGAGGGTGGAAAAATCCAGTTGGAAGTAGAAAAACCCAGCGCTCCTCTAGTTGCATGCATTACCAGACCCCTTATTGTGCAGCTGCAGCGCACTCCAACTCCCCTTCTGTATTCGTCCTTCACTGGACAATGCAATAACTATTCTCTGTAGTCAGTCCGCTTGCAAAATATCTATGTGACCTTGGTCTGTTTTCCCTGCTACTTGTTCATTCTGTGAGGCCCGCGGAAGCGTAGACTTTATCACTGCAATGGGAGATGAGTGTTCAAAATGGCTGTGCATTGACGCCATGTTATTCTGGCTCGCATTTTACACCCTAGCATTATACTCCACCCCTTGAACACTCAACATAACCGGTATGTTGTTCAGGAGAAGTCCAAAATCCATAAATCATTCTCCATATATTAGGAATACATGAAACACAACAATAAAGACCAATTAAAACTATAGCAATACCAAAAAGCCAAAATAAAGCAGAACGCAATGATTCAGGAATCCAGAAATATTAAATATTCCCACCAGTTTTCATATCGATCTTGTGTTACTTTCGCAACCAGACCCTTTATATTCTTAATATGCTTTTCGGTAGAGCGGGAATGATCACCTAAATCAAAACAACACATGCCTTCTATTGCGTCACAACCTAAGTTATGTTTCAAGAATAAATAATCAATAGCTGCCCTATTCTGAAGAATAGCTTTTCTAAAATGTCTATTATCTAGTAATAATTCAGTTAATGCTTGCAAGGTTTCATTAAGCCCTTTAACTACTGAACAAGCAAGCTTAATCATGGTTTTATAAGTACCTGCAGCTAAACCCCAAACACCAATAATAGAAACAGTTAGGGCTATCACTTCAGACTCCGAGAGTAAATGTACATCAGAATTGCAATCAGGAGTTAAGGTAGAATAGGAAGCAGCACGTACAGAACGTGTAATTGCAGATGTTAATGGGTACATCATCAAACCAAGCCGCGTCAAAGCACAGGGGCCACCTGAAATATTAGCAGGAATATAAGAATCGAAAAAATTACCACAAGAAAATAACCAACCAGGCAGAAGTTTAACGTGCTTCTAGTGGCTAGCAGTGACAATAGTAAAATTGCATATCATATGGTTGGAAACATCAGCGCACATTTCAATAGATCTTGTACACAATCGTTTCTCAAAATCAGTACTTTCCAATCGTTTATCCAATTTCAATTGTTGACATTTTCTGATATATGTAGCATCACATGCCATGCTCTAACAAACGTCAGCATGAGCAATGTCGTGTGTAGTAACAAACGTCATATTATTATATTTATGAATTGTGTCCTTGCAGAATTTTACATATTCATACACTGAAAACGAATTTTGAATGTCCGAATGTTGCACCAAAGAATCATTGTGTAATGTGCCAAATATGTCTTTCAAAACTAACGTGGGCGTCGAAATGGCCACTAAACAAGTAGTAATCAGGTCTGCAGAACTGTGAAAATCTGACAAACAAAAGTGTGAAATGTTAAGCACTCTTTGGGCCAAATAGACCCAGACATTTCCAGGTTGTTTGACAAGCGCAGAGTAACCCTGATGGGAAAAGGAAGTAGTAACTCCTGGAAGAGACAAAGACAAAACTCTCGTTTTTGTGCTCACTTCGTTTTCTGAATGCAATCCGATAGGCGGCAATAGATGCATCCTCAGGAGTGTAGACAATAGGCGGTGAATCATTATTCATCCAGATGTCACGCTCCACTTGCAGAATGGAGAAACATCCTCGGAAATGATATATGATATGATAGTTTATTTATATAGCGCCTATACACAATGTGTTTCAAAGCGCTTCAAGGCAAGGGAGGGAACAAGGGAAAATACAATTACATTCTTACAGGCCATGAACAGTAAGGACGTGAAATTAACTATTGTACTCGGCCTGACGACATTTCAGATAGTGCAAGAGATAAGACATAGATAAGGAAGTGAGGGGGAGAGTGGGAAGGAAATGGAAACAGACAGGTGACTACCACACTAGTCCTGTGACGACATTTCTCGTAGAGCCGGAGAAAAACAAAAAGCTGAGGGAGAGGGATGGGGAGGAACAAAACAAGCAACTATCGTACTAGGCCTGACGACATTTCAGCTAGTGCTGGAGGAAGGGAGGGGGAAACAAGTAAGAAGAGGGGGGAAGAGACAGACGAGGTTGCTATCATACTAGGTCCAGGGACAATTCTGATAGAGTAAGTGCATAGAAGAAAGTAAGGGGAGGAGGGGAGGAGATAGGAGAATGGAGAAAGGTTGAGGAGGAGAGGACAGAGAGTAAGCAGTCAAAAACAGTGAAGAAGCAAGAGGGGAGAGCGAATACAATTGCAGAGTCAGTAGTAACAGATAATGTTGCAAGACAGGATACAAGATGAAGATGGGAAGAGCATGATTCAGGGCCACCATGAGTACAAGATGCAAAGGAAGTCCAGCATGCGAGTTGAGAAAGGGTGACGCACCGTGAATCAATGAAGTCCATAAAAGTCAAATCCAGCATTGGCCACACGACTGTGATGGTGAAACCAGAATGTATCAGGACAGACCCCTGCAGAAGTAGGCTGGAGGAGGGGAGGGTGAGCAGGATAGAAGAATCAAGCAAAACAGGCAAGACCTGTGTGCGAGAAGAGGAGGCACAAGGGAACCGCACAGGGGGACCAGAGGGAGTGGGGATGGCCCGTGGGGACAGAGGGAGTAAACACATCTTGGTGCATGCTTACCTGCTGTCTGAGCAGGGGGTCAGGCCGTGGGTCATCCTGGTCCGAACAGGAATTGACCTTTTCTTCATCTGCCCTTCGCTTCAGATGCCCGGACGAGAGACACCCTTGATCTAAGAGTTAAGAGCAGGAAGGAAGAGGCAGGTCTAAGAAGGTGGGTGGTGCTTAGGCCAGATGACCTAGATTCACTTGCACCTGCTCCCCATCTGCAAAGGAAAAGAGGCTGGAGGGCTCCTTAAGTAGGGAAAAGAGCGGCAACCAGGTGGACGGGGCTTACTAAGTGGGGAAGACAGCTGCAACATGGAAGGCATCAAGTGGGCGGGGCTTAGGCCAGGTGACCTAGATCCACTTGCACCTGCTCCCCATCTGCAAAGGAAAAGGGGCTGGAGGGTTCCTTAAGAAGGGAAAAGGGTGGCAACCAGGACCCTTCCGAAAGGACTCCAAAGTGCCAAACACAGGCACTCAACACATTCAGGATCTAAAACATAGTTTCAGAAAAGGAAGATATCAGTGAAGTACATCACTCACGTAAATAACACTTATCAGCCGGGATATGCATCCATTTCTTTTTTCCAGGTTCCATAACCAAAACAACTTGATCATCTCCGGATGCTATTACATCAGCAGGCATGGGCGGACCAGTAGGTTTCTCTACCCATACCTTTGCACCAGGAACCATTGTGTCAGATGAGCCAAATCCTTTATTCCCCCGAATAGTCAATGCCGTGGGAGGTTCACCTTTAGTTATCATGGATATTTTAACAGGTACCACAATTGTGCAATTCTATCTCCATTATGAATAGGCAGCATATTTTCACCAATGTTCAAAAGAATAACTTTAATGACGCCTTGATAATCTGCGTCAACTATACTGCCGATAGTTGGATATCTTTTAGGACCAATCCTGATCTTGGAGCAATTAAACCAATTACAGCAATGCCCTAAACTGTAGACAAATCTCTTCTCTAGCATGTAAATCCAAACCTGCAGACTCTGGAGTGGCGCGATAAGGAGCTAAAGCACCAGGAGATGTTTCCCAATAAAGCAAAGTTTCATGTGCACGGTTTGGATTCATTTGAAAGGCTGGCGTCAACATACGCATTAACAGAGTTTCATCGTTAGCAATAGGACGGTTGTTTAAAATTTGGACAGCTTCAGAGAAGTGTTTGCGCCAGCTTCGCAAAGTACCATCATCAATTTTGCACAATTGTTGTTTCAATAAACTGTTCATGTATTCAATCAGACCAGATGCTTCCGGGTGATAAGGGACATGTGTGATGCTGGAAATGCATCGGAGGGACAGGGCCTCCGTATCCTTGTCCTTTACTGCTTTTTATTGTATGTTCTGTTGTGCTTTCCACGCAGGAGTTCATGTGGAACTCCAGGCGGTGCAGCTCTCTCTTTTGGTTTGGTGTACAGACCGATGGGATACCCGTATGTCACCCATGGGTGGTGGTACAACCCTGTGCCCCGAGTGTATGTTTTTGGGCACCTGTGTGTGGCCCACAGGGCAGGGTGCGGGCTGGAGGCAGCTCTGTGCTGAATTGACAGGTGCCCTGAGCCTCCTCCATTTTGGGATGCCCAGGCACCGTCATTGGAATCAGTAGATTTCTGATGGAAACAAGATGGCCCCCATGGCTTCTTGCCTTCCATCGCCTGTTACCTTGGTTTTCCCGAAGTCTCGGGAAGCCCTGACTCTATCCCTTCCCCCTGACTGGCTGTTGGGTGGAAGTTCCATATATGGTAGTGTGGGGAAGTGCCGGCCAGAATGGCTGGAGCCTTCCCAACGACCATATGTTGTGGGTACAACTGTGGGTGGGACCTGGGTGAATGGAGTGTGTGACGAATGTACACTTCTTGTTGTGGATTTCTGGTATCTGGTGGTTGACACAATGACTGAGACAGCCCTGCCCGAAACTGGTATGAATGCAGTGTGTAGTGTTGAATGGCGTGGTACTTGTCCAAATCCACATTCTGTGTTGTGAGTGTCTGGATGGAGAAGAATGGCCTGAATGCACCATGCGCCTGATTAGCTGACTTTCTGCTGAATGACGTGCGACCCAGCAGAATGAATGAGAGATCAACTAGTATATCTGGGGGCCTCTCACTGCTAGAATTCGTTCAGAAGCTGAAGAGAAACTGGTGTTGAAACTGAAGCTTGATCTTGAAGCCCTGCTGAAAGAGAAGAATTGCTGTTGCTCTACTTCGCCGATCTGAAAGCAATTGTGTCTCCAAGAAATGATCCAAGAGAGGACCTGGTAAGGAGACCTCTCCCCGAGCTACGAGGCAGCATTGTGCACAAGCTGATCTTTGCCAAAGCTTCCTGGTAGACAGTCCTACGAAAGGCTGCCGACCGGAGACGGGGACTGCCGCGGAATCCCAAGGAGAAGCGCCCGGACTGTTGTCCGTCACCGTTGACGACCGCCGTCGCCGACCGGAGCCGCAGTGCTCCCGTTGCGTAAGAACCTTTTTGATCCAAGGGTGCTCTCATCCGCACCATCCACCACTTTGTCCTGCCGGAGAGAGTCGAGGCCGTCAACACGCCGAGGGGCATCCACCTGTGGGTTTTCCGCCACCTAAAGACCACAGAGACGATGACGACTCGATGCCCTTGCTGGGCCACAGTTCTTCAAACACTTTGCAGTCCTGAACTATCGACATCGAGGTGCCCCGCACGCCTCTTCCTTGCAGGATGTCTATGCTCCGTCATCGACGAGCAGCGCTAGGAACAAAGCTGCCACTTCACCGCCGTAGTTCACCCCGTTCATCGCCAGACGTTCGACGACCCGTGGCTCCTGCCTTAATGGGAGTGACCTCAAGAAGGGACGTCGATTTCCCGACGAGGAACTCTACAACACCAGGTACTTTGGGGTTGCTGAAATATTGGAAAGACTCTTGTGAACAATATATGGACTGGGCTTGTGTTATATCTTTATCTTATAGGTTGCCCAGGTTGGGGGGGGGGATCTCCACCCAGAACTGTGTCTAACGGTAGGTGCCAGTATTCCAATTGTTCTAACCAACTGCTTTCCTCCTATATCTATTGTTGGTTCCCGATACAAACTGATTTGTGTGACATTTAACCGTACAGTTGATGCACATTAAAGAGATCGAATCGTGATTGTGGTACCACGTAGAACTGTATAGATTTGCCATTGTAGATTAACCGAATACAAAGTGAGTTATTGTGATATTGTATATAACCTTGAACATTAATTATATAAAGACTGTGTTTAAACTAATACAGTGTGCAGACATTCCTTTGTCGGTGATTGGGGACTACACTGTACTTAAGAACCAGCCCGCATCACCTCCTGAGAAGCTAGGCCTTGATTGCTCATCCATTGCTACCAACAATAGAGAATCTTGGCTGGCGTCCTCTGTGCCTCTCATCTACCATATAGAGAGCAGGAGTACAGACACCCCCCTCCAGTCTTTACAAAGTGAAAAATCCATTCTATCCCTTTGTCAACGCAATAATCAATGACCATTTTACCTTTAAAATGGGAGCCATTATCACTTTGAATTTGTAATGGGATTCCATAATATACAGCTACCAAATCAAGTAATTTATTCGTATTCAATTGGGTAGCTCTCTTGCATGGCAAAACCATTAGATAGCCTGAATATGTGTCCACAATCGTACATGCATATTGACAACCCTTACTTATGGGCATAGGGCCAATATAATCAATTTGTCAAATTTGACCTGGTAACTTTCCATGTTTTAATGTGCCATGAATTATGTGAGAAATAGACCGATGTTTCTGATGTTGGCATACAGGGCAATGCAAAATCACAGTTTTCACAACCTCTAATGGGATATTAATTCCCCTGTCTTGTGCCCACCTGATAGTAGCGTTCTCTCCGAGATGTCCACTTTTCTGGTGGGCCCCTTTAGCAAGTCCTCTTCCTCAGCTTTTGAGTCCATAATTTAAACTCTTGCATGTCCATCTGCAACAGAATGTAACCATTTTTCCAATGAATCTGTTGCACAATGTGCATCTACATGATATACAGTAACGGTACTGTGCACCAGCATGTCAGCAATGTCTTGCCATATTTCTTTTCCCCACAATTATTTTTTGTGAATTTTCCATCCATTCTTTTTCCAAGTTGGCAGCCAAACTACCAGACCATTGGCAACAGACCATGAATCAGTATAAATATGACAGGTACCAGGTGATTCCTGTTTTAATGCCCAATGTACAGCATATAGTTCTGCAAATTGGCTACTTTTTCCTTTTCCTGAGGTAGTAAGCACCTTTTTTGTCTTGGGATTATATGCAACCGCTTTCCAATATCGCTCAATCCCCACATATTTAGCTGCGCCATCAGTAAACCAGGCATGTACAGTTTGTTCAACAGGTAATTCTCCATAGGAGAACCCCCCCAAGTAACTGGAGATGTCTCCACCATCATCTCACCCTCTGGTTCGAGATCAATTAGCAGCATGCCTGCCACTTGTTCGTGTAGCTTTGCCACGCCCGTCTTACCAGGTTTGGCACGGTCTTGTATATACCATTTCCATTTAATAACACAAGCTTCTTGAGCATGCCCAATTCTGTGTCTTTGGAGAACTAAGCACCCACTGCATGATAGGTATTTCACGTTGTATATCTACGTCATGACCCACAGTCATCTGTTCAGTGTCTATTAAAGCTCAATAACAGGCTAATAATTGTTTCTCAAAAGGGATATATCTATCACCTGCATCAGGTCATTTCCTAGTCCAAAACCCCAAAGGTACTTGTTTTCTATGCTGTTTTTGCCATAGACTCCAATCCATGTAGGAATCTTGAGTAGAAACATTCAACTCAACTTCACCTTCCCTCAACAGCCATAAATCAAGCACTTTTTGAATGGTACTTTTAGCCAATTGAAATGACATGTCTTGCTCTTCACCCCATAAAAACTCAAATTTGTTACGTGTAACTTTGTAAAGGGGTGCCATAATTTGTCCCAATTGTGGAATATGCCACCTTCAAAATCCGAATAAACCAATAAATTGTTGTGCTTGTTTTTTAGTGTGGGAAATTCAAGAATTTTCTGTTTAGCTTTAGGCACCATTCCACAATGTCCATTATGCCATTGTATTCCTAGAAAAATTACGGTCTCTGCTGGACCTTGTGTTTTAGCATCATTTATTTCCCACCCTTCTTTGCGCAAACCTTCCATGATAAGGTTCAAATGTATGCCCACACTTAGCTCATGTTTGCCCTGAATTAGTAAATCAATATAGTAACAATCTGCACATCAGGTTTACATGGGATTTTGTCCAAATGCTCAGCCACCAGCCGGTGACAAATAGGCAGACTATGCATATAGCCCATAGGCAAACGATTGAAAATGCAAATTGCTCCTGGCAATTAGTTGCAATCGGTATTGTGAAAAAGGCGTTAGCCAAATCCAAATCCATGTACCAGGTGCCTTCACATTTCTGTATATTCTCAACCAATGTTACAGCATCAGGTACCGCAGGCACCAATGGCGGAGTATATTTGTTTAATTTGCGGTAATCAATTGTCATTCTGTAACTGCCATCAGGTTTTTTGACAGGCCAGATCGGATTGTTCCAGGCAGTAGTCACAGAACGTAATACGCCTGCTTAAGCATAATCTTTGATAGTGTTTGAAATCTCCTTTTGCCCACCCGGAATCCGATATTGTTTCATAGACACTTTTTTAGTTGCTATCGGAACCTGCACAGGGGGTATTTTCAATTGACCAACTACAACTGGTGAACAAGTAAAAGCATTTAATCCAAATTGATATGTTTTAACTCCTAATCCTAGGTTCAGCCCCTCTAGAATATCAAATCCAATAATGTATTTTGCCAAGGGAACGATTAATACTTGATAAGTTCCTCTCTTCAATTGCCCGATTTTCATGTCAATTTCAATTTGTACAGCTGAGGTTTCTTTACCACCCAATCCAGTAATCATTAAATGTTTACCTTTGAATCTGGAAGGGTTTCCGTGAATCAAAGAGGCCTCCGCTCCAGCATAAATTAAATCAAAAACCTCTTGCATATTACCGGTATGCCAAAACAATTTAACTTTAACATGAGGTCTTCTGTCTATTTCAACATGGGGCGCTGACACTGAAGCTTGACCAATATCCTATTCATCTTTAGAATAATTGTCTTTCGATTCTCTGTCTACTAATGCACTCACCATTTTTCTCAAATCAGCACATGTTGGCTGGGAGGGTATCGAAATCTGAGAGAGTTCTTCATCAGCCCCCCCCTGTGACGATCCAAAAGGATCTAATTCATCTTTTTGCTTATGGAAGTCTTGTTGCGCTCTTTTCCATCCAAACCTCGTTTTGCATATAATAAATACATATCACGTGTTGGAATTCCATCTATTTCTTCCCTAGGGACACCATCTTTTAGTAAAGCTAAAAACCTATCCTTTCTGGATACGCAGGAATCTCTGCTATCAAATCTTTTACCAGGAGTACTTTTTTCTGACGGACTCGCCCTCTCATGAAATTGTTCTTGGGGTTTGTCCCATTCACCCAAATCCGACAGTTGTCTAATCGCCTCCACGACCTCATCAGTGACCCTTCCTGTCATTCCCACCAACAAGGTCATTATAACATGTTTATATGCTGGAGGGGCCGTACGTACCAGCACATTTCTAGCTGAGACAGACAAATATACCATTCCCATATGTTCAGGAGTATCAGGATGAATAGCCTCCTTCATAGCATGTTCTCTTATCCTTTGAATTGATTCCTTTAATGTATACTAGTTTTTATCATTAGTCAGCCAGTCCGACGTAATTGGATATTTGTGATTACATCCCTGTGCAGCCAATTGTAAAAGAGATAATTGTCCATCATCACCATTACAATCATGAGGAGGACCTGCACGCAGGGTCTCCTGAATTTGAACATCATTAGATAAAAGCAAAAATCTAGCAGAATCTGTAGTATCAACCAACAAACCCGCAGCCCCTCAATCAAATAATCTGACCATCCAAGCCAGCAAAGATTCACCAGTTCTTTGTTTTAGTCTATTGATTATTTCACCAACTTCTTGTTGCGAGCAATCTTCAAGGGCATTCATATCTACAACACCGCCTCCTGGATTCAATGGATGGTGACCTATTTTCCTGCGAATGATGGGATTAACCGTCACTTCTTTACATGCGGGTTTCGCTTTTGTTATAAGATCTGATGTATCAGAATCACTACCCGTAGTAGTACTATCAAAAACATCGCAATCCCATTCATCAGGATCCCATTTCACATCTAAGGCAGCAATTACCGTCGCTACCTTACATGAATTAACCCTGCCTTTTCTTTTCCGATATTTATATTGTGCGGCTCTTACTACAGCACGTTCAGCTACAGCTTGATATTTATCAGCTTTGTTATGATATAACTTCAATTGAAGTTGTTGCGTCAAAGCAATCTGTTTTTCAGCAGCCAATTATTTTTCTAACTTTTGAACAGAAGATTGTAATCCTACATTCAATTGATGCATCTTTCTGAACGCATGCAATAAAATCCATCCCCTTCTCCTGAAAGCTGAACACTCCTTCCCCCTTCTCCACGGGGACCAATTGTAAACATTTAATTAGTTTGCCCGTACTTGCTTCTCCTATGCTAGTATCCCATGTTTCACTTAATCCCATACCACATGCCCAAGTATGTGCAATTTTATCATTAGGGCTTTTTGACCATCCTGGAATCGTTATATCTGGGCAATCTCCGCCAGCAGAGCTACACTTTTTTTAAATGAAGAAGCCATAATAACAGAATGAATGTTTCACGTCCTACACGTTAACAAAAATATGCCATTATACAATAATATATTCAATGATCGTTGTTCCAGAGGGGGAAAAAAAAGAATTCTCCACTTTTATTTTCTTCTTCTTCTACTGTTCAATATCATAAACCTTAACCTTCATTTATTAACAAGATCCTTTGGCATCTATGTCAGCACAAAGGCCCTGCTCACAGCGCCAATAATGTATTGCGTCTATTGGGACCTAAGGGAAGAACACAAACACTTACGTCTCCCCAGCCCCTTCTCGCAATAATAAGTAATTGGACTCAAACTAGCAGAAGAAACATGCACACATCACATTAGGTTATAAAATGGCTCATTATAGGCCTTTTATTCATACCAAATAACTATATAATGAACAAAGAGAACACAATACATACAAACATATACACACAGATAGATTAGAATATAGGTTGCATCACTGTTATCCATGAGGCAGAGGAAAACATCATCTTGGCCACCAAACAACAATGCTTAGTCCCTTAGCAGGTAGGTGAAGAGATTACTGTGGTCAACGGGGTCTGAAGCGGAACGTCCTCCCTTTCAGCGAGACTGCAACACCCAGGGTTCAACATCCAACACTGACCTTTCTGTGATGCCATCTCCTTTATGGGGCATCCACCCCTGCCCTCCAACTGTGTTCTGCCCTTGGCCGAAAGGCAGATCACAAGTCGAAGAGACAGAGGTTGGAAAACTCCAGATGGAAGTGGAAAAACCCAGCGCTCCTCTACTTGCATGCATTCCCAGACCCCTTATTGTGCAGCTGCAGCACACTCCAACTCTCCTTCTGTATTCGTCCTTCACTGGACAATACAATAATTATTCTCTGTAGTCAGTCCGCTTGCAAAATATCTATGTGACCTTGCTTCGTTTTCCCCGCTACTCGTTCATTCTTTGAGGCCTGCAGAAGCGCAGACTTTATTACTGTAATGGGAGATGAGTGTTCAAAATGGCTGCTCATCGACGCCATGTAAATCTGGCTTGCATTTTACACACTAGCATTATACTCCACCCCTTGAACACTCAACTACCAAAATCCATAAATCATTCTCTATATATTAGGAACATATGAAACACAATAACAAAGACCAATTAAAACTATAGCAATACCAAAAAGCCAAAATAAAGCAGAACACAATGATTCAGGAATCCAGGACAATATTCCGACCAGTTTTCATATCGATCTACACACTAGCATTACAGTCCGTCAAATCAAAATGGCCTATACTAACAAACACCTAATGCCTGCCCTATATCTTGTACAAAAATTGTGAAAAGGAGAATATGTATGCAAAGGAAAGTCAGTGTTCAAATATAAAAAATAAATGTTGCTGAGTTAGCTCTCCTCCCCACGTTGGACAGCACAGAGTGATGAGGTCCCTGTAGGCAAGATGACACACTCTGGCTCAGGCTCTTAACATAAAGGCAGTCCAAGACGTGGATCGAGGCCCAGCTGGCCTTCTACGTTAAAGTTTTACTTTACAATTTCCAAAACACAGTTCACCAAAAGGTACTTGTCGATCTGTCCGGCTCAGACCTTTCAAAACAATAGTTTAACAACACTTGCAGGGGCTCCCTTCCCCAAGTTTAATTCACCTCCCTTAGGGTTCCTTCACCTAACTTATTACACCTTCGGTCTCCCTCCATCAGACTGATATCGAAGACCTTCGAATGTGCGTGGCTTTTTTTCTACAGACCTCTGCAGGACCACTTTGACTTTCCAGCTTTCCACTCACACTCCTATGTCATTTGCCCTAGTGCTTCCTGGTCTGGGTAGTTCACTGTATTATACACTAAAGTTCAACGTTCACCTTTTTACTCTCCCCTTTTCTCAGGGTCAATCACCTCGCTTTTACAGTTCATTCACTTTATCGCTACAAACTTTTCATCTTTCACAGAGACTTTTGAGTAGGCTACTTCCTTTCGCCGCACCACTGCGTTACTCAGTATTGCTGACTTTACAGCTATCGTTACTTCAAGTTTCAAACGCAGGTCTGTCTTTCTTCGTGTCTCATCCACACGCGTGCAGCCTTCAATTGTGCGATATATTGTTGGCACTTCAATCATTCTTCAGCACACACGGTCTCTCACGTTGCATGCCAACTCACCAGCTGAGTGTGTTTCTTTGTTGTCTTTACTGTCTTCCAGTTTACGAGTCAAGGTTAGTACCACAGGCTTGGCCTCGCCTCCCCAACCCTGCAGTTCACCCGGGAGGGTCGCTGGCGTCCTTGAAAGACAATGCAGTCTTCTAGTTTGGGACTGTGTCTTTCGCTGCCTTTTGGAGGCAAAGACCACCTACAGGGAACTCCTGGGGTTCTCCACCATGGCTCTCGTCCCTCAGTCCGTTGCTCTGCTCCAGTAGGTTTGACTTTGCCCCGGAAGTTCTGCTCTTACTCGCGTTCCACCTTGCTCAGAGTGTGTCTCTATGTTCCGCCTTTTATCCGTGTGAGGAGAGCAAATTGGTATCAGATGTATGCACTTAGAGTCAAGTGCCCGACTTTGCCTGAGCCTATTAGCAGGACATGTCCAATGCAATGTGTCAGAGTTAGCATTATTACACTTAGTCGCCCTCTTCCTTGGCCCAGTGTTTGTGTGGAAAAGGAGGGGCTGTTGGAACATCTGAGAATCCTATGAAATAGGAGGGATCATGGGTATGGGAAAGGGGTGAATAATGAGTCTTGCCACCAGCTACGCCACCAGCTGCCTCACCCTCACTCCCCGAAGACCCCTCACCCAGGTGATCCTCCAGCAGTGGTCAACCCCCAGGAACTGGGTCAAAGAGCAATGGCTGTGTGCAGGCCACCTGGACGAAAAGTCCCTGAGGACTAGTGGGTGAGACACCGTTTGGTTTCTCACACCTATCGCATCAATTTATTTTTAAAAAAATGGAAAGAGAATCCCACGGAATCTCCAACCATAATATTATCTTGCATATTGCCCGAAGACACAAAGTAAGGCTCTAATTTCATTCCACCTCAATAACAATCAGAAACAAGATCTATATGAAATGATAAGGGAATATACTGATGTGTTTCGGGAAGAACAAGGGAGAGTGAAGGATGTATATCATCATATCTGCACTCCAGTAGGTAAAGTTGTACATCTAAAACCATATTCATTACCTGAATCCAGGAATGAAACCATAATTCAGGAAGACAAAACTATGTTAAAATCTGACATTGTTGAACTTTCTAATAGCCCTTGGTCCTCTCCCATCATGCTGGTGCCAAAACCCGATGGGAGTTGGAGATTCTGAATAGATTTTCGCAAGTTGAATGCCATCTCTGCTTTTGATGGTTACCCAATGCACCGCATCGATGATCTGATAGATTGGCTGGGTAATACTGCAGATCTGTCAACCCTCAACCTTATTAAGGGATATTGTCAAATTCCTTTGTATGGGCCTGATAAAGAAAAAACTGCTTTCGCCACTCCTATAGGGTTATTTCAACTTAAAGTCTTGCCTTTTGGGCTCCATGGTGCTCCTGCAACATTCCAGAGACTCATGGATGAACTTTTACAACCGTACTTGGAATTTTGCAGAGCCTACATAGATGACATAGTGATACATAGCAAGACCTGAGAAGATCATTTATACCACCTCTATACCATCATGAGTCTTGAGGAAAGCGGGTTTAACCCTTAATCAAGAAAAAGTAAGCTGGCCAAATCAGAGGTAAAGTACCTTGGATTTTCTGGGGGTAATGGCACCATCCAACCACAACAGGAGAAGGTGAGGGCTGTTTTGGACACACCTTCTCCAAAAACAAAGATCTAAGGGCCTTTTTGGGGTTAATCGGGTACTAACGCAGATCCATTCCAAATTTTTCCAGTAAAACATCTAGACTTAAAGACAAGTTGAAATATGCTGAGCCCCAAAAGATCAGGTGGGAAGAAGAGGATGAAATCTGTTATACGAACTTGAAACAGGCCTTATATCAGAGCCCCGTTTTAGGCACGGCAGATTTTTCCAAAGAATTCATTCTTCAGACTGATGCTTCTTTAACGGGATTAGGAGCAGTTCTATCGCAAAACTATTATGGGTTTGAACATCCCATCTTATACATCAGCAGGAAGCTTTTTCACAGACAGAGGACCTATTTAGTCATCGAGCTAGAGGAACTGGCAATCAAATGGACCATAATTCACATAAAGTATTACCTCTTAGGTTGCAAGTTTTGTTTAGTTACAGACCAGTCCCCTTTAGTTTGGATTGCTCAGAGAAAAAAGTCCAACCCTTGGGTAATGCGGTGGTTCTTGGACCTTCAACCGCATTACTTCACAGTAGAACACCGGAAAGGCAGAGAGCAAGGTAACGTAGACCTCCTCTCCCAGTTTCCCTGTGAAGCACCTTGGTCCAACCCACATTGGGGAAGGGTATGTGAGAAACCTGAGGGTGTTTTCACTCCTAACCCCCCTTGTACCCTCTGTGCAGGTGGCAGCGGAACAGCCATTGCTGTTGGATCCTAACTCTGGGGGCGGAAAAGCGAGGGAGGATCACCTGGGTGGAGGGTCCTTGCGGATCGAGAGTGGGATGACCTCAGGCGAGACACGTTATCTCCCTTTTCCTAATGTCAACCAACCTTTCCCTCTCCCGACCTTTATGGGATATTTTAAGACTGCTCCCCTCAATTCCCCATTTGGGACACTTGACGGTAGTGAGACGAGGAAGAGCCAACTGAGAGTAATGAACACCATACATTCTCACCACTCTAGTACTTCGACAGGCAAGAGGCAACTGAGAGTAGTGAACGCCACACACTTTCACCACTTTGGTACTGGGACGAGGAAGATCCCTGCAAGGTGGTGTGAAGGTCAGGCATGTCCTCGTAATTATGGTCAGGCAAAACTGATTCAGATAACACACGTACAACCTGTTGGGAGATTACAGGTGTATAAAAGGAGGAGGAAAAAGCACCACAGAGAGTAGCAGCAGGGAGTCCTGTATGAGAAGTTGAGAACCGTGCTGGAAGAGAGGCGAGCCGATGGAGGGAACTGCCGTTGAGAGGTCCGAGGTGTACAGCACACCGAAACGCTCAAGACTGCCAGGAGAGGTGACCTGCAACAGCCTAGTGTGGGAGGAAGAGCTCTGTGGAACTTACTGTCGGCAAATACGGGATCTGGGCGGAAAGGTTGCCCCTCTTCCTTTCAAGTGAAGTGCCATAATAGTCCCAATCTTTAAGAAGGGAAATCGGGCCGATCCAGCTAACTACCGCCCGATTGCCTTTCTAGGCACAATCGGCAAGATATTTGGACATTTCTTACAGCAGAAACTAACAGCTTGGGCAACTAAGAAGAGAATTACCGACTGTCGCCAAACTGGCTTCACAAAAGGTGTAAGGACTGAAATCAATCTGACATTGGTAAACCTGCTAAAATTGAACGCCCTGGAAAAAAGGTCAAAGCTCTTCCTAGCTTTTATTGATAAGCACCAAGCTTTTGATACAATCAATCGCAAATTGCTGTGGCAGAAACTAAAAAAAATGGGAATGCCCGTAAAGTCTTTTACAACCAATAAAAGCCCTACATACAATGACATCAATCCAAATAAGAATAAATGAAAATTGACAATTATCAGAAGCAATGAAGACGCAAAAGGGAGTGAAACAGGGCTGTCTGATTGCTGCATGCCTGTTCAAACTGTTAATTGCCGATGTGCTTGCGGCATTGAGTGATGTGAAATGCTTCCCATCAAAGATAAAGGCCCCCTCATTAATTGCATAACTTACGCTGACGATTTGGTTTTGGCCAACACGACCCAGATAGGGCTTCAATGATTGCTGACGAAGCTCCAGTATTACATGAACTACAACGAGCTAAAAATAAATGTCTCTAAAACAAAAATCATGAAAATTGGATCAGTTAAAGGAGCCAAAAATAAAAACTTCTGTTGGATGATCGAAAACATACCTATCGCAGAAATTGTTGAAATCAGATATCTGGGGGTTATGGTCAACAAATCAATACGGGAATGGAGTTGGGTGCAAGACATTGTGCGACGCATCAAAACTTTGGCCTCACAAGGTGCACAAATCCACAGCCTGTATGGAAAATTCACCTTAACGCCAGTACGGACATTCTATTTGCAAAAAGTAATACCTGCCATCACCTTTGGCTCTGAAGCAAGGTGGAACTTATACCACAGAATTTGGGCAAAACTGGAAGGGTTATTTTGGAAGCGAGTATTAAAATTACCAAAACATATATTGATTACCGTCATCAGACACGAGTTGGCATTAGATGAACTGTACGTAAATGTGATCTGGAAGTCGCTATCACTCCTAAGAAAGATGATAATTCCAAATCCAGAACCGGCGTACGAGATACTCGCCCCTAAGAACAGGCAACCATATGCGGGATTACTCTTGAAATGGGTCCAAGGACTAAAGGCGATTCTGCAAGCCACCGACATAAACAGTGATATGCTGACGGCGCAACCGCAAATTGCAAAAAGAAAATTGCAACAATGGGCGTGGATACAAAACCTGGCAAAGTGTGAAGGATTATCCACAGCTCCGAAACTCGGATCCACTAAGAATAAATTGAACAAAATGCTGAGATATCCGCTACAATTTCCGTCACAATATCATCGTGTTGGATTTCTTCGCCTGCGACTGAATGCCATCAAAACTAAAGAAATGCTGCTAATGAGACATGATCAGGCTACTAAAGACAACATATGTAGATACTGTGAGATCGAAACAGAATCAATAAGACACTTAATAAGAGATTGTCCAATGCTTAAAGACTTGAGAACTCTGCATCTAGCAAAAAATGCTCCCATAAATATGAACATGGACGATTGGTGGTTCCGAATATTAAGTGGGAGTTCTGTGCACCTGACATGCTCAGTCATACATTTTATAGACATAATCATGGGTTAAACTATAATGGAAAGTCTGACTTGTAGAGAGCAGAAATTACTAGATACACAATGCGATAGGTGGAAGACAGAAAATTAGGAAATGAAATGAGAGGATTTTCTTCTTTGCAATAAAAGTTTGTAATAAACTATATGTTACAATAAAATAAATTTTAAAAAAAGAAGTGCTTGTTCCCCATTGCTGAGAAGCCAACAAAGGGGTGTCAAAAGGGACAGAGTTGGACGCCAAGCAGAAGACTCTGCAGATCGTGTGCTCTATGCTGCGAGGACAGCAACTGAAGAGACCAGTGCATTTCTGCAACATGAAAAACCTGGTGCATGAAGTGCAAATGATGAACATTTCCCTTTGTGTTGAAATACATTGTAACTAGCAGTGGAGTAGTCGTGGGCATTATCAGAGCATGTTTCACAAGAGCAAGGTCTGCACTTCTAGGCCTTTTTCCATTGTGTACTTCAAAGAGCCAGAAAAACGTTAGGTTTCTACCTTGACGCCACCCTATCCCTATCTCGACAAATAAATGCAGTTAGATCTGCCTCTGCATACACGTGCAAACTTATTGCAGCTTGCAGACAGTTTCTCACCACCCCTAACAGTGTCACACTAGCAAGAACTCTCATTATGGCCAAAATAGATTATTGTAGTGCTCTTTACCTACGTACCAGCCAAGAGAACTTGAATAAACTTCAAACAACACAGAACAATGCCATTCGAGCTGCCCTCAACCTCCCCCGCAACCACCACATTTCAGAATCCAGAACCAACCTAAAATGGCTACCTGTCGAGCAGAGAATCTCACTAAAAACACTTGCCCTCACGCACAAATGCTTGGCTAACAAGGCCCCTACCTACCTCTGTAGTCGGCTGTCTCGCCACTCGACCTCCCAACCTCTTAGAACTGCCCAGACTCACTGTCTATCGATTCCTAGGTTTACACTTCAAAAAGTGGGGGCACCAGCTTCCCCTGTCCTAGCTTCCAAGCTATGGAACTCCCTCCCCGCTACAATCAGAGTTGAAGGCTCATTCAACACATTCAAGGCCAAAACAAAATCATGGCTCTCTGACCAGCACTAAGACATGCTCTGCGGCCTTGTCTTACATACTCTGGCCCACTGACTTCCGTTATTATCTTCCGTACACCCCTGGTTATTTCCACTGTTAAGCCCTAGCGGTACTGTAAGCACTGTAATGTATGTAGATAGAAACACTGTTAGTTTTCTGTTAATGTAATGTTATGTCTGTATATATGCATTATTGTAACTTTGTACAAATTGCACCCTGATGCCTACGGGCCTGATGGCTTGCGCGTTATAAATAAAACAAATACGAATACAAAATACTTAGTATCGGATTGGGCACGTTTCTTAAAGCAGAACGGTTACAAAAGTCTTTGAGTATGGGGAAGTTCTCTTAAAGTCAAAGGCACCAATATTCCATAGTGGGCTGAATGAAAACAAGACCCTAAGGTAAATCAATGTCCAGAGAATCCAAAATTGAATGTAAACGTTATAATTAAGCAGATAATACTGCACGATATCTTTAGCAGTGAAAGTAACTGTGCAATCACTAAAAATAACTGCAAACTGCATTTTGGACACAACTGAACTTTTCAGGTTAAAATAAATCACTGACTTGGTGGAATACAAGTCATGGGGAAGGGAACCCTGAGACTCATCCCTTTTTCTTTTGAGTTGTGAACTACAGTGAAATACAAGTCCTGGAACAGGGAATCCTGAAATGTCATGACTCTTTTCTTTTGGTGTTTTGAACTGTGACATTTGGAACTTGGGGGAACGGGAACCCCGGGAACTATTTCCACATTGTACAATCCTGAACTTGAAAACAAAAGACAACTTTGACACTTTTTGTGGAACTGTTTTAAACTTGGGGAAGGGAGCTGAAAGAATGCTGCGAGCTGAAAGAAGCTCAGAACGTTTGATTGCCCACTGTGTCTTTTGACTGTTACATCCCTACACAATGGTTTGTTGCAGTTGTGAGGGCAAGGATAGGTTTTGGACACAGACAGACTTTTAAATTGAATTCTTTGACTCAGACTTTCCTTAATTCCATTCCGGAACATCCCACTTTAGCGTAGGGCAAGTTAGGCTTTCAACCATCCTGACTTTTAAGTTAATAAATATTCTTTTGTTCGTACTTCATGATGCCTTCACAATAGGTGCTGTTAACTGCCATGTTTAAGTACTGTTTCTTGCTCATGCGAGGCAAAGACTGTAGATTGTACTGCACATGTCTTTGCAATGAGGGCCTCTCGCCTAGCTTGTTGGAATGCTCCCCTTCATGTCTCTCGCTTCTGATGTGTTTCCCTTTTGGCATATGCAAGCGCGTTTTAGGCTCTTGCTTTTTTGGGAAAAGCGACACTAATGGGTTGAAGTCGTCCTATTGCAAGCGCTCTCGCCTGCTTCAAAGCAAGAGAGAATCTTTAAGGAGTATATTCTCCTTGACTAACAGAATTACGACAGGTTGACCTTTTTGATAACACTCGCTAACAAGAAAGAATGCAGCTGGTATCAAAAGCTTGTATAATGCGGCTTTGTTCTCCGTTAGCAAGAGGAGTTCAGTATGTGACCTTGACCTGTTGGGACCACCTCTTCAATTGGAGAGAATGTTTTCCGTTGGGTATAAGAGAATGGGGCTCAAAGGGAAGGGGGAACTTGAATCAGAGACTCGTGCTGCAGTTGGGTCTGTCCAGTTGTTGCTTTTTACTAATAAATTGTCCACCAATACACCAGAATTGTTAGTGTCCCTGTTTCCACCTCTGTAGTCACTAGATATTAAGCGGACAATAAAATGACATCAATGTGTTCTGGCCAGCATAATTGTAGTTTCCCAGAGGCCATCATGTTAAAACGAGGCATGACTTTTATTTAGGTAGTATTCTGTCATCAGGCACTGGGAGCACAACATTATATAATTGTGATTAGGGTTGCACACAGTTAAAAGCAGTCCTTGGTTATTTGTACTTTGGGTTCCATCAGGCAGTTTGCAGGAATAAACATGTTATTCTGTAACGGTCATGTCACCAAACTATAAGGAAGCTAAGCTGTTGAGAGATGTCAGCAGAGTTACAGGTTTACAGTATACTCAGCACAAATCTTTATGAAAGTGAGCCTGATTAGCAAAGCTCACTTTCAGAGGCAGAATTACCAGTGCCATTTTGGGTTACAAAAATAAAAGAAAAAGCTCATGCTAGTCCGCCCTCACAAATGGCATTATGTCACATTGACACAGAATAATCAGCAGCAGGGAGAAACACCTTGAGCAAGTGTATGCTCTACATGCTTTCAGGAGCCATGTTTGAGACACAGAAACAGAATGCTTATGATTGTGGTCATAAAGTTTTATTAAATCAAAAAGGGGTTGGAAAATGCCTCACTAACCCTAATCTAGGGAGGTATTTACCTACCTCAACCAAAGGGATCTGTCCTTTGTCAAGAAGCCCAAAGCAAAAATATGTCCTGTGTCCGAAATCCTATTCTGTCCCTCACACTCTAAAAGCAACTTTAAGGTGCAAAGTAGGTTGTCTCTGGTTTTCAAAGTGCACAAAAGTTCAAATTCAACACAAAGGTATAACTCCAACCAAAATGTTCCACGTGGGCCATGTTCACGGTTCCACGGAATGGCTCCCTTCCCCAATTTTCTTTTTACCAATACGAAAAGTTCAAACAAAGAATAAATAAGTTTCTTGTAACCCACGAGGATAACTCCCTCCTCTTGGTGTGTTCAAAGTTCTCAGGGAAATGGCTCCCTGCTCCAGGTTTCTTTTCACATTCAAGATCAAGTTCACAATCCTAAGGCCATGTGTCCTCCTTGGGATTCTCTTTTCACTGTATTACAATTTGGGTGCAGGTCCAAGACTCAGACAGGCCACCTGGTATACTCCCCTGCCAGGCTCTTTTCCACATTTACCACAATTCAAAACCTCAAGGGCATCTTCCTTGAGGTTCTCCTCTTAACGTAACTTATTACACACACTTGACTTTGCCTGGTATACTCTCCTGCCTCCCAGGACATATCTGCAATATTTCAAATACTTACCTTGTGGTTTCTTTCAAACACTTGGCTTTGCCTGGTATACGCTCCTGCCAGGAATTGTATGCAATTACTTTTCCTTTTATCCATGAAATATTTGCACAATATTAACTTATCGAGTCTTATTTTATTTATTTATTTTTGCATTTATTTAAGCACACAAAACCCTGAGGCATCTAGGTGCTAGTTACAGAAAGTGCATAGTATATTTAGTGAAGTGCAAGAGCACGCATATGGGTTAAAGCAGAGTAGGTGTGTGTGTGAAGTCTGGGAATGCCTCACCTCATGGTATGGGGGCTACATCAGGCAAGCAGACAAGCGAATGAGACAAAGTAGGTGGGTGTTTGCAGTCTGTGAAAGCCTCACCTCATGGTATGGCGGCTACAACAGGCGTGCAGCGTGTGAAACAAAGTAGGTGAGTGTTCCAGGAATCCCCAGATTCCTTTTTACCAGTAAGAAAAGTTCAGCAAAGAATCAGGTGGACAAATTTCGCAGTTCCAGGGATATACGTTATGGCATTTATATAGTGCATATACACAAATGTTTCAAAGTGCGACGAGGCAAGGGAGGGGGAACAGAGGGAAGACAGAGACAACAATCTGACTAGGCCAGGTGACATTGAGATACCGCAAGTGCAGGGGACGGGGGAAAGGGAAAGTGCGGGTAGGGGGAGGGGGCAGTGCAATACATAGGACCAACAGTAAAAAATAAATAGAATCAATAAAAACAGTAAGTAAAAGTGCAGGGGTAAATGCAGACATCAAGTGTCAAGAGCTGGTGGGGACTGTAGGGAAACAGAAACAGCCCCCAAGTGCAAGTGTTGCCCGCGAGGCAGTGCAGGTGTGCAGCTGACGGGGGAGGTGACCTGGGCCCGAGATCAGAGGGTAGCCAGGTGACCAGTGCAATTTCAGTCAGGAGTTCAGCAGGGGAGAGGAGGAGAGAAAAGTAGCAGAAAAGAGGAAGGTCTTGAGGTGCTTCCGGAACCGGAGATCGTTCTCAAGTTTCAGGGAAGCAGGGAGGCTGTTCCAGAGGGAGGCCCCAGATGAAGAAAGATCTACCACCAACTCGTTGCTAGGAGAAGCGACTAACCCTGCAGGAGTTGAAGGCGGATGAGTGAAGAGCTCGAGAAGGAAGATATTTAGGAAGAGAGAGTTGGAGGTATTGAGGCCTCATAGGTCCTTGTGGACAATGCAGAAGGTTTTGAACTTAATCCTTGCAGCCACTGGGAGACAGTGCAGAGATTTCAGTCCTGAAGAGATACCATCCCTGGGCTTGAGGCCAAGGACAAGTCTTGGAGTCCTGTTCCGGATGAGTTGCAGAGAGTAGAAGCAGGCAGATTTAGAAAGAGGCTGTTGCAGGAGTCCAGCCTAGAGAGAACCAAACCTCTGGAGACAGTGAGCTTCTGGGGGAAGGAGAGGAAAGGGAGAATATCTCTGAGGGGGTGCAGCTAGTAGTGTGACTTCTTAGAGATGTCAGATATGTGAGGAGAGAAGGAGAGAGAGTGGAGTTGAAGATGATCCCAAGCCTTTTAGCCTCACAGGTGGGAGAAGGAAGAAGGCCAAGAGAGGCCGGCCAGAGAGTGACAGGAAAGGAGAGAGCAGGTGTGACGATGAGGAGAATCTCAGTCTTACTGGCATCAAGGCAGAGATCATGGGTGGCACACCACTCCTGGATAGCGGACAGACAGAGAAGCAGAAGAGGTGGCGGAAGGGAGCCTGAAAATGAGCTGAGTGTCACCCGCATAGCACTGAAATTTGGGGCAGAGAGTGGCAATGCTGTGGGCAAGAAGTGCCAGGTATTGGTTGAACAGTCAGGGAGAGAGGTTAGACCACTGGGGAACATCACAAGTAGAGAGAGATGGAGGAGACCTGGGAGGGTCGATCGCAGAGGAAAGAGGTCAGCCAAGCCAATGGCCTGACCGGTGATACCCAGGTTATCACGGAGACGGTTGAGCAGAATGGCATGGTTGACCGTGTCAACGGCAGAAGAGAGATCAAGTAAGATGAGGACACAGGGGGTATTGGAGTCAAGGTTGGAGAGCAGCTCTTCACAGATGTTCAGGAGAGCGGTTTCAGTGCTTCTGGCAGCTCTGGAGCCAGACTGATGGTCAAGGAGACAACTAAACCAAGGGAATGGATCCCTTCCCCGGATTCTTTTTTACCAATACAAAAAGTTCAAACAAAGAATCAACTGGACATGGTTCACAGTTCAGGCAATGGCTCCCTTCCCCAGATTCTTTTTTACCAATACGAAAAAAATCAAGTGGACAACGTTCACAGTTCAAGGGAATGGCTCCCTTCCCCAGATTCCTTTGTACCAATATAAACATTTCAAACAAAGAATAAACAGGTTTCTTGTAAACCAAGAGGATAACTCCCTCCTCATGGTGTGTTCACAGCTCTCTGGGAAATGGCTCCCTTGCGCAGGTTTCTCTTCACATTCAAGATGGTTTAAAATCCTAAGGGCATGTGTCCTCCTTGGGATTCTCTTTGCACTGTATTTCAATTTGGATGCAAGCCCCAAACGGACAGGTTACCTGGTATATGCCCCTGCCAGGCTCTTTTCCTTATTTTACAACAATTGAAACCCTCAAGGGCATGGATCTTCCTTGAGGTTCTACTTTTACCGTAACTTATTATACACACTTGACTTCGCCTGGTATACTCTACTGCCAGGATTTGTATGCAGTTACTTTTCCTTTTATTCATTAAATATTTGCACAATGTTAGCTTATTGACCCTTGTTTGTTAGTTTGTTTCAATATTCGCCTCTTCTCTCACAGACTGGGTCTCTGCCCCTTTTCCAAGACCATTAGCATATAACTTACTTTCTCTGTTGCGATATAGGTTCAGCAATCTGTTTGTAGCATGGTTCACAAATATGTTAATCTCTTCACAGACTTCACTTTGCGTCTCATTTTAGTTTCATGAAATGGCATACACTTTCAGGCAACCCGGTAACCCATCTGTCGTACCTGGGCTTACTGGATACTTTAAATGTCTATTGCATTTCTCCACTTCTGTTCCTTTCAATTTCCTGGCTTGCCGTACGTCCCGTTAGTCGCCTTAGCCTTCACCATGTCCCTCTCTAAGGTGCCCGGTTCCAGCTGTCTCGCTTTCTCAGGCAGAGGGCTTTCTACATTCCGGCCTCTCTTTCTGCTATCTGGATTTGCCTTCACACCGCTTCCCACAGTGTGCTTTCTTTCAGCGCTCCTGTCTGTCAGCTGTGGCAGATTTAAGTTTTCCGGCATGAATTAACAACTTCCAAAGACACGACCACTGTGTTTGTTTACCGGTCTTAGTCTTCTTCATTGCTCCGTCCTTCTTTCTTGTCTCAGTTGTTACCATGCTATTCTTCGTGTGATGTTGAGGAAGTTGATGTTGGAACTCATTGGCAGTGATGATCACTAGCCCCTACCTCTTCCTCATCTCAGTTGTCGACACCCTGCTCATAGTGTGATATTGGGGAATACTTGAGGTACACCTAGCAAGTGGTTGAGGGATAATGTTAAAATATGCCATCGAGGCTTGAGGAAAGGAGGGTACATCCCTAAAAGGGAATGGGGGTTATGTGACTTCCTCCACTGATGTTGTGCCATCGCCCTGAGGATTGCCTTCCCCCATGTGATCCTCCCCTTGTTTTCAAAGTGCACAAAAGTTCAAATTCAACACAAAAGGCATACGTATAAGCAAAACGTTCCAAGTGGACAATGTTCACAGTTCCAGGGAATGGCTCCTTTCCCAAGATTCCTTTTTACCAACAGGAAAAGTTCAAACAAAGAATCAAATGGACAAGTTTCACAGTTCCCGAGAATGGCTCCGGGAATCGCTCCCTTCCCCAGATTCGTTTTTACCAAGACAAAAAGTTCAAACAATGAATCAAGTGGACAAGGTTCACAGTTCCAGGGAAGGGTTCCCTTCCCCAGATTCCTTTTTACCAATACAAACATTTCAAACAAAGAATAACCAAGATAACTCCCTCTTCTTGGCGTGTTCACAGTTCTTGGGGAAATGGCTCCCTTCCCTAGGTTTCTCTTCACATTCAAGGTAGTTCACAATCCTAAGGGCATGTGTCCTCCTTGGGATTATCTTTTCACTGCATTACAATTTGGGTGCGACTCCCATACCCGCAGGTCACCTGATATACTCTACTGCCAGGCTCTTTTCCACATTTTACAACAATTGAAACCCTCAATGGCATGGATCTTCCTTGAGGTTCTCCTCTTACCGTAACGTATTACACACACTTGACTTTGCCTGGTATGCTCTCCTGCCAGGACATTACAGCAGTCTTTGAAACACTTCTCTTGCGGTTTCTTTCAAACATGTGGCTTTACCTGGTATATGCTCCTTTCAGGACTTGTATGCAGTTATTTTTCCTTTCATCCATGAAATTATATTTGCACAATGTTGGTTTATCGAGCCTCATTTTATTTATTTTTGCATTTATTTCAGTGAACAACACCCTGAGGCATCTAGATGCTTCTTTCAGAAAGTGCATAGTATATTTAGTGAAGTTCAACAGCAGAGTAGGTGTGTGTGTGCATTCTCGTTAAGCCTCACCTCATGGTACGGGGGCTACATCAAACATGCTGACAAGCATGTGAGACAAAGTAGATGGGTGTGTGCAGTCTGGGAAAGCCTCACCTCATAATACATGGGGCTAAACAAGGCATGCAGACAAGCGTACGAGACAAAGAAGGTGCGTGTGTGCAGTCTGGGAAAGCATCACCTCATGGTACAGGGGGTACAACAGGCTTGCAGACAGGCATATGCAAAACAGGAAACAGCATACAAGGTAGGTTCCATATACAGCACAGAGGCAGCCATGTCAAAACAGGTAGTTGCACAAGCTATGTTACATAAGTGGCAAAAGGGCGAGTAGGATTTGCAATACAAGGCTACACAAGTCATGTTAGAGGAATTATATTTGCAACGCAAGGGTGCACAGGTCAAGTAGGTCATAATGTGTTTGCAGTAAATCGAAGTGTAGTTACTGTGATGCTGGAAATGCATTGAGGGACAGGGCCTCTATGTCCTTGTCATGTAGTCCTTTTATCATGTGTGTTCTGTGTTATTTTCTGCACAGGAGTCCATGCGGGACTCCTGGCAGTGCAGCTCTTCCTCTTTTTGGTTTGGTGAACAGACCCTTGGGATTCCCTTATGGCACCCATGGGTGGGGGGTAAAGCCCTGTACTCCTAGTGTATGTTTTGGGCAGCTGTGTGTGGCCCACAGAGCAGGGTATGGGATGGTGGTAGTTCCATGCTGAATTTGACAGGTGCTCTGAGTATCCTCCATTTTGGGATACCCAGGCCCTGTCATTGGAATCAGTAGATTCCTGATAGAAGACAAGATGGCCCCTGTGGCCTCTTGCTTTCTATTGCCTGTTACCTTGTTTTCCCGAAGTCCCGGGAATCCCTAACTCTGTTCCTTCCCTGACTGGCTGTTGGGTGGAAGTTCCATATGGTATTGTGGGGAAGTGCAGGCAAGACTGGCCCAAGGCTTCCCAATGACTGTATGTTGTGGGTACACCTTTGGCGTGGGACCTGGGTGAATGGAGCGTGTGACCAATATACATTTCCTTTTATGGCTGCCTGGTTTCTGGTATTTGACACAATGACAGAGACAGCCCTGCCCAAAACTGGTATGAATGCAGTGTGGAGTGCTGAATGGCTGGGTACTTGTCCCAATCCACATTCCTTGTTGCGAGTGTCTAGATGGAGAGGAATGGCCTGAATGCACTGTCAGCCTAATTGGCTGCCTGCCTGAATGCCCTTCCGAATAATTGGTTGCCTGAGTGTGACCCAGCAGAGTGAATGAGAGACTGAACAGTATATCTGGGGTCCTCTCACTAATGGAAATCGTTCAGAAGCTGAAGTCGAAACTGATGCTTACTCTCGAAGCCCAGCCGGAAGAAGAAGGTTAACTGTTGTTTCCCTTCAACGTAATCTGAAAGCTGCTTTGTCTTCAAGAAACTGATCCAAGAGAGGAACTGGCTAGGAGTCCTCTTCCCGAGCTACGAGGGGCCAACGTGCACCAGCTGATCTTTGCCAAAGCTCCCTGGAAGTCAGACCCTCGAAAGGGTGCTGACTGGAGAAGGGGACCGCCGCAGAATCCGAAGTAAAGCATCTGGACAGCCGTCCATCGTCGTTGACCATGGTTTGCAGGTTTGCTACAACTGCTGGAAGCCCGTCGAAGTGTGTTGACCAGAAGCGGGGACCAATTGACGTTGTGTTGCTCAACGACCGGAGCCGCACCACTCCATTGCCTAAGACATTTGTTTCAGGGACTCCCTTGCTCATCATCATCGTCCGGCTGGAGAAAGTCAAGGTCGTCGATGACCAAGGAGAATCCGCAGGTGGGTTTCCCGCCACCCGAAGACCTCAAGGACGCCACCGAAGATCCGACAACCCGCTGTGGTCACGTTTCCGATCGCCGACGCCAGACGCTGATGACCCGACGCCCTTGCTGGGCTAAAGTTCTTCATTGACTCTTTGGGGCAACAATCATCGTCGAGGAGGTATACCCCACGCATCATCTTCAGAGGACATTCACGAGCTTTCGTCAACGAGCACCGCAAGGATCGAAGCTGCTTCACCGACAAAAGCATTCACCTTTTCTTCACTTGAAATCTCGACGACCCGTGGCTCCTGCCTTAAAGGGAGTTCACTCAAGAAGGGCCCCTCGACGACTCGTAGAAGAACTATAAGAAACCAGGTACATTGGGGTCGTAGAATCTTTAGAAGGAACCGAGACTATATTAAGCATAACTGGACTGGGCTTGTCAATGCGCTTTACAGCAAAAGGGGTTAGTACGAGTGCATGAAGTCTGCTTTGATTGCCAAGTTTGGCAAGACACCTACCCAATACCTTAAAAGATTCAGGGAATATCAGAAAAGAGAGAATGTGTCTTGGATTGCCTGAGTGCTGCACATATGAACATGATGGGCTTGATTGATGGTTACAAAGTGAAAACGTTTGTTGAATTGTCCCACCTTTTGTTTTTTGAGCATTTTTCTGAAGCCTGTTCACCCGAGCTGCGTCAGTATGTTGCTGACCAGAACATTTTAGATCCCTTTAAGGTGGCCAGGCTGGCTGGCAAGTGGGTGTCCCATAAGGAACCCAGTGGGAAGGACAAGGACAAAGAAAAGGGGACCCCTATGAAGGCTGAGGAGTCCCAAAAGCATTCACAGTTGAGTAAACCAAAAACTTCCTCTCCTAAGACCCAAAAATCTAGTGGGGATAAGTCCTATGTGGGTGGGAGTAACAGTGGTCCTCTTGCTGCAAAGCAGGCTCCCAATGGCTGAAGTACCGTACCCGCGCATTCCTGGCACTTGTTGGCAGGGCTCTGGACCACAAGAAGGGTGCCCCAAGTGTAAAGGTAAGGCATTGGAGTCCAGGCTGTCAGCCTGACCTACCCTTACCCCAAGCCTGAGGTGGAGACCACTGTCCTCCCCTCCTCTACAGGAATCACATTTGGTGCTCTAGTAGAGATTTCCCTAGTGTCCCTTGGGGCCTGGGACCAGTATGCAGAAGTACTGACTACAACCCCACAGAACACCTGTAGGTTTTTTAGAAGTGTCCTCTTGAATGGCCAGCCTTCTACTGGTTTGAGAGACACTGGGGAAAGCATGACAGTGGTGGACAGGACCCTGCTCAAGCCAGAGGACTATGTAGGTGCTCCTCTGAGAACTACCAGGTTAGCTGGTGGGCCTCCCAAATTCTCGCCTGTAGTCTTAGTCAACATTACGATTGGAGACAAGACAGCGAAGCTTCTTATCCTGGTTCAGGACAATGTACCTGCTAACATTTTGTTAGGCAATGATTTGGTGGAATTGGGGATGATCGCGGATGGTCTACCCATGACTGCTGCGGCAGTCACCCAATCACAGGTCGCACCGGGTCCGGCTGAAAGTCTGGTACCCAAACCGAAGGGAGAAACCCAAGGCAAGAAGACGGAAGAGTAAGAAGGCCACCTCTGCGAAGGGGGCCCCTTTTCTTCCCGCTGCTTCAGTAGCACCCACTGGGATTCATGCTCCGGACGGGCTGCGTCCAGTGGTAAACCCAAACTCAACTCCTGAGGGAGAAGAGCCAGAAGGCCCTCCTGCTGGGCAGGTGCTCAACCCAGAGGATGACCCCGACATTCAATCCTTGCTGGCTGAAGGGGGGACCCTCTAGAGCCGACTTCTGTAAGGGTCAGAGAGAGTGCCATTCTCTCAAGGGTCTGAGGAAACAGGCCCTGGCCCAGGCACAAGGAGAAGTACCTAGGTCTTTTCGAATTTACTGGGAGGGTGAGCTCCTTTGTAGAGAGCCCACTAAGCCTGAACCTGGTGCCTTCAATAGGTTGGTGGTACCCCAGGTTTACAGGCCCTTCCTACTGCAGTTGGTGCATGAGGTGCCTTTGGCTGGTCATCTTGGTACCAAGAAGACTAAGCAGAGGCTCTCTGCATATTTCTACTGGCCCCGGATGGGAGTAGAAGTGGCGGCCCACTTCAGGACCTGCCCAACTTGTCAGTTGTCTGGCAAGACTGGCAGCAGTGTCATTGCCCCACTGCATCCGTTGCCAGTGGTGGGCACACCATTTGAAAGGGTGGGCATCGACATTCTCAGTCCCCTTTACACTCCCACTTCAGGTGGACATCGGCTCATCCTGGTCTTGGTAGATCATGCCACGAGGTACCCTGAGACTATACCCCTTCGAACTGTCACTGCCAAGGTGGTTGCCAGGGCTCTCCTGGGCATTTTTACTAGGGTTGGATTCCCTAAGGAGGTTGTCTCTGACAGAGGATCCAACTTCATGTCGAGTTACATGAAAACAATGTGGAAAGAGTGCGGAGTAACCTACAAGTTGTTCCCCTCCTACCGTCCCCCGACCAATGGTCTGGTTGAGAGATTTAACACAACTCTCAAGGGCATGCTGGGTGCTTTGAAAGAGCCCCGAAGGAGGAAATGGGATCTCCTCCTACCATGCCTGCTGTTCGCTTACAGAGAGGTACCTCAAGAGGTTGTTGGTTTCAGTCCCTTTGAGTTAAACTTTGGAAATCCTGTGAGGGGGCCCCTGGCCTTGATCAGAGAAGGTTTAGAAGCCACCCCTCCAGGTCCTGCCAAGCAAGTGGGGGGCATGTGTTAGGCCTCAGAGAGAGGATGACACAGATGATGGGGCAGGTAACAGCAAGCCAGGAACTGAACATATACTGGCATGACCTTAAATCATCACAAGTGGATTGGACTCCAGGACAGGAGATCCCTGTGATGGAGCTTACCAAGCCTAGGGCTTTGGCAGATAAGTGGACTGGATCCTTCAGGATCATCTCGAAGATGGGCAAAGTCAATTATCTGGTTGACATGGGAGTCCTGGGGTAGCCCCTCAGGTATTCCATGTCAACAGGCTCAAGCCTTTCCATAGGCGAGCAGAAGTCTCATGTCTCTTGCTAGCTTCAGAGCAAGAAGAGGATGAGAGTGACCCCTTCCTGATGTGCTGCATAGCAACCCTCAGTATGGCTCAGTGGAGGGAGTGCATCTCTCTCCAGATCTGACACTAGAGCAGTGGAGGGCCTGCAAGGCTTTGCTCTGGCAGTATGCCCCTCTGTTCTTGCTGACACCAGGCCTCACCCCGTGGTGCAGGCACGAAATTGACACTGGTGACAATGTACCTGTCAAAAGCATATGCTACAGGATGTCAAACACTGAAGAACCGCATACAGGCTGAGGTTGCCAAGATGTTGGATCTGGGTGTTATTGAATCCTCAACCAGTCCCTGGTCCAGTCCAGTGATCCTTGTCCCCAAGGCAAGTTCTAAAGGCAGGTACCAAGGATTGCCGGGTCTGTGTGGACTACAGAGGGGTCAATGCTGTCACCAAAACCGACGCGCACCCATTGCCCAGGGCTGATGAGCTTGTGGACACCATAGGTGCTGCCAAATTTGTGAGCACCTTTGGCCTTACATCAGGCTATTGGCAAATACCTCTGAGGGACCATGCCAAGGAAAAGACTGCATTCTCAAGACCTGAGGGGCTCTACCAGTTTAGAGTCATGTCTTTTGGGTTGAAAAATGCACCTGCCACCTTACAAAGATTAGTCAATCATGCGCGCAGTGGGCTGGAGGCCTTTTGTGTGGCCTACTTAGACGACATTGCTGTCTACAGTTCCACCTGGGAAGAGCATTTGACTCACTTGGATAAGGTGTTGCAGGCCTTGAAAAGGGCTAACCTCACTATCAAGGCCACCAAGTGCCATATAGCTCAGGGGAAAGTCACGTATCTTGGTTATGATTTAGGAGGGGGTCGAATCCAACCTCTCCCCAGTAAGGTACAGCATGTACATGACTGGGAGACTCCCACTACTCAAACCCAGGTGAGAGCCTTTTTAGGCCTCACTGGGTATTACCGCAACTTCATGGCGGAATATGGAACCATAGCTGCCCCTCTGACAGCTCTGACTTCGCCCAAACAACCAAAGAAAGTTAATTGGACTGAAGACTGTCAGAGGGCCTTTACTGGCTTGAGTAGGGCACCTATGTTGTGTGCGCCTGACTACAGCAAACCCTTTATCGTTCAGACTGATGCCTGCGACAAAGGAATTGGAGCCGTCTTGTCCCAGTTAGATGACAAAGGGAGAGAACATCCTATCATAATCATCAGTAGACAACTCAAGAGTAGAGAACTTAGGTGGGCTACTGTTGAAAAGGAATGTTTTAGCATAGTTTGGAGCTTTAAGCGTTTTAGGCACTATCTTACGGGGTCTGCCTTCAAGATCCAAACTGACCATAAGCCCCTGAAGTGGATTATGCAGATGAAGGGTGAAAACCCGAAACTGCTCAGGTGGTCCATTAACCTGCAAGGGCTAGACTTCACCATTGAGCATAGGCCAGGGAAGACTCATGATAAGGCTGATGGCCTTTCCAGGAGGTATGTTGACGGTCTAGACGACGGTGTCAATCTCGTGGGAGATTAGACCACCCTAACCTCAGTCTGGGGGGGCGACTGTGATGCTGGAAATGCATTGGAGGGACAGGGCCTCCTTGTCCTTGTCCTGTAGTCCTTTTATCATGTGTGTTCTGTGTTATTTTCTGCATAGGAATCCATGCGGGACTCCTGGCAGTGCAGCTCTTCCTCTTTTTGGTTTGGTGAACAGACCCTTGGGATACCCCTATCGCACCCATGGGTGGGGGGTACAACCATGTACTCCTAGTGTATGTTTTGGGCACTTGTGCATGGCCCACAGAGCAGGGTATGGTCTGGTGGCAGCTCCATGCTGAATTTGACAGGTGCTCAGATTATCCTCCATTTTGGGATACCCAGGCCATGCCATTGAAATCATTTGATTCCTGATGGCCCCTGTGGCCTCTAGCTTTCTATTGCCTGTTACCTTATTTTCCCGAAGTCCCGGGAAGCCCTGACTCTGTCCCTTCTCCTGACTGGCTTTTGGGTAGAAGTTACAATATTGTGGGGAAGTCCAGGCCAGACTGGCCAGAGCCTTCCCAATGACTGTATGTTGTGGGTACACCCTTGCGGTGGGACCTGGGTGAATGGAATGTGTGACACACATTTCCTGTTATGGGTGTCTGCTTTCTGGTATGTGACACAAAGACTGAGCCAGCCCTGCCCGAAACTGGTATGAATGCAGTGTGGAGTGCTGAATGGCTGAGTACTTGTCCCAATCCACATTCCTTGTTGTGAGTGTTTGGATGGAGAAGAATGGCCTGAATGCACTGTGAGCCCGATTGGCTCCCTGCCTGAATGCCCTTCTGAATGATTGGTTGCCTGAGTGTGACCCAGCAGAGTGAATGAGAGACTGAACAGTATATCTGGGGACCTCTCACTGATGGAAATCGTTCAGAAGCTGAAGTCGAAATGGATGCTTACTCTCTAAGCCGAGCCGAAGAAGAAGGTTAACTGCTGTTTCCCTTCACGTAATCTGAAAGCTGCTGTGCCTTCAAGAAACTGATCCAAGAGAGGACCTGCCTAGGAGACCTCTTCCCGAACTCCGAGGTACCATCGTGCACCAGCTGATCTTTGCCAAAGCTCCCTGGAAGTAAGACCCTCGAAAGGCTGCCGACCGGAGAAGGGGACCGCTGCGGAATCCGAAGTGAAGCACCTGGACATCCGTCCATCGTTGTTGACCAGGGTTCGCAGGTTTGCTATAACTGCAGGAAGCCCGTTGAAGTGTGTTGCCCAGAAGCGGGAACTACTTGACGTCGTGCTGCTCAACGACCAGAGCCGCAACGCTCCATTGCCAAAGACATTTGATTCAGGGACCCCCTTGCTCATCATCGTTGACCGCTTTTTCCGGCTGGATAAAGTCAAGGTCGTAGACGACCGAGAAGAATCCGGCGGTGGGTTTCCTGCCACCTGAAGACCTCAAGGGAGCCACTGAAGATCCGACAACCTGCCATGGTCACGTCCCGATCGCTGACGCAGACGAACAGACGCCCTTGCTGGGCCAAAGTTCTTCATTGACTCTTTGCGGCAACGAACTATCATCGCTGAGGAGGCACTGCACGCCTCATCTTCTCTTGACGTTCACAAGATTTCGTCAACAAGCACGCGAGGATCGAAGCTGCTTCCCCGACAACATCGTTCACCTTTCCTTCACTTGGAATCTCGACGACCCATGGCTCCTGCCTTAAAGGGAGTTCACTCAAGAAGGGCCCATACGAAACCAGGTACATTGGGGTCGTAGAACCTTTAGAAGCAACCAAGACTATACTACGCATATCTGGACTGGGCTTGTCAATACGCTTTATTTACGTTGCCTAGGTGGGGGGATCCTCACACAGAACGGTCTCATGGTAGTGGGATAGACGGTTCTGCCATCGCTTAATTTAACTTGCATTCTTTCTGTGGTCTATCGTTGATTCATCTTACCATTTGATTCGTATGTCATTTGAGCTGTTAGCAGTGGATGCATTCCAAAGGAATCGATGGTTAAGAGTGGTACCACGTAGACCTATATATATTTGCCATTATAGTATTGCCAGAGTACAAAGTATGTTATTGTGATTGTGTATATAACTTGAACCTTATTTATATAAAGACTGTTATCAATAACATAGTGTGTGGACATTCCTTTGTGGGTGCTTGGGGAGTACACTGTACTTAAGATCCAGCCCACATCACCTCCTGAGAGCTTAAGCCTTGATTGCTCGTCCACATATACCAAACAGAGAATCTTGGCTGGGGTGCGCTGTACTTCTACTCTGCCATATAGAGAGCAGGAGTACAGATACCCCCATCCAGCCTTTACAGTTACCAGTTATTAAGAGGTACACCACAGGCAGTTATATAATACTATTTAAGGCTATGATTGTTAAGTCAAGTGAAAAAGCTACTTATTAAATATAGTTGTATACTAGTGTAGCCACACTCCAAGGTGAAAGAGGCTGGAATGCTAGTACGATGCATTATTCGCAAGCAAAGTAAAGGGAAGTGTCACAATGATGATTTCAAAAGCAGGTATAATGTGTGTAGCAATGTAGATGCACAGGCTGGTAAAGCCATACTCAGCATTGCCAGGAGCTACATCCGCTGTGAACAGTTAATCAGGTGTAGTATGGGTGACACATTGTAAAGGCATAGTTCTAGGGTGGTGTAGCCACATTAGTGTTGCTAGGGCTATGAAAGTTGGGGTGCATTTACATGTTAAGGTATGGTGACAGAAACAGTCTAGGTGCAAGAGTAGGCTGCAGGATGTCGGCGGACAGTCAAAGAAGAGGTCAGCATACATGGGGCAATTCATTAGTTAGTGCCCATGCCTGGAATATCTCCGGCTGGGCATGTGTCTCCAAAGGGAGAGTGAGCAGATTAGGTATGTTGGTGGGGTATGCATGATGAAGGATGCTGTGTGTAAGGTATTGGGCCTGGGGCCATTGCCGGACTGGGCCAGACAGGGAGCACTGCAAAGGGACTTGAAAGTTGGCCTTTACAGAGGGCCGGTATCGCCTGCTGGCTCACCCTGGTATGCTATTTTTCTGCAACTGGCCTCCAATCGCATGCCTGCATAAGCAGGCATATGGTGAGGCTGAATGTATCTGTTGCGGCCGTCGTCGTGGTGGACACCATTTTTAAATGGCTCGTTGAGTTAAAGCCCGGCAGGGCTTACCTTGCAGTCAGGGTCCCTGTTTATTACAGTTTGTTTCAATATTCACTTCTTCTCTCACACAGAGAGTCTCTGGCCCTTTCCAAGACAAGACAATTCATATTTACTTTGCTTTCTCTCCTGAGATAAGGGTTCAGCGACCCATTCATAGCATGGTTCACAAATATGTTAATCTCTTCACAGGCTTCACTTTATGTCTCTCGCGTTACTTTTATGAAACCGCACACACTTTCAGCAAACTCAGTAACCTGCCGTCTTCCCTGAGTTTAACGGGTACTTCAAATGTTTCTCATGTTTCTCTGCTTCTGTTGCTTTCCATTTGCCAGCTCATCATGTGTTCCCTTAGCTGGTGCGGCTTCACTGCGTCCCTCTCTGCTGTGCCCGGTTCCTGCTGTCTCGCTTTCTCAGGCTTTCTGCATTCCGGCTTCCCTTTCCGCTACCTGGATTCACCTTCACACTAGTTCCGACGGTGTGCTTTCTCTCAGCGGTCCGATCGGTCATGACAGGTCACGGCAAAACGCTGCCTCTGCAGATCTCCCCCCCTGTCTGTCAGCTGTGGCAGATTTAAGTTTCCCAGCATGATTGAACAACTTGCAAAGACTAGACTGCTGTGTTGGTTTGCCGGTCTTGGTCATCTACATTGCTCCTTCCCTCTTTCTCGTCTCAGTGTTTACCATGCTGTTTATTAAGAAAGCAGGCACTGGTAAGTTTCACGAGGTTCTTTATTTCCTATAACGCTGCAGCAGCCCCAGACTTCTGCAGCCAGAACTCAACTGCCTCTCTCTTCTCAAACCAACATTCTTCCCACAGCTGATGACATGTATAGTGCTCTACTATCGAACACCTGTAATTTACAATTCCTAGATTATGCATCACTGAAGAGCACCTTAACTATGTACACTTCCCTTAACTATATACATGCACCATTGTTCCTTGCGTGGCTTTGAGGAAACTGATGTTGAAACTCATTGAGAGTGATCATCACTACTCCTTGCCTAGCATCATCTCAGTTGTTGACACCCTGTTCCTTGTGTGATATTGGGGAATACTTGAAGTAGACCTAGCAAGTGTTTGAGGGAGATTGTTAGAAAATGCCATCAGGGCATGAGGAATGGAGGGAACATCCCTAAAAGGGAATGGGGGTATGCGACTCCCTCCAATGATTTTGTGTCATCCCCCTCAGGGTCGCCCCCCCATGTGGTCATCCCTCATATAACCATCCTCACGGTCAGGATCAGGTAGTGGCTGCCGTTCCCTGGCCACATGGTGAGACGCTACCCCGGCAAAAGGAGCGATCACATCATCAGATTCATAACAATGCACATATGACACATGGGCATGAGCAAACGTACTGTGAGAAACCTGAGTACCACATTGGAAGACATTATGAAGGTAGTAGATTAGTCGAGAGAATCCGTTTTTAAGAGCTTTAACTTCAAACCGTTCAACCTAGTAACTTTGTTTATAGTAAATAAGATTTGAACAAGGATAATATGATTTTGCCATAGAATACAGATTTCCCATACTATCATTTAGGAAAGTCATGATCCTATTACACAGAGGCAAAGTGTTATGCCACTCTAGCAATCTAAAAGTCTGATGATGATGCATTAAGAGTGATGTCTGTTCTTAGCTAAAGGAATTAGACCGCTTCTTACATATCCTTAAAAAGACTCAAATTAATATTGTGAAAAGGTGTTTTTATTGTTTTTGATGAATAATTATGGAATGCATTTGGCAAAGAGTAATTGCCCACACAATACTTAATGGGAGTATATTTGCTGTTTCTTTTAGGAGCCGAGACAAAGGCAGCCGAGAGGAACCAAGTGAATTGGAGTATGAGAGCAGCTAATTAGCATTGGTGGTTTAAAGTTGTACATTGTTAGAGTAGTGAAACCATACAGATCTTCACATCAAGGAAGAGGACGAGTGTTCCGGTTCAAGGACATTTTATGTGATGATGGGCAGTGTTTGGTAGTGTAAAGGTGCAAAAGTATGAGTCTGACATAGTGCTGGCATGTTTGTTGACAAAAAGTTTTATTATAAACGTAAAGAAAAGGAAAAACGTATCTTGCCCTATTGCTATGAGGGGTTCCCCTACCTCAACAAAACACTAATGACTGTCAGAATGTCTTGTAAGTGTCCATCATCCTGTGTCCAAACCTATTTCCGTCCCTTACACTAACTAAGGAAAACTGTGTGTTCTGTTAATCCAAAAGAAGACTTCTCTCCTTCTGGATTTAGTGTTCAGTTCTTGATTAACATATTCAATGACTGATTCTTTTAACACCATTTCCAAGTATCAAGGGGAAGCCTCTTCCCCTTGCTCTTTTCTTCAGTTCACAAACGTAATGTTAACTCTGGTTCACTCTCCTGCCCGAATTAACTGTAGACCCTCTTATCCCCAAAATAGATTTTCCTTGTTTGCAGTGGGAAAGACCTATCCGCTTGTTTCTTTCTCCAACTTAAACTTGCAGCATCTAGTCTGGTACACTATTCTGCCAGGCTTGACTGTAGAGCTTGTAATTCGAATAGTTGTCTCTTCCTTTGGCAATGGGTCCTCACCCTCTTTGTTCAGCTTCTTTTACCTTTTCTTCTTTATCACGAGTCCCAGATCCCTCTGAGGCATCTCAGGGTCACCCGACTTATTCTTCTACTTCCTCTGAATGAGTACCAGCCCCCTTTCTCTCTAGCTCTCCCCAACTTGTTATGGGCCTCAGCCCCTTGACTCTGTGTCTTGTTTGGGTCTGTGACCCATGTGTTTAGCTTTTGTGGGCCTCGCCCAACTTTATTTGGGTCCCAGACTGTGGTGTGTTGCTGGTGTGGGTTCTATACCCCTGCTTCACTCAATGTCCAACTGAACAGACCTGGTGGACTCTCCTGCTAGGTAATGTCCACGTAGAATATTTTATAAGGTTTATTTCAGCATTTACAGTTTGTCCATTATCACCCTCTACTTCTTCATATATGTCCCAGACCCTGGTTTGTGGGTTCTCTACCACAGCTTCACTCAATGCCCCACTGAACAGACCTGCTGTACTCTCCCGCCAGGTACTGTTCCACATAGGAAGTTTTACAAAGTTTATTCCAGCTTTTACAGTTCGTTAGTTATCCCTTTCTGTCTCTTCATATGGGTCCCAGACCTTGGTGTACTGTTTTGATAGAGGATCCCTGCTCCACTGAACAGACCTGGTTTACGCTCCTGCCAAGTACTGTCCCACATAGGGTATTTTTAATAAAGTTTGTTGGTTATCCCTTTCTGCCTCTTCATATGGGTCCCAGACCCTGGAGTGCTGTTCTGTGGGTGCTCTACCCTTGCTCCACTGAATGTCCCACTGAACAGACCTGGTGCACTCTCATGCCAAGTACTGTTCCACATAGGGAGTTTTACAAAGTTTGTTCCAGCTTTTATAGTTTGTTCAATATCCCTTTCTGTCTCCCGGGATATTGGCTTGTATCTGTTTAACTTGTTTCGTGCCCTCTGCCTCGCACCAGCCGGCCAGACCCTTTCCCTACCTTTGGGAAATTGTATCTCAGTCTCTGGTCTGTCTTGGGATGGGAGCAGCGTGGGACTTCTTCACTACTGCGGTCAGTGTTCTGTCCTCGACAGCTAAACAGCGGTAAGCTTTCTCTCGCGTACCCTGCTGCGTTTCTCTTCATTGCTTTGGCTTCACCGGTCAGGTCTCTTCTCTCCCAGTCACCGGACAGGGTTCCTCTCCATGGCGCCTCTAAAGGACTCTCGTGCTTCCTTGGTGGTGTTTTGTTCCCTTCACATTGGCTCTCCTGCCACGGAACCAGCGTCTGGTTCCTCGCTCCTCCAGGGCTGGCTTGCTCCGTCTCTGCTCCTGGGCTGCCTTCTCTTCACACATAGTCCTTCCTCACTTTTTATCACTGAACCAGACTTCAACAGACTGCACCGCATATGTTGGTTGCACGGTGGGCTTTTGCCTCTTTGCTTGATCTTCTTCATGTCAGTGATCGTATTTACTCTAGAAAGGTAAGCCTCACTCTTCCCTCGCCCCAGTATATTTTGTAGGAATGCAATCCTCTATTCTTCAAAGATACATAGAGGTGTGAGGAACCAGAGAGTCCCGAGTGGGGTGAAAGGAAGGAGGAGACTGACATGAAGGTGGTGAATACTGTGTTCTCCCAAAGTGATTGTAACTGGTCCTTTGGAGAACTTCCCTCCCCTTGAGATCCACCCGCTGAGTACCACCCCCAGGGGCACTATTGGGTAGTGGCCTCACTTCCCTCGACCCATGGGAAGGGGCTTCCCCCATGGCAGCAGTGACAATACCATGCATTTTGTTACATAGCTACGGTCACATGATATTTTCACTTATGACTACTCCTTTCCTTGGTGTTAATGGGAAGGTAAGTCATAGAACTGGTTTCATATATATTTTATCACTAATGTAATACAGAGATTTCAAGTTTGAGAAGTGTAATCATTCACAACTGTTTCTTTAATAGAACCATGATGTTCCTAGATGCTAGTCCACAAAATGAAAGCCTTGCAACCTACCAAACTTTGGTGGAATGAGCAGCGTCAGAAGGTTGTATACGAATTGTTCGTTTTACAACTGTTCGAATGACAATTGACCTTTTCAAAATTGACCGAATTGTGAAGGTCAATTGTACCATATATGTGGCGGGAAACCCCCCACAAAACGCCAAACCCCCCCGAAACCAGTCAATTGTGACCCTTTAAATTCGGTCAATTGTTCATTCGAACAATGGTAAACGAACAATTTGGGTAATACCGCGTCAGAAGCTTTTGAAAAAAGTAAATGCTCCCTGTGCCATCTGCCAGTCCTAATGCCGACAGATTTTACTCAACCCTTTATCCTGCAAACAGATGCCTCTTGAGTAGGGTTGTGAGCAGTACTTTCTCAGGAAAGTGGGGTAGCAGTAACATCTTGAGAAAGGGGGTTACTGCCTATTCTGTAGATTAGCAGGAATTTATTTTCCCAGGAAAAGCATTATCCCATAAGAGAATTAGAACACCTCACCCTAAAATGGCAATTGAGGGTCTCAAGTATTACCACATGAGGGGACAATGTTGTCTAATAACGATCAACCACCCTTTGAGTGGTGTAGGGGAGGTATGGTATCACAAGTAGAGACTGACACAAATGAAATACGTTTTCAAAAACTTTATTTAATATTTGTGGTGTTGGAAAACTCCTAACGTGCCCTAACACTAAGATGGGAGTAGTCTTTACCATAAAAATAAAGAAAACACAGTCCTAGTCAGTCTTTTAGTCGAAATAACGATGGCCTATACTAAAAGAAAACCAATGTCTGCCCTTACACTTATAGAATAGCTGTGGAAAAGGGATACATGTATGCAAAAGGAAAAATAATCAATGTTCAAATGATAATGTGGCTGAACCAGCTCTCCTCCCCACGTTAGGCCTCACAAGGTAAGGCAAACCTTGTAGGCAGGATGACAAACTCTGGCCCAGCTTTCAACACAGTACACAGTTCACAACCGTGGAACGTCTGCCTGGTCTCCCACATTTTAAAGTTCCTCTCTCTGGCTTTCAAAATAATGTTTCAACCAAAACGTTCACAAAGGCCCCCCTCTGCTGGGCTCAGACCTTTCACAATGTAGTTTACACAAAGTTGCAAGGGGGATCCCTTCCCCAAGCTCAATACACTTCGGGTCTCCCTCAATCGGGCTTGGACCACTTACGGATATCACAGTCTTTTGAATGTGCGTGGCTTTTGGTTGCAGACCACCGCAGGACCACTGCGACTCAACGTTCACTATTTACTTTCCCTCTTGCTGTTTGTTCGCCTTTTTGCTTCAAACAATGCACACCTTTCACATGGGCTACTTCCTTTCACCAGACCACTCTGTTAATTAGTATCGCTAATCTTGCTGCAGTATTTTACTTTAAAAGTTCATTCACAGGTCTGCCTTTCTTTGCGTTTCATTCACACGCGTGCAGCCTTCACTTGTGATATGGTATTGCTACTTCATTCACTTTAACACACACCGGTCTCTCAGGTCGCTTGCCAACTCAACGGCTGTGTGTGCTTCTTTCTTGTTTTGCATTTTACAATTTTCGAGTTATGGTTAGTACCACAGGCTTGACCTTGCCTCTCCAACTCTGCCGTTCACCCGGGAGGTTAGCTGGCGTCCTTGAAACAGAATGCAATCTTCACTTGTGGGATCTGGTCTTTTCCACATGTCTTTCACGGTGTGCCGGAGGAAACCACCTCCATTAGGGAAGCCTCAGGGTTTTCGGCCCGCTGCTCTCGTCCCTTGGTCCGTTGCTCTGCTACAGTAGGCGTGCCTTTGTCTCAGAAGTTCTGCTCGTTCTCGTGTTCCACCTTGCTCAGAGTGTGTCTTTGGGTGTTGCCTTTTATTTGTCTGAGGAGAGCTAATTGGTATCAGGTGTATGCACTGCTTTGCCTGACCCGATTAACGGGTCATGTCCAGTATGATGTGAGGGAGTTAGTCTTGTTACTCTCAGTCACCTTCTTCGTGTAAAAAGGGGTGGGGGCGAGTTGGGACTTTGGAAAATCCTAAACAACAGGATGGGGTAGATGGACAAAAAAGGGGGGAATACCGCGTCTCACCATCGGCTATCTCACCCCCACTCCCCAAAGACCCCTCACCCAGGTGATCCTCCAGCACAGGTCCACCACCGGGGTCTAGATCCAAAGGCAATGGCCGTGGCCTGGCCACCTGAGAGATCGATCCCTGGCGGCTAGCGGGTGAGATACCCTCTGGTTTCTCACAGTGGGTAACCCAGAATGAAAAAAGAAACCAAATTATTAGGTGGTTTCTCACATTACAGTCATGCACCTTTACAGTGGTTCACAGAGCAGGCCGGAGACAAGCAAATGTAAAAAATGTTAAGAAGCTATACCATCAGTTCTTCCACTGGAGGTCTTCCGGAAGATGTGATAATACTCTTGTTGTAGCTTAGGCAATAAAGTTGGGGAGGAAATGGGGGCCGGGTGTTGCCACTAACAACGTTATGTAGGACCTAAAGAAGGTAAAGGGATGATCCCCAGCCCCTCTCTAACCTATATTGTATGTCTTGCTCATCTGACTCTCCTTGTTATAATTATGACTCACCAGATCTATTGATTTGGGAAATCAGCATGCATTGGGAAATGGACCCAAAGGAATGACATCCTTATTTTATTTTGTTTTATTATTATGGTATTAATTGATGGCGTACCTGACTTTGAGAAGCAATGGAGCACTGTACAGAGGT
Organism: Ambystoma mexicanum; assembly: GCF_040938575.1. Taxonomy (NCBI): domain Eukaryota; kingdom Metazoa; phylum Chordata; class Amphibia; order Caudata; family Ambystomatidae; genus Ambystoma; species Ambystoma mexicanum. The sequence continues at coordinate 497,200,423 of NC_090938.1, read as the reverse complement.
ATACACTAATACAGATACATAACGGTGCGCTTTACAGAGGTGTACACCATTACGGATGCATAACTCCATTTCTTCTTCGCCTTCCTTCCTTGGCTGGCTTCCCATTCATTCCCAACTTAAATTTAATTTCCTCTGTCTAGTCTTTAAATCTCTCCATGATCTTGCTCCCCCTCATCTCTCCTCTCTCCTCTCTTTCTACACTCCTTCCTGCTCCCTTCGTTCCGTTGACCACTTCCTTCTCACCGTCCCTCCTTCCCCATGTGCCTCCCCCCGCTTCCGCTCCTTTCAGCTCCTAGCCCCCGTGCACTGGAACTCCTTACCTCTCTCAATCCGCTCTGTACCTACCTTTTCCTCCTTCTGCACTTCCCTGAAATCTCTCCTTCTCCATTCTCCACCATGAAACCTTCCCCACCTCTCATTCTCTCTCCTCGCCTCGCATCTTTCCTGTGAACCTCTCTACCCTGCCCCTTACCATCCTTTATTTTCACCCTTATACCCCTTCTGTTTCCCTCTTCCTTCCCTTCCTCACCCCTTCCTCACCCCTTCCCTCACAGATTAATTGCTCTACTTACTGTTTTTATTGGTTTGATTCATGATGTAAATTGCTTCTACTGTTATAATATTCTATGTATTCTGTTGTTATAAGGTAAAGCGCTTTGGATTAAAGCGCTATATAAACACAATAAATACAATACAAATACAATAACGGAGCGCTTTTCAGAGGTAACAACAGAACAAATATACAGCGGGGGTAGGATACAGAGGGGCACAGAGGAGGGGTACAGCTGTACCGGGGGCAGGAAGGAGAGGGGCGGTCGGCATCTATCGAGTCAGCTGGCGTAAGAGGCAATGTGATGGTCTAGGTGTTGAGGAGGAGAGACTTCTTGAAGAGGTGGTCTACAGTTATTTTCAGAATTGTAGGAGCATGGGGCGAGTCTGAGACCATTTCTGCGGGGTTTTGCTGGGCACATAAGCCTAGTTTTGTGCAAAGCTTTAATATGAGGAGAACATCAATGGGATATCCCTGTGATGGCAGAGAAGGGCTCTGAAGGACTGCCATTAGAGTTTGACAGGTGTCAGAGCATGGACCATTCCGTGTACTGCAGCTGCTACCCAGACGATGTGAAAAGGAATATGGCGGATACCTTCATTAATGATTTGCCCCTGAGTCCCATTGTCCATGGAAGCCCAACAAGATTCATCTGTGAACTGAAGTTTGAATAAGGCAAGCATATCCTGGGATACCCTGGTGCGAGCAGAACGTGGACCACAGCTAATAGGAGTTTACTGTTTGTGGGCCCAGGCGGTGTGTCCACAGTCCATTGAAATGTGTTTGAGGGGGCAATTTGGTGTGATGGCAGTGGCAATGAGTGTTGGGAGGCAGTCAGCAGTGGCAGAAAGGAAATAAAAGAGGACAGCGGAAGAGGGGAGAGTGAAAGGTTGGAGTTAACAGGAGAGAGCAGATGAGGCGGGAGAGTAATGGAGTGGAGCAGAAAGGGAAGAACAGTAGAGGTGGGGAGGAAAAGAGAGTGGGCAGATAGGAGAGAGAGGAAGTGGTGGGGAGATCAAAGGAATGGAGTGAGCAGGAAGGTGAGGAAAGTAAGCACGCTAAAATACGAAGATGAGGGGGCGAAAGGAAAAAGCAAAGAGGAAAGTGGGTGAGAAAGCCTTGGAAAAGAGAGACAGAACCTGGGGAATAACACCTGGAGAGAGGAAGAGAATGTAAAAATGGTGGCAGAAGGGACAGACCCAGACAGTGGACAACAGGCGCAAAAGCCAGAAAGAGTATAAGAAAGACCTTAGCGCAAAGAAGAAGAGGTTCCAGAGGGTGAGTACTCAGAAATCACCCACAAAAAAGAAGAGAAGTTAGGAGGGGAAGTTAAACATGCAAAATCGTTGCAGGGCATTAAGGGGGAAATAGAGGCAGAAGACAGAGGGAAAAAAAGACTGTTTACAAAGTGGAAAATAGAGAGGTCCTAAGAATGGTGTACTTGTTAAATCTGTGCTGACAGCGATTGTGGCAGAGCCATTTGCCAGTATTATATGGTGCAATCACAGAGCTTCATGGACACAGTGATATTTGGTGAAGTGTGACCAAAGTGTGTAAGGACCTTAAACAAGCCTGAACCCCACGATTATGGCAGGTGGCAGGATTGTTTAAAAAAAGCTCTGCATCCTAACTACATTAACAATGGTGAACGGAGAGCCACCAGGAGGCGCTGAGATGTGTTGACGTGTCTCAGTCGGTCTCCTCCCCGGGGTTGCCTAATTTTGGGAATTGAGCCCCCCTGCCCTGCGGGAGTAAAATCTGGACCCCCCCCGAGAGGTTGTGTGACACCCCCCCGAGTGGCAGCTGAGTGCAATCCTGGAGTCTTAAGGGGCAATGAGACCCGAGAACGGACGCATCCAGGCAGTGAGCGGGAGCAGTGCAGAGGTCGCCCTGGCTGGGGAACCCACGCCGAAGCCTTCAGCTAGGTGGTGGGGGAAGGGCTGCGGCGTCGGCTGTGGCATCTCTGGCCGTGAGGTGCGGTGAGAGAGGTGCCGAAGGAAGCCCGTTGTCCGGACTGCGGGACTCAGGTGGTAGCATCTGGCGACGGACCTGGCCGTTGGCGGCCCCTGAGCTAAGAGCCCTGGGAGCCCTACTGTTGATGGTCTGGTGAGCGGAGGAGGCCCCCACACAAGCGGCAATCATGGGCAGACGATCCCCCGACTGAGCGGACCACTGAAGGAGGCCGAGTCATCCCGTGGACCCCTTGAGGCGCTGCTGGTGAGAGGCGCGGAGCCTGGAACGCTAGCTCTTGAATGTGACAGCGGAGTCACCTGAGCGAGCAGCCGAGGAGGCGCCCCATACTCCGGCGTGACTGGATCCGTCGGCGCAGCAGGGAATAGAGTGCCTCCGAACGAAAACAGACACGTTCCTTGGCTGGACTAGGGGCCTGCAACAATACCCCCAGAGTGAGGTAGGGAGAAGGAGTACGGGTTGCGGTCTGGCGGATCCCTTGATTGTTGTAACGGCTGTCCGGGGAGAGACTGAGGGCGCTGCTGGGACCCCCCCAGATTGAGAGGGCATTGAGAGCCCCCTCACTGGAGTGTGGGGTAGAGGAGAGCGCCCCAGTAACAGAGGTGCTTCGGCAGCCGTATAAAGATCACCAAAGAGCTTTGTTGGCCACCTGTGCCCGCCCTGATGTTGGGAGCGCTACACCCTCCCACCGGGACAATAGGTGCCCCTTCATTGGTGGTGAGGTGTTGGGCAGGGCGGGCATCCTAGCGGAGGACTACGTACTGTGAAGAGAGAGCGCTGTATGGTAACGAAGCTTGGCCTGTTAAACAGGGTCCGTGGGAGGCGATGGTGACGGGCTGGCCTTGAGGACATAATCCAAGCTACTGTGTGCTTACTAGGAACAGCCTGTGACTTTTCACCGCCAGAGCTGTGGCCCGGCTGGGACATTGCCCACTGTGCCCTCCCTGTCTAATCTCCCTACTGGTAGTGTTCCTGCTTGTGGTCTCAGAGGAAGGAACTTTTAGTGGTCTGTCAGCCTCCGCTACTGCATATGCTACGCAGGCAGATATCGCGAGAATGGTCAAAGCAATCATAAGTAATCTGTTTGACGGAGGACACACCAGCGAGTCAACAATTGATAGAGCCCATAGAGCGGGAGCTCGCGCTAGAGGTCCTAGATCAATCCTCGTGAAATTCCATTACTATGCCGAAAAAACCAAGATCCTGGAGCTAGCGCGAAGAAAAGGCCCCATTGACTGGCAGGGCTGCTAAAAAACGATCTACCAGTATCTTTCGGCGCTCACGCCGGAGACTTTGCAGGCCTCTGACGAAGTGGCTGCAGACCAAGGGAGTGCGATACAGGTGGGGTCACCCGTTTTCGCTCTGATTTGAAGTTGAAGGTTATAAATATTCCCTAGTTACGGAATCCGATATTCAGAGAGTGACGAGTGAACTTTTGGGAGACTCCTCCACGAAGCCGGTGAAGAAGGCGCGAGTGGAGTAGACGGAGACCACCGTGAGGCTTCAGAATTCGTAGGAAGGTGTCGCATCCGGGGCCACAGGAAATATAGAAAGGTGGTGCCGCCATCCCCCGGGCAGCCTGGGACTTAACTGAAAGGGGTGCGTTTTTCCTGGGTTGCCTGTAAGGGTGTTGAGGTGCCACGCGATTTGGGGTGGCGGTCCAGGATTCCCCGGGGGTGCCCTGGTCCGCGTACCTCCAGGAGGGGGGGTGGTCCAAGCAATGGGTAACATTACAAAAGGGAGGGGGGTCTGAGGGGAGTATTTGATGTTGATCCATGAGTGGGGGGGGGGGCTCGGAAAGGTGTGGTTTTTTCAGGTTGCTGGCGGCCCTGGTGGAGGTGGCCCATGGTGGCCTGGTTGTGCCACAACTTGATGTTGCAGTTATTCCAGGCGGTCGGAAAGGAGGGGATCTAGAGAGAAGGAGGGGTGTTCTGTTGTGGGGTTCTGGGTGTGTTTTTTTATTCTAACCATTTGGAGATCCGATTACTTGGATTGTGATGCACGTTTCGTGGGGCCATTGGAGAATCAGTCGGGAGTGTCATCTCAAGGGAGTTTGAGCTCCCGGGGATCAAAGGCTAGTCTTGAATTACTTGATGGCCGATTGTAATCATCCGCTGATGCTGGGCTCTTTAAACATGCAAGGTCTAACTCTCCCTATAAAAGGTCCTTGGTGGTGAAGGAGTTTAATAGGCTGAGTCTTGATGTTTTATTTCTTCAGGTGACCCCGTGGTCCGACCAAGACATGGTAAAGGTCCAATTAGGGATCCCCCTTAGAGTTCCAGGGCCTGGGAGGTGTACCTGCAATGATCTCCTGCTGAAGGACAGGGAGCTAGCTCAGGTTATTCTAACTGCCATAAAAGAGTTCTTCGAATTCTATGATGGGCAGGTGGGTTTGGAAGGGGACTGGGAAGCCTTCAAGGCCACAATCAGAGGTGTCGTTATAGGGCTGGGAGCAGCAAGGAAGCGGGAGAGTGTTAGGGAGGAGAGGCTCCTTAGGGATAAAAGTGAAGCTATTCAGCCGGGGGGCAATTTAAAGTCCCAGATATCTCCGGGGAAGTGGGCTGAGCTCCAGCAACTTAAAGCGAAACTCGCATCTCTCCTTGAGGGACAAACGGAAAGGAAGCTGTCCTTCCTTAAACAAAAATACATGGAGAAGGGTGAAAAAGCTGATAAAATCTTGGCGTGGAAGCTTCGTGAGCTCAGGGAGAGTAGGAGGGTGAACACCTGGCTACTACGATAGCCACAGAAAAACCCAAACCAGGGGTTTTCGACAAGCGGCTCTCCAGATGTTTAGAACTGCAACTCCACTGGTGTCTCAACATTGACTATGTTTGGTAGGGTTGATGGGAATTCTAGTCCAAAATATCTGGAGAGCCAAAGGTTTCAGACCTCTGACCCAAACCAACCGCAAAAGAAGTGCAAGGGACACTTAAAGTCCTACTGATTGGGAGTGCTTTCTTTTTTTAACCCGCCAGGAGATGGAACCTCATGGTAGTAAGGGATGGACTGACTGACGTAAGGTCATCAAGCAAGGTGAATGGGATTAACATTTCCTGCCATTATGTCAAGTCCCCTCTGAATCCTAGGATATATTGTGTTACAAAATAAACTCAGTTGAAACCTACTTTCTGAGTGTCGAGTAGTTTGTCTATTGGCGGTGACAGAACTCATTGGCTCTAGATGCATGATGCACTTCCTGTCCAGGATTCTCCTGAAATCGACACAACCGTGGTCTATCCGATCAGATCAAGAAACCATCATGGGACCTCACGCTGTACCACTTTTCTACATTCTGCACTGCAGTTAAGGCTCTGCCATTATAGTATCACACACAGGTACTAGGCATACTACCACGCTATGGGATGAGTCACGGGGGAGGGCAGGTTCCTTTTCGAACTGCTGCAGACGGTGTCCTACTGTGATTTTAACTTGATCCGATTTTGTTCTTAGATGCCCTCTATAGGTATTTCACAGACAGGTGCCCGAGGGTAATTTTGCCTGGTGTGATTTTGCTCCGACGTGTCCAACTGTGATTTGCTCCACCATGATTTTGCTCCTAGATGCCCCACCATGACTATGCCTACCATAGGTCCCCACTGTGACATTACCTTTGGAGCAGTTTTGCTCCATTATTAACTTAGCACTCATTGCTGCCTGCTCCTCTCTGTCTTCTCCGTCGTTTCTCACTGTGATACAGGACCAGGTGATGCACACTGTCCATTGCCAGGGATACTATCTAATTCCACAGTGCCTCACGACTTCTACTTATAAGTACCCTAAACGAGATGCACAACTTCATCACAGCCTCACCTGATGGATACTCCAAAGACCCAGTGGGGTTGACACTGACAGTCTCTGCACGAACATGCTCAACTTCTACATTCCAACACACAATATGTACACCAACCAGGCCACATATGGCAATTGAACTGCGATCCCAACAGACATCAAAACACTTCACTTACAACAAACTTTTATAAATCAAACTCTAGACCAACACAACATTGCACTATAAAAAAAACACCATCTCTTTTTCAGATCGTGAGTGTCAAGAGATCATGCGAATATCAGCAGAATGTGCTATAAAGTCCAATAACATAATACGAAGCCTTGTGTACTGCCTTAGAATTACAATGTGTGTTACCTAAAAAATAAACAGGGATGTGTAGAGCATGAATGTATTCCTGCCATAAAGCAGACAAAAATGTATTTTAGCTGCCATTAAAATGCATTAGCAAAACACAGGAGGTGATGGCTGGAAGGTTTAGAATTAATCTTAACCTTTGGAATTGCTCTAGGCAACCCTCCAGACCATCGTCTATCGCCTGCCAAGCCATTGCAGAAGGGGAAAGACCCAATGCAAATCAGGCCTGGCCCCACGCCAAAAGTGGCAGTCTAGCCAAACTGCTAGATCACATTCCTTCTGCACACGACCACAAGCATCTCCAGACATATTTCGGCCATGTTGGCCCTCACCAGTGAGGAGTAGCTTGGGTCTGTAGTCCCAGCAGGTACAGGACCCACGCTGCAGGCCTACAACCCAAACTACTCCTCACTGATGATGCCCAATGAGGCCGAAACATATATGGGGATGCTTGTGGTCTCGTGCAGAAGGGATGTGACTTAGCAGTTCGGGTGAAACTGCCACGTCGGAGGTGGGACCAAGCCTGATTTGCATAGGTCTTTCCCCCTTCTGTAATGGCTTGGCAGGCAAAGAACGATAGCCTGGCAGGTTGCCCAGAGCAATTGCCAGAGGTTTAAGATTTATTCTAAACCAATGCTTTAAATGGGCCGGTCCTACCCGGCCTTCAGCACCTGCACTTCTTATTTTTGAGCATTTGAGTACCTGCACTTCTCAACACCTGAAGGAGAGTACGGTACTCAATTATATTGTAAGGTGAAAATGAAAGCTTTTCATTTCACTTCATTGCAACGTAAAGGACTAAACTCCTGCAGACTTTGTCAGGGAAAGCAGCAGCCTCCCTCCTCCTCTCTCCACCACCCACAGTGCCCATAATATCCTGTCAGGGCCAACCCTGCAGAAAAAAGGAGACACAAACATGTATCTACTGTACTCTCAGCACAACAGGCGCAGAACACGGTTTTGCTAAGGGGGCTTAACCTTTTACCATTGGTGTCCTTTAATGGGAAGCCTGTAAAATTACATTTTAAGTTTCTTTGTTATTAGCAGTGCCTATTCGTATATGCAAATGTTTAAGTAATTGGAGTTGTGATGGATTGTTTTTGACTGAAAACTCATACACATCTCCAGTTACATACTGAATTTTTTATTAGGCAGTGAAAGCGAGCAATAATAAAACTCCCCTTCTAAACTTGCTTACAGCTATGACATCTGCTAGTTTGATACGCAAAAAAGAAAATCTCATTTAATATAGCTATTCAAACTTTCTTAGCACAGTGCATAACAACAAACTGGAAGTTTGAGAGTAAGAATCTCAGATACACTGCTTTACCAAAGTGTGCGCTGCTTAGCACATAATATAATCACATGGGCATTACCTGCAAACAGGGTGTGCCTAAAAGGGTCCTAGGCCCAAGGACCTGCGCCAAAACGGCTGGCACCGAAAGCGCAGCGCGGAATGCCCGGCTTCATAGTTTGTTGAGTACCTACGGTGCTTTCAGTGGGCCGGGGCTGAGCCCCGGCAGTCTCAAAAAAGTGAGGCTGAGCCCCCGGTCCCACCACGCTGCGCTGGGTCATTATCCTGCCGCAGCCTCGACGGGAAATGAGCCCGTCACCATGATTGAGTCAGGCAGCTGTGACTGACAGAAGTGCAAGCCAACCACAGCGTCACCCAAACTGTTTCAGCGACGCTGTGGCTGGCTGGCACTTCTTAGGATTTTTCAAAAAATCAGGGTGAGAGATCACATATAAGGTTCGTTGTTGCGTTATTACACACTCCTATATTGAAAGACTGATAAATGGAACTGACATTTTTTTGGACCCTTTGTTGTTTATTTCGCAAGACAATTTCTCAGTGTTTATACATTTTTACAAGACAAACCCAAAAACGGACAACTGTTTCACTTTGGCAAAGTCATAGTACTACTGTGTACCATCCTCTTCGATGCAGAAGATTTAACTCAAAACAATGCACATTTTCTATCATACACGATACAGTATTTACAAACAAGCATGTGCTTTCCAGGGCATGGTGCAACTCTGGAGTACCAAACCAAGACGTAATGTGACATAAAAAAACAAGACTTTGTGACAGGAAGGTGGACACTATAATGGTTCGGGGAAATGTAGCTATTTCTTGAAGCTTTTAGTGAGAGTGGCCTTCTTTGGTACAGGGGGGGGAAGTGTTCTCCGAGTCCGTAGGGTATCTGTCAAGGGATAATGGCAGTTGGAAGTGTGTGTTAGAACGATGTGTGATCTCGATATAGGACTATTTAATAACTTAAGATTCTTACGATGCTCAGTTGAGCTAAAAACGCCAATGTCCCAATTTGGAACACTGGTGTGGAGCTTACCGTCATAAACAAATGCTGCAGTAAGTATTTGTAAACAGGTTCCTCTATAATTGGCGGCGGCTGCTTGTTCAACAATGCTCCATGTCCACCACATGGGTGTTGAAGAATCCAGTGACTCTCTATAAGATCAAATAATGAAAAGGGAAAAGTAGTGCCTGTGTCAGTATAGGCTTGTTGCTCTGCCCAGTGACTACTCTATTCATTATCGGGGGACAAAAATCTCTTCCCTCATATGTACGTGACTAAACACATCTATTGAGAGGTTCAGCTCGGAGTTCAAAACGTGTATTGGTACCAGTCTTGATGCGTGGATCTGCGGATAAACATATTGAAGACTAGTGTCATCCAATGTTCTCTGTGCGAATCTTACCGTCACCCCAATTGTGACTAATACAAATTCGGGTTTGTGCACGCTGTAGAAACAGCCCGTCTGCGGTTGGGTCATGCATGTGGTATGCGTTCCGTGTGATATAGTCATGCATTACATAGAGGCGAGGGTATGTCTGTTTGTGAATACGTGAGTAGTCCGGATCCACGGGTCCCGGGAGGAGTGTCATGTTCGGGTGGTGGGGACTTGTGACACGGCAGATTAATTAGTGCCGGGCAATCTAATGTGACTAGAATAGGAACGTTGCGATGTGCAGCCCAAGTGATTGCCGTATTACTTACTTGTAGAGGAGTCAAGCCGGACCCGCGCGCTTGCCTCATATGTGCAGATTCTTGCAGCAGTGCTGAGTTGCTGGGGCGACGCTGCTAAAGCTAAACTAACTATTCGCCTCGTAGTCCCTCCCCTACTGGTGGCGTCCAATCCAGAGTGGACAAATGGACCAATGGGGAGAGGGGTGGGCGCACCAAAGCGCGCTGTCATAAACTGTGATGAGCTGCCGGTACTTTGGAATTGTATCGAGTGTAATGTCCGGCGATCATGCGTGGAGCAAAAAGCTTCATGTTTCGAGTGGTAGTCATCATGTAGGACTCGTGTTGTATTGCCCTGCGCCATCTACTGGCATACCAAGGTGGCCTGCCATCGTTGATGAGAGGCATGCTGGGACGTGTAGTTCTCATGTGCAAGAGCCTATAAAGTGATTCTCAAATCAATGGTGTGGACCCTTTTGATGTTATGTTCCGCTTTTAAAAGTCGGAGTATATTGGAATAAAATAGATCTGAACAAATAGTCGCCTATGCAGTGTGCATAATATCTCACATCACTTTAACTTGTATGACACAAATATTACATTTGGATAGAGACATAATGCATTTGAAAAAACACACATTTTGCATTGGCATACAGCATGGGCAATCTGAATTTTGCAGCTCAAGTCTTACATTTGGAGAGGCCTAATGCATTTTATATCTTATATTGCCCTGCGCCATCTACTGGCATACCATAGTGGCCTGCCATCGTGGATGAGGCATGCTGGGACGTGTAGTTCTCATCAGCAAGAGCCTATAAAGAGATTCTCAAATCAATGGTGTGTGCGGACCCTTCTGATGTTATGTCACGCTTTTAAAAGTCAGAGTATATTGGAATACAACAGATCTGAGCAAATAGTCGCCCTTGCAGTGTGTATATTATCTCACATCCCTTGGAATTGTACAACATAAATATTACATTTGGATAGAGACATAATGCATTTGAAAAAACACACATTTTGCATTGGCTTAAAACATGGGCAATCTGAATTGTGCAGCTCAAGTCTTAGATTTGGAGAGACCTAATGCATTTTGAAAGAGAACACATATTTCAATCGATAAACCCAATGGGAAATTGTGAAAGATCAAGAATGCAAAAATGAAACGATACTGATGTGTAATGAATTTCTTGTCCAATTTCGGAATGTGTTTTTACTCATATCATTGAATGTTGGGGCGTAGAGAATTACTGGCATGCAATCATTATCAATGTCCCTCTCTCTCAAATGCCTGACATGGGTAAAACATGAGTTTTTGGTTTGTACATTTGGCTCTAGTAGGATCAATGGCTCTGATGGGCCCTGTATTCAGTCTAAGACTGTGTTCTTAGAGCATATTTATGTCCTCTCTCTCTGCTTTTTTTTAAATTCCAGAAATGCTTCCATTCCACTGTGATATTTAATCCATGTTTTAGTGTCCAGTCTATGTACCCACTGCTGTTCCAATTTTGTGAGGGATAGATTGATGTCGCTGCCTCTTTTTTGTGGGGACAATTGTTGTAAAATCGTCCAGGTTAGATCCTCATTGGTATGTCTAAATCTCACGAAATGGTCTACAAGTGGTTTATCTGCCACCTTATTTTTGATACATGACCTATGCTCACATAAACGTTGTTTAATGGATCTGATGGTTTTGCCGATGTAGATTAGATCGCAGGGGGATCTGATGACATAGATGACGAATTTGCGTTCGCAGTTGGTGTGGTTTCTGAGGGTCCAATGGAAAACCTTGTGTGGAAATGTTTTGCTTGATTTCGGGTATTTGCAGGCCACACATTGACCAAAGCTAAAATTGCCCACCACAGGTGGTAGATTCTATAGTGTGTTTGTTTCTTTGTCAGGTTCGCTAAATGTGTGCACCAATGTGTCCCTCAGGTTTTTATTTTTCTTAAAAGCAAACATGGGTTTCCTGTATAAAGAACGCTCGTTCTGGATGAGGTACCAATGTTTGTTGATGGATGCTTTTGTCAAATTACTGAGAGGGTTGTATGTAGTGACACATACAGTCCTATTTATAGGATGTTCCTCTTTTGCTGTGAGACAGATCTCTCGCTCCGTTTTAGCTGCTCTCTTTTTGGCCATTTTAATGGACTTCTTGGGGTAGCCTCTCTCAGTGAGGCGTGTTTGCAATTGCTTCGCATGAAATTCATATATGTCTCTTTCTGTGCAGTTTCTTCATACGCAGAGAAATTGACCATATGGTAAATTGTACTTTAGTCCTTCTGGGTGGTAGCAAGAGAAATGCAGGAGACTATTCGTGTCCATAGGTTTTCTAAAGAGTTCGGTCTTGAGGCTGTTGCCAGATCGGTAGATGTGGAGGTCTAGAACATTTACTGTTTGGTGGTGCCATTCTATGGTGAATCTTATGTGGTCATTGCGTAAATTGAGCCATTTGTGGAAGGCTAATTGATCTTCTTTCGTGCCCTCCCATATCAAAAAGACGTCATCTATGTATCGTCGCCATAGTTTAATGTTCCATTTGTAGGTTTGTTTGTTTGTTTTATTATTTATAATGTGCATCATACCCTAGGGTAACAGGGCGCAGCAGTTACAAGTATATGCGAAGCTTAGTTACACAGAAATGTATACAGTTTACATACAGGTAATAATTACAAGGGTGTATATACAGAGGGTGCTTATTTACAGGCATAGTATACAGCAAATAATATGCAAGCAGTTACCAGAGGGCATTACATACAGAATAAAATCGGGTGAAGGGAGATAATTACAAGGATACTAGCATAGAAGTGAAGATATCATATCATATGGTGGGTACCATGCCGGTGGCCGATCAGTTCTAACTGTATCCTAAGCAGTGGTTATTAATGCTGGTTATTAGATGACAACAATATGATGGTGTTGGATCTAAACTTGTGGTAAGATTGTTCTGTTCTCAAGCTGGGAGGCAGAGAATTCCATAGTTTGGTCGCTTTCACCGGGAAGCTGTTACCTCTAATTGTGGATTGTTTGAAGCATGGTATGGAGAGTCTATCTCTGTTGGCTAGTCTTACTGGTCTCATGGAGGTCTGTTTGTGGAATCTCTCCGCGAAGTAGATAGGTGCGGCATTGTTGAGAGATTTGTGGGTAAGCGACAGAGTTTTTAGGAGGACTTTGTCGTAGGTTGGGATCCAGTTGTTCTGTCGACAGATCTCTGAAACGTGGTCTCTTCTGGAGATGCCTAAAGCCACTCTAAGGGCATTATTTTGTAAAGTTTGGATTCTTTTGATGGGGGGCTTTAGTCAATCCTAGGTAAAGGGCATTACAGTAATGCAGGCGCGACAGGATTAGGGCTCTGGCCAGAGTGATGCAGCTGCTATTAGAGAGGAATGGCTTGCCAGTGCGTATCAGTTTGCACGTGTAGGCCATGGAGGATGCTAGGGAGTTGACCTAGTGAATGAAAGGTTTGAGTCAAGGTAAAAGCCAAGTGTTTTTACCTTGCGTTCTACTTTTATGATGTTGCCATCGATTATGAATGAGGAGTAGATGGAACCTAGTTTTTGGTTATTTGTTATTTGGTTTAGTTTTGGTTATGGTTGTTATAGACATGGTCATCCTCATATTGGGCCATGTACAGGTGTGCCACATCTGGGGCGAAAGTAGCGCCCATACTTACTCCCTTTATTTGTTGGTAAATTTGTTTCTCAAAAAGGAAGAAGTTCATGGATAAACGGATGCATTCCAAAATGAGGTTCGTAGGTGTTGTTGTGATGTCACTTCTTTTGTTGAGACATATAGTTAATGCTTCCAGGCCTTCTTGTTGGGGGATAGAGATGTACAACAACTCCACATCCATGCAACTCGATCTTAGATAAACTGTTTGTAGTGTATTTATGGTGTCTGTCGTGTCTTTTATGTAGAAGCTCATCTGGCCTACAAAAGGTTTCATAAAGAAGTCTGTGTATAAGGATAAGGGTTCCAGAAGTGAGTCGCATGCTGACACGATCGGTCTTCCTTGGGAGTTTGGTCGCATGCTTGTGCATCTTCGATAAAATATAGAATGCCGGAATCCTGGGGTGTGTTTTGTTAAGAAATGTGTGCTCATCCTCGCAGATCCAGCCCTCCTCTTCTGCGTACTTCGTGAGGCTCATGATCTCCTCTTATATCCTCTGGGTGGGGGTCTCAGTTTAATTTTTTGTATGAAGTAGCATCTGCTAGAAGTCGTAAGCATTCTGTGTTGTACTCGGAGGTGTCCATTATCACTATACCGCCTCCTTTGTTCGCTGGTTTTATGGGGATTGATTGATCTGCATTCAGTTCACTGATAGCCTGCCTTTCTTCCCGACTGAGGTTGTCTTGATAGAAATTCTTGTGGGACAATCCCTCCATTACTGTTTTCATGACCACTTTTTCAAAAGTGTCAAATTCTACTGGGATGGTGTGAGGAGGTGGCATGAAATTGGATTTTGGTTAGAAACCCGTGATGTTTTCCTGTTTTTTCTCTCGTGTTACATCGGGACCACTTGGAGTGTCTTGATTTTTTGCTATATATACTTCGAAGAAGTATTTGAGTCTTAGATTTCAAAAAAATCTTTTCAATTCAGCCTCAGTCTGAAATGAGTCTGCTTTCGTAGGTGGCACAAAAGAAAGGCCTCTATCTAGAAGCGCTTTTTCTGAATCTTTGCGAATCCTGCAGGATAGGTTGAAGATTGGTATTTGGAGGGTTACGGCTGGTTGGAATACCATTGTCGGGTGCGCATATATTGGCCTGATTGTTGTTGTCTCCTCCTGGGGCGTCCCCGTTGGCCCCCTCTCTGAAAAAACGGGTGTTGAGGAGGCAGAGCTAAGGTGGTATTGCCGCCTGTTAGACTGGGGCCGCTGCCACTTGATGATTCTGAACTGCATAAAAAGTTGACCCCCTAGTGCGTCTGTTGTAATTGCTATATTGTTGTTGTTGCAGATCGCTATAATAGGTGTCTGTGAGGTAAGGTCCATTTGTCCACTCTGGATTGGACGCCACCAGTAGGGGAGGGACTAAGAGGCAAATATTTATAGTTTCTCTTTAGCAACGTTGCACCAGCTACTCAGCACTGCTGCAAGAATCCGCACGTACGAGGCAGGCGTGCGGGTCCGGCTTGACTCCTCTACAAGTAAACAATACGGCAATCACTTGGGCTGCACATCGCAGCGTTCCTATTCTAATCACATTAGATTGCCCGGCACTAATTAATCTGCCGTGTCACGAGTCCCCACCACCCGAACATGACACTCCTCCGGGAGCTGTGGATCTGGACTACTCACGTATTCACAAAACAGACATACCGTCGCCTCTATGTAATGCATGACTATATCACACGGAACGGATACCACATGCATGACCCAACCGCAGACGGGCCGTTTCTACAACGTGCACAACCCCGAATTTGTATTAGTCACAATTGGGCTGACTGGTAGGATTTGCATGGAGAACATTGGATGACACTAGTCTTCAATATGTTTATCCGCAGATCCACAAATCAAGACTGGTACCAATACACGTTTTGAACTCTGAGCTGGACCTCTCAATAGATGTGTTTAGTCACGTACACATGAGGGAAGAGATTTTTGTCCCCGATAATAGAGTAATCACTGGGCACAGCAACAAGCCTATACTGACACAGGCACTCCTTTATCTTTTGATTATTTGATCTTATAGAGAGACACTGGATTCTTCAACACCCATGTGGTGGACATGGAGCATTATTGAAAAAGCAGCCCCCGCCAATTATAGAGGGACCGGTTTATGAGTATTTATCGCAGCATTTGTTTATGACGGTAAGCTCTACACCAGCGTTCCACATTGGGACATTGGCGATTTTAGCTCAATTGAGCATCTAATAAGAATCTTAAGTTATTAAATAGTCCTATATCGAGATCACACATCATTCTAACATACACTTCCAACTGACATTATCCCTTGACAGATACCCTACGGACTCTGAGAACACTTCTCCCACATCCTGAAGAAGGCCACTCTCCCTAAAAGCTTCAAGAAAAGCTACATTTGCCCGAAACATTATAGTGTCGACCTTCCTGTCACAACGTCTTGTTTTTTTATGTCACATTACGTCTTGGTTTGGTACTTCAGAGTTGCAGCATGCCCTGGAAAGCACATGCTTGTTTGTAAATACTGTATCATGTATGATACTAAAATGTGCATTGTTTTGAGTTAAATCCTCTGCATCCAGGAGGATGGTACACAGTGGTACTATCACTTTGCCAAAGTGAGAGTTATCTGTTTTTGGGATTGTCTGGTAAAAATGTATAAACACTAAGAAATTGTCTTGCGAAATAAACAACAATGGGTCAAAAAAAATGTTGGTAACCCCAACAGTTCCGTTTACCAGTCTTTCAATATATGAGTATGTAATAATGCAAAAAAGAACCTTATATGTGATCTCTCCCCCTGATTTTTTAAAAAATACTACGCTTTACCCACCTGGGCATATCAGGGCCTAGCCAGGAGCCCTTGTTATTTTTTTTGCTGGCACTTCTATCAGTCACAGCTGTCTGCAGGAAACATACTGCAGCGTCTCCAAACTGTAACTTCCTCTCCTGACCCTCCGATGAAGTTACAGTCCCTTTGTTGCCTGTGGGCAGAATCATGCCCACACCTCCCTCCCCAGGTTACCGAAGCGACTTTGACCCTCGGGGAACCTGGGGCTGTGTGCTGCAGATTCGATCACGAAGCCCACAATTGAACAGACCCAGTTTATTTATTTATGCATTTTTTGTCGGATATGTGTATTCGACAAACAATGCATAAATAAACCAGCTCGTCGTCTGTTCCCACTCTGCGCACAACGTGGTTAATTTATTTATTTATTCATTGTTTGCTGGATACACGTATCCGACAAACAATGCATACATAAATAAATAAATCAGGTCTGTTCAAGGAGCGAAACCAAAGGTGTGAGAACAGAGAAAGGAACAAGTAGGTAGCAGTGAAGTAAGGTGAGGGGGCGGGCGGGAAAAGAAGTAGAGTAACAAGTGAGACTGAAGAACAGAGGGAAAAGTAGGAGAGGACAGAGTGACAAAGAAAAGTGGTGAAAAGAAGCGATGCAAAGAGGGGAACAACAGAGAGAGGGAGATAAAAGAGGAAAGGAAACGGGGAAGGAGAGAAAAGAGCAGATTGATGAAAAAGAGAGCTAAATAGGGAAAAGCTGTGGTATGAAGAGAAACAAAGAGGAGAGGGCGGTAGGGAAGAGATCCAGAAAAGCATAAGAAAAACAGAGAGGAAGAAAGGCAAGCAAGGGGAATGAAGGAACAGAAAAAATGAAGGAGCAAAGGGAGGGAAAAGAACAAGAGTAACTACGGGGTGAGAGAAGGTTGAATCATGGAAAATATTTGACGGAAAAGGGCACAGGAATTACCAACGAAGTAGAAGAGCAGATTAATGATGAAAGGCGAGAGTGAAAAGGGGAGAAGCAAAGTACGGAGAAATGTAAGAGGAGATTCGATGTGGTAAGTAGAGGGAAAAAAAAGGAGAGAAACATTCAAATTAAATAGAGAAAAGGAAACGTGAGAAAAAAAATAAGGGGAGGAAAGATAGGGACAGAACAGAGTCGAGGGGTGCATACATTAGGGAGAAAATTATGGAAAGAGAATGAAAAGGAGGAAAGAAACAAGAAAGTGACAGAAAATGATGATGTTATGGAAGAAAGAATTAGATAAATTAGGTAAGAAAATGAGGAGAGGAAAGTCGAAGGTTAGAATGGAGAAGAGGGGTGAAGGAATGAGAGCAGAGGAGAGGAAAGAAAAGATGGGTGCAAATAGAGAAGATGGGGAAAAGAAGGAGGAAAGGAGAGATGGAAGGAGAGGAAATATAAGGGTGAGACTGGTGAAGAGGGGTGAAGGAATGAAAGAGAAGAGGAAAGGAAAGACAGGGGTAAGAATGAGAGGGAGGAGAGGAGCCATGGAAGAAGAGCAATGACAAGGGTGAGAATGCCGAAGAGGGGTGAAGGAATGGAAGAGAAGCAGGAGAGCTGGAAGAAGAGGAAATAAAGGGGTGAGAGTGGTGAAGGATTGAAAAGAGGAGGAAAGGAAAGGCAAGATGAGAATGGAGCAGAGGAGTGAAGCAATGAGAGCAAGGAAAGAGAGGAAAGGCAAGAACTGGTCGCACATGCCCTTGATATAGCAGACCTAATCATTAAAGACAAATTAGACTTTATTGCTCTAACTGAAACTTGGCTACACAATACAGCAAGCCCGTCTCTAATGCTGGCCATCCCAGATGGCTATACCATATCCAGGCAGGACCGGGTGGGCAACCGTGGCGGCGGCATCGCCATCATATCCAAAGAAAGTTTAGCTCTCAGACTAGCCCCGACTCAAACCTTGCAACCATGCAAATCCCTCACTGCCAAACTCCCTATAAATAACACCCAATCCCTCACCATCCACCTGATCTATTGACCACCTGGTCCGCTCTGGACTTTCGAGGAAGATTTGCATAGCCTACTAACTAACAACACAAAAACCACCTCACAACTACTGCTACTAGGTGACTTCAACCTAGGGTTTAATGATCCAGCAGACATACATGCCTCCACCATAGCCAGACAATCTAGATCCCAACACACTAGTTCACGAATACAACAAAATTATGTTAAATACCATGGACAAAATTGCCCCACTTAAACTTCGCACCAGCAAGCCCAAAACCCATCTAAATAAATGGTACACACCTGAACTCAAAGCCCTCCGCCTAAAAAAAGAGAAAATGTGAATCTGCTTGGAAACTATGCCCTTCCAGTGAAATGAAAGCAACTCTAGATACGATTTCTCGTCAATACAAAGCTGAAATCTGCCTAGCTAAACGGAACTCCTACAACAACCGCATTGCCAATTCCAACACAAGCATGAAGGAGCTCTTCTCCATATTGAAGGAACTTGAGTCACCCATTGGCACACCCGACACCTGCACCAAGGACCAGACCTGGTGCACAGACATCCAACAGGCTTTAGCAAATAAAATAAACACCCTACAAAATAAAATTCAACTAAAAAAAGACTCCTTAAACCTCACCAACCCTCCTACATCTCCGCCTAATGTTTTACCAAGCACACACACTAATTCATTCTCCTTCTCTAAAACTACCACCCTGGAGGTCGAGAAAATCGTACTCTCTCTCAAACCCTCAAACGGCAAAGGCGACATCTGCCCTGCACACATAATCAAGGACGCAGCTAGAGACCTATCGCCCTTCATTTCCAAACTTATAAACACATCTTTCTCCTCAGGTAGCATCCCCTCCAACTTAAAACAATCCTGGGTGCTCCCCCTCCCTAAAAAGCAGACGCTTGATCCTCTCATCCCCACTAACTACCGCCCCATCACCACGGTACCCTTTCTACTAAAATCTTGGACAAAGTGGCCTATGTCCAGATCCAAAAATACCTAGAACTACACAAATTACTAGGCTCCAGACAATCAGGTTTCCGTCCACTACACGGCACGGAAACAGCACTCATTGACTTGAAGACCCAAATTGATGATCTGAGGGACAAGGGAAAGACAGCACTCCTCCTCCTACTTGACGTCTCCGCGGCATTCGACCTTGTCGACCACAAGGTCCTCTGCAGACGCCTGGACTCAGCTGCACATTTCTCCCCAGAAGCTATCAGATGGATTGAATCCTTTCTGAGCGAGAGAACAATGAGAGTCTTCTCCCCATCAGCAGAGCAGACCCCTCTCCTATTACTTGCGGAGTCCCGCAGGGCTCATGCGTCTTTCCCACATTATACAACATCTTCACCAAACCTCTGTTCGACAATCTGGATCATCTGGGTGTCACCTACACCAACTACGCAGATGACACTCAGATTCTCCTCCCACTTTCAGGGGATCACAGCAAGGACAGAGAGTTGGTGAACAGAGTGCATCTCATCATTCAGGCATGGATGGCATCTCATGGCCTATGCCTGAATGATGACAAGACAGAGCTCATCATCCTGGGTACCCCCGCTAATATCAACAAATTAGGCCTTGAATATGCCGAATTCAACATAGACGGCAACATTATCAAAGTATCCAGGGAGATAAAAACTCTCGGCTTTTACCTGGATGCCACTATGTCATTCACTAAACAGGTCAACTCACTAGCATCCACCACTGCGTACACCTGCAAATTAATAAGAGCAGGCAGACCATTCCTGTCCAATGATAGCTGTATGATCCTGGCAAGAGCACTCATACTCTCCAGGCTCGATTATTGTAATGCCCTACATAGCGGTGCTAACAAAGCCATTACCCATAGGCTACAAATCCTACAAAATAATGCCTTGAGAGCTGCCCTCGTCATTAATATAAGAGAACACGTCTCCACTACCAGACGCCAACACAATTGGCTCTCCACTGACAATAAAATCAAACTAAAGTTGGCCTCCCTAACCCATAAAGCCCTCAACAATGCTGCCCCCAGTTATCTGATGGACAAAGTAAAGAGAAAGTCATCCATCAGACAAACAAGAACTATCAATTCCAACTGTCTGATAATTCCCAGATTTAAACTCTCTACCATTGGAGGTAACAGCTTCCCTGTGAAAGCTGCTTCATTTTGGAATTCATTGCCGCACAACCTGAGAGCCGATCAACCCTATTTGCACTTTAGAAGGAATCTCATCAGTCATTTGAACTCCAACAACCCCCATATTTAATTATACATTTTACACCTCTGTATAGATACGGATACTTTCTGTGTGAGGCCTTTGCTGTCGCCATAAACAGCCCCTGTACATATCTGTATATTTCACTCCTTGTATAGATATTGATATTTCTATGTGTGAAGATTTGTATATTCTTTTTCCTGTAATCCTTCATTGCAAATGTATGTAACTTTATCTCAACTGTATATTTCTGTAACATTGTAAGCCTCGCATATTCTTTCTGCCTGCGCCCTGCTGCCCCTGGGTATGGTGCGCCATAGAAATAAATAAATAAACAAACAAACAAACAAACAAGAAAGGGATGAAAGGGAGCCTGGAGAAGAGTTAATTGACAAAACGCTAATCGGAAGAAACTTCTTGAAATAATGCAAAATGACCTAACAGCAGCTTGACATCATTTATGCATAGACAGACTCATCACACAGGCACTCAACAACTACATGCCGGTTTCTTTTTGGTTTTCCTTGAATCTTGATTGTCCCTGCAACCTTGTTAGTATTTTGATAGGCTGAAGTGTTTGGTCCCACACATTCCCTCTACAGTCTATCATCTAAAAAAGTGGCACCTGTTCATTCCTCTTCCGATGCGCACAGCATTCATGACACAGAGCAACACCCAGGCAGGGGGGATTGCTAGCAACACATTGATAGTTGTGTTACAGCATAGACATCATCAGTCATCAAGCTCCCCCCATTGCCTGTGGCTCCAGTTTACCTCCACTGTGGTCCTTTGATACGGTAAGTGAGGCCCACTTCCAAGTTTCTACATGGTTGCTCTTGCTGGGCTACCTGAGCAACTACTTCAAAGAATTTTTGGAGGTGTTTGCAGGTGTATCCAACAATGCATAAATAAATAAACCTGGTCCTGGCTGAGCGGGAACAGTTCTTGGGTCACAAGGCCTCACCTGCATACACAACCCGGTTTATTTATGCATTGTGTACCCGGCGCACAGGCTGATTTATCTATTTAGTTTGTACCAAGAAGAATGTGTTGCGATATGCACTTAGTTATTTAGGCCGCGGCCATCACGTCTTAGACCACGCCCACCATGCAAGCCATGTTCCTGAATTTTTTTTGTATTTGTTTATTATTTATATCGTGCACCGAACTCTAGGGTAACTGGGCGCTGAATGAGCACCCCACCTCAATTTCTTACCCCACTTAAAGCACCGAGTACCTGCACTTCTTTTTTTCCGTTTAAAGCACTGTTCTAAACCTTCCAGCCACCGCTTCTTTGCTTTGCATTAAAATGCATTAGACATTAAAGTAAGGTTGCCCGCTATAAAGCGACAGCGGTATAAGAAATTCGAGGATTACCAACCCTACAAGTAGCTGCTAATGTGGCTCAGTGATGCTTGGCGGAAATATCTGTGTGTGAAATGCAACTCACGGGTTACAAATCCCGAGAATACTTGACCATTCGTTCTTTCACTATGTGAGTTTTATCTTTAAAATAACTACCATTTACAGTGCAGCAAATTAGCAACACAAATAAATCCTAAATAATATTACTTAACTAGGCACAGTTAATGTAATTTGCTGAAACACAAGAACGCTCTACCCATGGCAATAATAGAGTGCCACAATGAAAATAACTACCTGTTGGGCAAAACGTAATAGCAACGGAAGACGGGCATGCATGACTGTCGTGATCTATAAACTTCAGCCGCTGGACTTTAGTGTGAACTGCCAGGTTTATGGCAAGCTCCGGAATCCGGACTGCGTTAGCCACTTGTACCGCTAGCATATTCTTTAGAACTCAAAGCCTGCTCAATGTACCGGAAGTTACTCTGTTGCCGGCGGAAGTGTTCTTGCGTATGGTGACGTGGGCTGTCAGAGCTGGAGTTTGAGCCGCCGCCGCCGCCACGCAGAGACAAGGAGGAGGGAGCAGAGGGGAGTGCGGCACCGGCGAGCAGCATGGAGGCTCTCTATCACCAGACCAACAAGTGAGGGCGAGTCCGGGGGGGCGGGTCATACTGTATGAATGGGTTACACTGTTTGTGATGCTGGGAATTATTAGTAGTGGAGGCATGTGGGAGAGGAAAGAAGATAGTGGTGGTGGTGGTGATGATTTCAGCAGCCAGCTGTGTGTACGATGTGTTGTCATACTACTACTACTCCCATGAAATTATGTTTTCCCACCCAACAAGCCCAATGCCACCCATAGTCTTCAATGGGAGTCTCCTTGCACCAAAACTGTACGCTTCTTCAAACAAAAGTTAACATACGTTGTCCTCCGAGGATTCAAGCACCCCACTTTTGCCCCTTTGGCGAGTTGACAGATTGAGAGGTATCGATTTTGCAATTGAAGGATTGAAAGCTTTAATGTCCCAAGAGCGGGGCTAGGGCGGGTCTCTGTCTTGAGGATCAACGCAAACCCATAGGTGCAGAGTTCCAGTTGTGGTGGTTGGCTCTGATACATGGGTCAATATGCTATGTTGTTTAGGAGATTACGGTGTGATTGCCAAGTGTATATGGAGTCGAGGTCTAGGACCCCAGTTGTGAGTGTCTGCATTAGAGCTCCCGACGTGTGACAGTGAGATGCAGAACTCTGTGTGTGGTTAACCTATCGGATATAATTGTGCTGTGGTGTGTGTCTAGGTGATGTCCGACTCCAGGTTTTGTTTTTATTTGGGTGGTCTAAGGTTGCAATCAAAATGACCAAATTAACTGGTTGTGGGTGCAGACGTAGTCTATCCCTTAGCATCATGTAGTGTTCCAAACAAGCCCCGCAACACTCATGATAGTTATTGGGGCATACAGTTCTTAAGTTATTAAAACCGTGTGTGGTTATCGGGTTAGTACTTGCGGTTGCGAACCATGACAACTTCTGTCGGGCACATACAGATCTATTCTATTAAGGTCAGAAACCATCAGGTAGGTGCGCATGATGTGAAGAACTCAATGTAGGCTACACTCTCCATCCTAGCCATGGCCTTTAAAGGTACCCCTTGTTGGACCTAGTCAGTGAAGTACAGCTTGATTCTCTAGGCATGGCCTTCAAGGAACCCCACATCTAAGGCTAACTTGGGGGTACAAACTAAAAGGAACAAGCTTTAAACTAAAACCAACAGGCATCGGCGAAGCTAACGGTTTCAGCTTTGTGTAGGCATGGGGTTAGTGTTTGTCGGGCCATAAGGGTACTACTTGGCCAAAAGATGGCAACAGCTGGAAAATGATGCTAGTACCAGTGGGCATATGATGTTATATGCTGGCAAATGCCTGACATTCCTATATACAAGTCAAAACAGTTGGCTTTGCAAATGTTTTATTTAATTATTTATAGGACTTCACTGTAAGTAATACATGCACAGCCACATTTCTTATACATCAAGTGACTGAAGGCCCACTCGATTATCAGGTCCCCATTTACAAGGCTATTTAAGCCAGGAACTCTAAAAGAAAATACTGTCAGATCCTGTGAAGCACAGAATTTGATGTTACTTTGTGTTACACCTAGTCCAAAGAGCTACAGAAGGGTGTGTTTTGGCCGTGGAGCGTTAGGTAGTGGATGCGTAAATAACCAAACGATGCCCACAGCCTATGTCCCTCCCCACAGCCCATCTCCTCAGTACTCCAATGCAGTGGTTCAGCTTATAGCCACAACTGAAAACGGATGGATGTAATATTTTGAGTCAATCATAACCATTGGCACTGCTCTTGTCAGCATCCCATGTAATTTCATTGTTTGCATATAAACCTTGGTTTTATGAGTAATGTATGCAGTCCGGCTCAAATTGCTAGACCACAAGGTGTAAACATGTCTGGGGTGGCTTGTGTTCCAGTGTAGTGAGGATGTTGCCAAGCAGTTGAGATTGAACTTCAGCTTTCAATTTCTGGACTAAGACTTCTTTTGTTTATAGCTAGTTGCCTTCTGTAATGGCACATGCTTGCTAAAGAATTGTAGAGTAGAAGGCTTGCATCTATCACATTTTGATTTTTACTCCATTCTTCCCTCCAGAATTACATTTATTTTGTGCCAACCTTTTTTTACTTATCCTCCAGGTGGTAATCCCACTTATATATACTTTGTAATTCCGAAGGTTCCTCAGCCAGTTGATGCACCTGCTGCAGATAAGTGTGTAGGTTGCACCTTGGGCGAGTTGGCAAACGGGTCCATCCTTCTGAGGCTGATAATATGAGTAACATTGGTGGCTCATGTCCACCTTGTTTTAGTGTGGGATTTGCAAACAGAGCTGGTTGGCATAATCTCTGGGGACACGTTTTCCCTTCTCGAGGCTGCAAACGGGGGAGAGGGAGGGTTGGGGGGTGCAAATGCCCTGGATGGTGGAAGAGGAGGGAGAAAATGTCTTGCAGGTAGCAAGCATCCACCATGACCAAGGCAGTGGGATTCCCCATTCAAAAGGTGAAGCCCACAGGCTCTATGGCAAGGTTGAGGTGAGTAACGAGAACCATGCCTGCAAACTCCCTACGTATTTGAGACTCGTGCCCTAGGCAAGACCCTCGCCTACAAACACAAACCTCTCCCACCCCGCACCCTCTTCCTGCTTCCCGCTCCCCTCCCGCCTCCCAACCCGCCCACCGCCGCTCTGATTGGGCCGTGAGCCCAGCTGAAAGGGTCTAGCAACCCTCCTCGCACCGGCCCCTGCATTCATTGCAGGCTGCCGACGCGAGGTAAGGAGGCCCATCCGGGCATGCCGCCGATTTCCGGGCGCCAACTGGGCCCCCACGCCCTCCGAGCGTCCCTCTCCCACCCCGCACCTGCTTCCCGCTCCCCTCCCGCCTCCCAACCCGCCCACCGCCGCATCCTCCCAGGGCAGCCCTCTGCCCGGCAGCCCCAGCGGCTAAGGGCCCCAAGGCCAAGGGCGGCTCCAGGAAGTGTCAGCAGGTGTCCGCAGGGGAAGCCAAGGAAGCCACCAGACACCGACAAAACTGTAAGTGCTGGCTTGGGTGGGGGGTAGAGCAATTACTCTACTCCGGAAAGCTCCTGCCACTCTCACTTACCTTTCAATAGCCTGCAGTCTAATGTTAACCAGCACCATTGCCCTAGAGAACCACACTGATGAACCACACTGATTAGACTGCGCCACTTCTAGGCAGTAATGTGATTGTTAGCATATGCCGCACTTAGATGACATCTCTAATAGCCTCTCTGTGAAAAATAGAATTTAGAAGTGTGCCCAATAGCCTCTCTGTGGAAAGTTGAATTTAGAAGTGTGCCCAATAGCCTCTCTGTGAAAAGTAGAATATAGAAGTGTGCCCAATAGCCTCTCTGTGGAAAGTTGAATTTAGAAGTGTGCCCAATAGCCTCTCTGTGAAAAGTAGAATATAGAAGTGTGCCCAATAGCCTCTCTGTGAAAAGTAGAATATAGAAGTGTGCCCAATAGCATCTCTGTGAAAAGTTGAATTTAGAAGTGTGCCCAATAGCTGTGAAATGTTGCATTTAGAATTGTGCTCAATAGCCTCTCTATGAAAAGTTGAATTTAGAAGTACATTTAGAAAGTTGCATTTAGATGTGTACCCAACAGCTTCTCTGTGGAAAGTAGAATATAGAAGTGTGCCCAATAGCCTCTCTGTGAAAAGTAGAATATAGAAGTGTGCCCAATAGCATCTCTGTGAAAAGTTGAATTTAGAAGTGTGCCCAATAGCCTCTCTGTGAAAAGTTGAATTTAGAAGTGTGCCCAATAGCCTCTCTGTGGAAAGTTGAATTTAGAAGTGTGCCCAATAGCCTCTCTGTGAAAAGTAGAATATAGAAGTGTGCCCAATAGCCTCTCTGTGAAAAGTAGAATATAGAAGTGTGCCCAATAGCATCTCTGTGAAAAGTTGAATTTAGAAGTACATTTAGAAAGTTGCATTTAGAAGTGTACCCAATAGCATCTCTGTGAAAAGTGGAATTCAGAAGTGTGCCCAATAGCCTCTCTATGAAAGTAGAATATAGAAGTGTGCCCAATAGCCTCTCTGTGAAAAGTTGAATTTAGAAGTGTGCCCAATAGCCTCTCTGTGGAAAGTTGAATTTAGAAGTGTGCCCAATAGCCTCTCTGTGAAAAGTAGAATATAGAAGTATGCCCAATAGCCTCTCTGTGAAAAGTAGAATATAGAAGTGTGCCCAATAGCATCTCTGTGAAAAGTTGAATTTAGAAGTACATTTAGAAAGTTGCATTTAGAAGTGTACCCAATAGCTTCTCTGTGGAAAGTTGAATTTAGAAGTATGCCCAATAGCCTATCTGTGAAAAGTGGAATTCAGAAGTGTGCCCAATAGCCTCTCTATGAAAGTAGAATATAGAAGTGTGCCCAATAGCCTCTCTGTGGAATGTTGAATTTAGAAGTGTGCCGAATAGCCTCTCCGGGAAAAGTAGAATTTTGAAGTGTGCCCAATAGCCTCTCTGTGAAAAGTAGAATTTAGAAGTACATTTAGAAAGTTGCATTTAGAAGTGTAGCCAATAGCTTCTCTGTGAAAAGTTGAATTTAGAAGTACATTTAGAAAGTTGAATTCAGAAGTGCACCCAATAGCTGTGAAATGTTGCAGTTAGAATTGTGCTCAATAGCCTCTCTGTGAAAAGTTAAATTTAGAAATGTGCCCAATAGCCTCTCCCTGAAAGTTGATTTTAGAAATGTGCCCAATAGCCTCTCTATGAAGTTGAATTTAGAAGTGTCCCCAATAGCCTCCCTGTGAACTAGAAGTCTCTGAAAGGGCATGAAACCCATCATATCTCACCAACACGCTTACTCTCTCCTTACATCACCACTCAACTAGAACACAGAGATACTATGACACCATTCGGTATAACTGTTCTCATATCAACATTCGCCGCTCTCTCCACATCATTCTAAATAATCACTGCTGGTTACACACCCCCCAGCGAGGCGTTCTCCTCAGGCCTAACGCAGCCACATCCGATCTGGATTAATCCTGCCAGAACGAACACATACTCCTGACCTCTCAACCACCACACCTACCGCTAGAAAGCAGCTATTACATTGATACTGCACGAGCTGTACACATACCTGGTGCTCACACGCACCTTTTTGACTCTCTCTACTGATATGAACTTCGGTTCCCAAGGGCGTTCAACCTACCAGCGCCTTCAGACCATACCAATGGTATATAAGGCGCTATATAAATGCAAAATAACAATAACAATAACTTGTAGTTCATTAGTGTAGTTCCTCATGCTATTGCCCCTCTGTTATTTCCTCCTTGTGGTCCCACCTGTGATTTGCTTTTGAGAATCCCCCCTGTTGCTTTTCCACAGATCTCTTCTTTTTTAAACTTTTATTTTTATCGGCAAAGGTTCACAAGGTACAAACATCAAGGCAACAGGCATATGAATCATATACAACATGGAGGTGCCTACAGGCTACCTTATCAACATTACAGCAGTGACTACAATGTTTTGCGAATGGGGGAGGAGAGCTGAGGAGATCATGATGCAGGAGTGATGTCCGGGGACAGACAGGACTCCGACCCAGCCTCGGACTGAATATTGAGATATGTGTTAAATTCACTCCAAATGTTCTTGGGACGAGACTGGGCCGGCAGCATGGTCAAGTAGTCCTCCTCACAGTTCCGTGACCAAGTAAGCAGGCCCAACCATCTCTGCGGGGTCGGGGGAGAGGGGCACCTCCAACTCTGGAGTATACACTTCTTGGCAATCATACAACTTATATTTAAAAACTTTTTCAGGCGTTTAGTTTCCTCAGTGCTCCACACCCCAAATAGGACTGCCATAGGATCGGGATCAATAGTGGTCTCAATTACTGCACTAAGTGTCTTTAGGACCCTGTCCCAAAAGTTGAACAAGTTCGGACAGGTCCAGAACATATGTAGATGATCAGCGTCCGAGGCCCCGCACCGTGGGCAGAGGTGCACCTCCAAACGAGCAAACCCGGAAGTCCTGCGCGGTGTATAATATAGCCTATTAAGGAGCTTATATTGCATGGCCCGAAAGCGGAAGTTGAGAGAAACTTTTTGGGTGTGGAGACACATGCTCTCCCATAGCTCATCAGTTATTTCTAGGCCCAGTTCGTCTGCCCATTTGTTGCGCGCTCCGAGGACCGGAGTAGAGGGGACGTCTTGCAGGATATGATATAATGATGAGATGACGCCTCGTGCACCGCCCGAGTTAGCAATGTACGCTATTGCCGGGTTATCAGGGGGCTCATCAGGGAAAGAGGGCCACCTAGAGCGGAACGCAGCGCAGAGCCTGTAGTACTGAAGAGTTTCTAAGGGGGATCTAGTGTGACCCGGCCTCCAAGTCTGGGGGTCTATGAATTTACCCTCTGGATAGAAGTCTGACAGTGCCCTATACCCCAGAGCCTCCCAGTGGCGGGCCAAGGCAGCGTCCAGCGTGGGCTCTAACCCGGGACAGGCCCATGCGGGCAGCCACTTGTAGTACGGGGAGATCCCATCAGATGGGCCTAGTATGCGTGTCCAGGCAAACATGGTAGCTGCGACGGGATCAACTGGGGAGTCCGGGGCGTAGTGTCGCTGTAGCACTAGGGACATTAAATTAATGCCAGCGGTTGCCAACCGTTCCAGCTTAACATGAGGGCGCACTGGGGCGCCCGGGTACCAGTGAGTGGCATATTGGGCTTGGGCCGCAATCCAGTATGTAGCAAAGTCAGGGGCAGCAATACCCCCCCGTCTGTATGAGAGTGCCATGTCAGTCCACTTCTTGCGGACCGCACCTGAGTGCCAGAGAAATTGTGCGCAGAGTGTGTGCAATTTAGTGAAGTATGCCCTCCCAGGCCAAACGGGTATGTTACTAAAGGTGTAAAGGAGCTTGGGGACCAGAATCATTTTAATCAGTGACAGCCGACCCGCAACAGATAACGGAAGAGTGCGCCATCGTGAGATTTTGGCCTCAACTATCAGCGCTACCGCAGAGTAATTCTCAGTGAGTAGGGTGGGTTTAGTCAGGGATACATGTACACTCAGGTATTTAACGCCCTCAGAGGCCCAGCGCAGGGGATATTCGGAGACGGGCTGTATGGTAGATTGAGTGAGCGGGAAGATCTCTGACTTGGAGTAGTTAATTGTAAAACCGGAATGGGTGCCAATGCGGGTGACATCTCTCAATATGGGATTGAGATGATTTGTGGCATCTCTAATATAGAGTAGGACGTCGTCTGCGTATAGGGATATAATTTCAGGCTCCTCTGTCAATCTTATTCCCTTATGAGAGTGTCTTGAGCGGACATAGTCCGCCATTGGTTCTATCACTAATGCGAAGAGAATTGGGGAGAAGGGGCAGCCCTGGCGGGTGCCTCTGAATAACGTGAAAATCTCGGATGTTAGTGAGTTAACTCGAACCCGCGCACCGGGGGAGGTGTATAATAGTCTGATAAACCCTATCATGTTTGGGCTTCCACAGATCTCTTCTGCATTGTTTTGCTCCACTGAGATTTTCTTTTGCCTACAATCTTACTTGCAGTTGTATTTCTGCTCACTGTAGGGAGCCCCATGACTCTTCCGCGTTGACTCTGCTCCAAGTTGCACCCCTACGAGAACGTCTGCATGGCTACATCGGATAAAAAACTTAGTGCTGATTGTGGCCTCCACTGCCAGCTACTGTGAGAATACTTCTAGTATTCTCACCTGTGTTCAGAAAATAACTTTTAAAGCAAAATGAAACACCAGAACAGAATGTTCTTTTAGGGTGCTAGTAGGACAAAACGCGGCAGACAATGGTGTGGATAATCAAAAAGTGTGGCTCCAAAACTAGCAGCCACAATATCTTTGCTGCCGTCTGAGTGGTGTGCAATACCTGCTCAACAGATACCCAGTCATCCACCTGGATGCGTGTCTTGGCCTCCCCAATGGTGTTTTGACAACACTCCAATCGGCAACCTGTTGTAAGTAGCTGGTCTGTCAGGGTATACCACTGTTCTGGATTTTGTCTAATATCTGGATAATCTTTAGTAAAAGACAGTAATTTCATCCGGTTCCAAGCGACATGAACCTGGTGCCTTGGATTGTCGATGTCAAACCCAGGCACTTCTCATTGGACACGTCTGAGTTACCATAGGCTTTGATGGGGCATTTATGCTCCACAATAAACATTTCGGCTCTATTGCAGGACAGAAGTTTGAATCAAGTTTATACTCTTGGATTGCTTGATCATCTGGCAGGGTATACACTTCATTGTTCTCATTCACCCTTTTATGTAACAGCCACATTTGTTTACATATCCTTTGTACTATTGCAAATATAAGCATATCTCGTTGCTGGGGCACATACATTTTAGCCTGTACTACTCCTTCACCCCATTTTTGATCCATGCCAACACTACCTTTTCTGCGGTTTCTGTGTCGTGAGCTGTAATACTGTGGGCACGAGGTGGCGAGAAGACCACCTTATAACTAGGTACCTGATATGGCGGTGGAGGAGGCCTTTTTACCTTTAAACATTTTAACAATGGATCTGCCTCGCCCTCTAGATTGATCTGTTCAAGTCACCTCTGTTTCTCACCTGACCTGGAAAAGAAAATCTTTGATGCTGTCAAAACATCACTAACAGGGTTAATCATTTATCTGAAGTGTTTCTGGAAGAAATCCTTAGTCCTGAAGATGGCCACAACAACAACTTTTCAAAAGACACCAGAGAGAGTGTCCAATGTATTGTATGGCCGAAACATGTTGACTATCTCATAGAAAGACTACTAATGATAATAGTCTAATGAATTAACTTCATAAAGTACTGTTCATTTAGTGACCGGTTTCCCTGTGTTCTTCTGATTCAGGCTTTCCTTATTTCAGCTCGATGGGTTGACTGTACCAACTACATTTATTTGTTCAGTCTTTTTAACATGTCATTTTTAAGTTTTGTACCATGTACTATTAAAATAGGTATATTTTCTCATTATCTCAGTTGTACTGCATTCTTGATATGCATCGAGTGTGTGATCTCCATGTTTTCTGTATGTTAAATACCATGCAAGTACCACTCCCATCTCAAATTTCCGGGTCTGTGTAGAGAGGGGTAAACAATTCTTCTTTCTTTGCTTAACTCATCCTCTAAGGTACTTTTGATTCGGCTGTCGGGGCTGAGGGTAAGTCCTGGCTACATACACACCCCTAATTCTTATATCTTCACGGTCTCCTTCTACGCAATCCTTAATTCTTTTTATCATTATCAAATGTGCACGCTTTTAACTTTTTCAGATTGTGGCTTACGTTTTTTAAATCTGTGCTTCCTTTTTTTAGATCTTTGTGGAGCATATTCTTCCTGTTTACACGTTTCCCATTGCAGGGGTCTAATGGCCTTATCACGCTTAGCGGCTAATATTTCCCTTAAATATTTTTTTCTGGGTCGAAGGACTCGTGCACTGGGAATTGTAATGCCATTTTTGCAAAAACACCACCCCCAAGCCTCTCCTGCTCATAAATTCCCATCCTGGCGTACCTTCCAGGGGGCCAGGTACATGTGTTTCTAATTCTGGTCGACTCTTACAACATTGCAATCCCATTTCTGTCCTAATTACTTCTGTTTCTTCATTACTTTGTGATCACAAAGCTGCTTTGATAATGTCCTGCTTTAAGTGCAGTGCACTCACAGTCAATGAAATCTACATGCTTATATCATGATTAATCTCTACCATGGTTTCAACTTGTGTACACCAACTGTTTTTCCCTATAGTTCCATTAACCGCATGCTCCATATAGAAAACACTACATTACATAAGTGTATTTCCCTGTGGTTCATTAACAATATGATTCCACAGGGAACATATTACATATTGAAGGTGCATTTCTCCATTGTTCATTAACAGTATGCTCCCATAGGAAATGCATTTCATTTGAACATTAGACCATACGAAATACTGAAACGGTCTTGCCCCTTTTTCTGCAGTATTCTGTGCCACTGCTTCACCAGGATTGTAAATCCCCTTTTCCTTTCACAAACTGGGATCCTTGGTGCAGGAATCAACGTGTCGGAGGTCAGCAGGTTGGTGAAGGTGTGGCTGCTAGAAAACTCTTGTCCAAATAACCGCACTGTGCCCCATGCCTGACCCCCAACCTTTGCCTGCTCTCCGACCTTTGCACATTTAATCCAACTGAATTTTAACTGCAATGAGGTCCCATCTGGTGGCGCCAATTCTGAGAGAATACTTCTGGTATTCCCGCTTGTGTTCAAAAGATAACTTTATGGCAAAATGAGACACTGGAACAGAATGTTGGTTTACAGCTCAGAGAGACAGGTTTATTCTGCTGCAGCGTGCCTAGCATGGTTTACAAACGACCATCTGAGTATCTTTGTCCCCCCCCCCGCCCCATTGACAAGAGGCACATCTTCATATAGTTTTACAACAGGCCATTGACTCAGATAAAATTGAACTCCTGCTGTGGTTTAACTCTACTTCACACAGCTGCTCCTAGGCTAATATAACCCACTGTGCCTGCTTCGTGAGCGCATGTCAACAGCTGAATCCTAAAAAGGACATTCTATGGTTTTGGAGGCTAAGGGCTTCTTTAAAAATAACATGTTCGCAGTTATCTGTTAAGGGAACCTATGTCAAGCCTACAATTTTAATACCTATTGCTAATCCTACCGTCACTCTTGCACTATGGGCACACAGATACCTCTGTGGACAGATACCTCAAGTGCTCTTGGCACAAAGCACTTAGGAACACACCTGCAACAAGAACCTGGGTTTTTGCAACCTAAACACAGCTAGCTTAGATGTTCACTTTCACCCTATTTCTGAAACCAAGCCCCCGCTTTTTCAACTTGCATAGCACCATCAGACCATGCAAACGGCACCAGAGGGCTGTATAGAACACCCAATAACGTACCAGGTAGTCCTAGTAAACCTTGTATGTGTTAGGTGTGTTATGCAGTGCAAACGTCGAGCCATTTGCCAACGATTGCATAGTTTAATCAGTTGAGGGGGGATATGGTCCAGAAAACCTATACATATTACTCAGTTTGCATATTTGTCGGCTTAATATTGGTGGCAAACCTGTGCTGATTCATGGTCATCTGACAATCTAGCCATTCTAATTTCTCATTCATACCTCTGAACAAAGTCTAAAGGTCTTTCAGGATCTACAACTCAAAGCCGCACGAATAAAATCAATCATATCATCCTGGCTAGAACAGATTGCATGCCTCCGTTTAAAGATATGTAGCATATGCATATATCCACGGAAATAATAGATCATAACTTGCTGTACTATTCTTTAGCAACCTGATCTCCCCGCTCCTCTGCCCAAATTGCCATGCTTCAAAATGTTTTCTGACATCTCTTTCCATTTTTAAATGTCATTTCCCTGCTTGCTTGATACTTTAGTGTATGAACTGCATTCAGAGGACAGAATCTTTTCAGGGCTGACATACGATTCATCCTTCTGAGGTCTTAAAATTGAGTTCCATTAAATTAGATAATATTTATTATTACAGCACATGGAAGTGGACAAATTCCAGCACAAAGTACGTTTCAGCTATTGTACCATAAATGGACAGATTGCTCAACACATTTTCAAGTCCCCTCATTGTCTATCTGGGGATGATTGGAAGCTTTGGGAATACAATGGGCATACCCAATACCCCAAAGATGGCAACTATTATTTTCTCATAACATCATCAATACACCTTTCATTCTCAGAACTTAACTTTTTCTTCTTTGTAAGTTTATTTTTAAAAACATGGTTCTTTCCTTTTTTAAAAAAATATTTTGCCACAGCTTTTTTGATGGATTTTTCATAATCCAAGCCCTCTCTTGAGAAAGTCTTTTTCTTTGTTTTTCTAAATCGTAGACCTCTCTCCGCCATGTTGTAGTTGACACTCTTTCAGTTTACACTGCATTTCTGCGAGAGAGAGAAAAAAGATAAAGATTTCAGTCTTTCACTCTCACCTAATGTATCTGGTTCTGCACACCATGTTCCATCCAAAGAGTACAAGAGCAACCTTGGAGGACCGATCTGCTCACTTCTAAATATAAGGGCAGTTGGTTTGACCTAGTCGAGATGGGCTTGAGCGATGGCTTTCTAATCCAAATACCTTATTTTGTACCTGGAAGATAAGCGGAAGATAAGCATTTTTCTATGTCCTGAAGCTAGGTCATCACTACTCCTAATTTTGATATAATTTACCAGAGTGCCGACTTGTGAGCAAGGAAATTAGTATTGCTATGAGGTTGATGTTTCACGGAAAATGTTCTTCATGAAGAATGAGGGATATTAAATCCTCTTCGTATATGGCATCTAACTATTTTGAGAGATTTGAATCGTTTTGACCCAGCAAGGTAAAATTCTGTCCTCGCCCAAAGGGAATATAGAAGTTGTGGTCATATGCAACACAGAAGAGTGGTGAATGGTAAGTTTGGAATAAATTAACTGCCGGTTTGGAGAGGACTGCTCCAGTTGGTGCTAGTGGTAACAGTGATTTGTATATGTCCGGTACTCCTTGTGCAGTGGTGGAGGCAAGTTAAAACATGGTGGTGTTGAAGGTTGCCAAGAGCACTGCCAGTGGTTAAGATTAAGCCAAAACCTTCCTCCCATCCCATTTTTTGTTTTGGATGAAAGTTGGAAAACTTTCACAGTATTTCTTGTTGTGTCAAAAATAAGCATCACCCGGAGGCCAAAACAGTGCTATAGGAAAGTGTGTTAAGAAAGTAATTAATCTTTATCACAGTATTTCCTTCTCCTTAATTTAGTCTTTGTTCGCAGTCCTCTTTCACAGTCTTTCCTTCATCATTCGTTGATCGGTCCTTTTCCTTTGCCACAGTTCTTTATCGCATCCCTTCCTCTGCGGCAGTCCTTTTTTTTTTTTTTTTTTTTGTAGTCCCATTCCTTCTCCATTGAACATCATAGCCCTTGGCCTTTGTAGTAGTCTCGTTCTCCTTTCCCCCGACCTTTTGCCTGATGCAATCAGGTCTTCCTTACATTAGTTACAACTAGAATGTTTATCCGAATGTTGATGCCCTCTTTGCATAGGCATGATGGGTAAATTGGTCCTTGATTTTGGTACAGCAAAATATTCTCATCTTTATGCAAACAGGTTAACAAGCAACACATTGTGCCATATAATGTCTCTCTATTCTATTTCACTGTGGTACAGTCCTGCTTTTTGGCCTTGTTGCCTACAAATTGTTAGGGGTTACCCTGATCTCTTACACATCATAACAGCCTGGGTAATTGGGACTAAACGTTATGTTGTAACACTGAAAATGCCATTCAGGATGGCAAAGAGATCAAAATCTTTGTTTGGGCTGTTTTAGCATGTTGTGTAAGCTGCCAGCATCAGACCTCAGCTGCTTATATAAAATGTTAGAAGTACTTAATCGGCCACCAGAATCCTACAACTCACCTAATAATCAGCTTGCATGTTCTCTGTGATGAGATGATTCTTTGTGGGGCCAAGAAAAATGCATGCCTATACATGTAAAATTTAGTCAACGACTGCAAACGCCAAAATCGTTTAATTTGCCCCTGCTTGGTTTGTTTTGTCGGTCCTATATTCAGCATACATGTGTAAATATGGTGTCCACTATTATTCGAAAACCGTATGAACTCATGCGTTTTGGCAATCTTTTAAACTGATGAGCTCTAACTTGTATATGTTTTTATACAAATTGGTTGGGTCTTGCAACAAGATGGAGAGAGCTACAAAATTAGGGTATTTTTCACAGCGGATCTTGCCAAGAGTGTGTGCCAATAGCTCTGGTACTGTACTGTAAAACACTAGTTATCTTCACAAAGATGGCACCCAGAACCCAGCATAGAATATCACACAGTGTGTATCCTCACAAGGTAGTCCCCGCACATGCTGATCATGGACCGCCGAAAAAGTGAGAACAGCTGCAGTCTCTGTTTTTAAAACAAAAACCTCATTGATTATGCTCTACTCAGAGCTCCTAGGATCTAGACCTATTTTTCAAATCTTTAAAGAGATTGTCAAGATTCATAAGCCAGGCTCTCAAATATACAGTAGCTCCACAGAAAACAGATATTTATTTTCAAGTATCAGTAAGGGATCTGAATTTGGGGTACAGGAATAGGGTACCATGGGTTACTTCTGGGAGTCACAAATAACTAGCCAATACAAGTACATTTTGCAAGAAATTGCCCCATCCTTGCAGATTGCAAAAAGGATCGGTAAGATGTCTTATTCAGTGAGACATGTATAGCTTGAGTTATTGATTACAAAAAAACTGCTTGCATCTGGAAAAAAGTCTTTCATCCCAGGTTTTCATTTTATGCCTGTCGCAACTACTGTGTTGATAGAACACAGCCTCTCATAAAAGTGTACAAAGAATGGCCAGGTTTCCTTAATTTAAAATGATTGCTGTTCCAAACACAGCACTAAAGG
Organism: Ambystoma mexicanum; assembly: GCF_040938575.1. Lineage (NCBI taxonomy): Eukaryota > Metazoa > Chordata > Amphibia > Caudata > Ambystomatidae > Ambystoma > Ambystoma mexicanum. Next base: position 497,163,797 of record NC_090938.1, on the reverse strand, counting down.
TTTGCAAATAGTTTGAACTGACTGACGTGATGGAGTTCTTTTTTCAGTACTGAGAATGCATTTAGTTAAATTGCTACGTAACTGGTCTGCAGAGAACCTGTTATTCAGAGATATTGACACCAATAAGCTTGCATCTGCCCATGGCTGGAAGCCTGCATGACTTTTGTGTTGAGAACAGGAGTGAACATTTTAAATTGCTGGGTACTGTAGGTAGTCGAACACTCCTCAATTGTTCACATGCACGCTATTTCTTACTCACCAAGAGTCAATTATCACTCGCCAATGGCTAGTGGAGAGTGCAGATTTTGAGGCCTGATTGAGGGCACTCTATTTAAGACTTGAAGGCATATTTTTGTACTGCCAATTGACTTATTTCTTTTGAGCACACATTGCACATTATTAATGTTTGGCCTACCTAGGACAGAACATCCTTGGAAAGAAGCTTTATCTTAGATTGCATTTACATACAGGGTATTGGCCTCTCATGTTAACTGCTGGTTTGGGCAATTCTGATCTTTCCACTAGGGCACGCTGCTAAGAACCACTTAAACTTATAATTCTCTTATAGACGCGATATCTGAAGCCATTGTCAGTATTCCAGAGGTAAATTACCTTATCAGAGCGTAAAAATGTATCTTATGACAAAAACATTGTCTTTGCCATGTTTCGATGGTGTAGTTGGAGGTGGTGGCTTCTCCTTTCATGCTGCCATGGAGTTAGATCACTTGATGGCCTAACTTCACCTCTTTTCAACATCTGCTTTTGTCAACGATTGGCTTTTTAATGAGTAGTGTTTGAACAAAGTCCAATGTTCTCTATTTCGTATCTCCACCAGATTTTTTCTTTTCTTCTAAACAGTAAAGGATGTATTGATGGTTATTGTTTCACCTTCTAGTTGTCTGAACACAAAGCAGTTAGCACTGTATTTCACATAACGTGTTAGTCATGTATCCTCTCCAGCATATGTAAATGTTTATCCACCCCAAGATACTATAGTTCCATGCTGCTGGTGGAAAGGCTTCACAACGTAGGTGCAATGCAAAACCGACCCTCTGCCCCTTCACCCCCCCCCCCCCTTTGAAGGTGGTAAAATAGTCTGGGAAACCAAGAATAGCTTATACGTTTTGTGTTGCAATAATGTTCTACTGATATTAGTTGCTTTCCCACACAACATAAACCTTTCTGAAATATTTATCCCAGCTCTAAATCCATGGGATTGCTGCTTTTAAACGGCCTTCCCATCAAAACTGGTTAGTTACACTTAGTGGCAGACACTACATAAACTATAACCTGGATAGAAAAGTGCTCCTTGTAGTTCTCCGAGAAGACTTTTCATGCAAAACATGACCTGTTTATGAGCTTCGGAAAAGTAGAGTTGACCTAAGCGTTGATGGTTCTCTTAGTGTGCGTTTTAGAAGTGTGTTACCTTCATTTTGCACCTGTTCCAGGTTTCCTATGTGACCGTTACTGATACGGTATGCTCAGCGTGGTCAAGACCTCTCCACAAGTAAAGGTCCCTTCCTTTTCTTCTTGTGGGTGTCCATCACTATGATCGCATGTCATGCAGGAGATGTGCTGTGTACCACAAGTGGATTTTAACAGGTTTTTTATTGCTATCCTTTTCCTGCCAACTCCTCACAACAATATTTATTTCTGACTAGTTCACTAGCACCATCCCTTCCTAATACCTGGGCCATCATTTCCTACTATTCATTTTCTGTACCTCTTCTGGCGGATGTATGGGATTTCTTCGAATATTTCTCCTAATGGAGATTTCACTGAAAAACAATCTTCTTTTTACTTTTTCTTTGCGTATAAAAATAAAACGGCCCTTCCCTATCCTAGCTCTTACCCTTAACCCCACACCCCACCAATTATGCATTAAACATATACCATTTCCTCTACCTTTTTTCAGTGAAATATATTCAGTGAAATCTCATTAGGGGAAATGCTAGTCAAAGAAATCTACGGTAACGTGTCTGGCACCTGTAGCTGTTGGGCTTCTCCGCTGTCATTTACAGTCTTCTGATTTTGTTGCTAATATTCCATAGAAAATTGCAGCCAAAGTTATTAATTCAGAAAGTTCCAGAGTAGCACAGTCAGGTGTAAAATGTAGTCCACCTCCAAAGGTGACAGTATTTTTACATCTACTTTCTAATTGACTATATATTGTATTTCGGGGACACATTCTTACTTTGTAGTAATGCAGAGTTAAAAGTTAAGGTTGATAGAGCAGGAGCTAAAACTAGCTCCTGGGAGTTGGTCATCCCCCAGTAGGCGGGAACCAGGAGTGGATACACTGCACACTAAAAATAACTTCCACATGAGATGCACACTTTTTGCCCATTAGGTAGTATCCTTTATGTTTAAATGTGTCCTAATTCTTTATTTGCATTCTCAAACACTGAAAGTTAATGTCACTAAGGCACTAGATGGCCGGGGGAGCTAAAAGTAGCCTCTGGTAACTGTTGGTTTTAAGCTACCAGGCTCTCTTGGGCTAGAAGCAGGATAAATGGCTCCCAACGATTTCAAACCCCGAGTAATGTATATAAATCTAATCTTTTTCTCTGAAGGGAAACACCAACTCTTATTTCTGTTGAAGAATTAGTAGTACTTTCTGCTGCCCTCTACCCTGCAATGATCTCTCTTGGAAGTACAAAAGTTGGGAGTTCACAAGGACTTCCCTGTGCCTCTAATGATGGAGGGGCTAACTGCCCTCTTCAGATGATTGCATTTCAGATGTAGAAAGGGCGTCCATGGGGTTTGAGCTTTATATGGGCCTGCAACCAATTGCCTCAATAGTTTTTAGAGGTCCTGTTTAACATCTTGTGTAAGTAGGATTACTATAGCTCTCTTAGTCACTTGGTTCATATGCCCCTTTCCATTTACCAAGCCAAAGCAATCTGGTACTTTGGCCCGATTGTTTGTGAACATGAAGTTGGACTAAAGGTGCAAAAATACGCTAGAATATATTTGGTTATTAAAGTAATTCTCTGGACTGAAACATTTAGTACTTGGTGACTAAGTCCCATTTGCAGACCTAAATGTGGGTGCACAGCAAGTGCAGGGAAGCTATAGAACAGTCCATAGGCAGAAAACTCCACTGCACTTCTGTCATTCTGGTATAGGCAGTGGCTATGTTTCCGAAAGCCATCTCCCTGTATCACTGGGAATTGAGACTATTGAGGTTACTAGATGGTTGATTTCCAAGTCTGCAGACCAGCTAGACAGTGAGAGAAAGCCTTTCTTTACCAATGTGATGTCACGCTGACGAAGAACATTTCTTTTGCTCTTTACTCATTTGGCCTGTAGTGGAACTTAACTTTCACCTGCCAGTGTATATAGCTAGGTTGTTCAGGATAATGTGTGACTTTTCCTGCATAATGGCGTTGTCTGTTGCTAATGTGTACTTACTGATGGACTAGACAAGGAGAATACATCCTACATTATCTCTGACATCTGATGGTTCTCCGGTAAGGGATTGCCTTCATCACAATGTGGCATAATCATTCGTACATGTTGCATTCTTCATGGTTACGTCTGTCTGACACACCCCATGCCCTGACTCCAACCTATGTACGTTTGAAGCTAGAGGGTTGGAACCAGTGAAGGCGTGAAAGAAATTAAACATATGTTAGTCTCTCAGCCTATACGCTGTCCTCCTCCCTGTGTTCTTTTCAGATGGGGTGACTCCAGGTCAAGTTGGGCACGGAAATGAGTGACTTAATTGTAAAGTATGACAAATCATTAATTGTACTCTTGTCAAATTTCACCTGTAACAATATCTTCTTATTTTTCTAGGCAAGTGCATGAGGTGCAAAGCCACATGGGGAGGTTGGAAACCTCGGACAAGCAGTCTGTTCACTGTGAGTATTTAGCGCAGAAGGTGACAGTCTTGGACTCATTTTGAATACATCACCACCATCTTAACATATGGGACACTCTTTTAGCGACAAGGACCAATGTTGTCCAAACCATAAGTTGATTCACTGTATTTATATTGGTCCTAGGTGTGATCTGCTCTCCTCATCAAAGGTTTTCCCATGCTGTATATATGTACTATTTAATTGCCAATAAGGATTCCACACAAAATGATCTGCCCAACATTTGAATATGGCACAGATTTTCCAGTTTGAAGGCATCAAATATACTTTTGGAGGGCAAGCACACAAAATTCGTACTGCAAAGAGCATGTTCTCCTTCGAAGGGCATGGTGCTACACTGTGGATAGGAGCTTTAGGTAGATCGCTGGCACATGTGAAGTATTTGCATGACATTTGTAAACCCATAGATCAATGGCTGGAAGGTTTGAATACATCCTAAAAACTTCATTGCTCTGTTCAGCCTCAAACCAAAATTCTTTAGCCTTCCATCCCGTTATAGAAGGGGAAAGTCCATATGCAAATTGGGCTTGCTTCGTCCCACCCTAAAATGGGATGTTCGCCTGAACTGCCAAGCCGCATTCTTTCTGCCTGTGACAACAAACCACCTCAAAATGTTGGGCTTTTTGGCGGTTATGAGTGAGTAGTTTTGGGTCTCTAGGCACAGCACGTTTGGAACCCACGTCCGGGCATACTTGTCCCACTTAGGGTGACTTAATGCACTATAATACATGAAGAATGATTGCTGAAAGGTTTTGAATACATCATAATGACTGGCATTGCTCTGGACGATACCTCAAACAAGAGTTTATCGGCCTGCCATGCCATCTTAGAAGGGAAAGGCCATTTGCAAATAGGGCCTGGTCCCTTATCACATTTGTAATACAGTTTACAAACTTAGATTGAATACAATAAATCTATGAATAAAACTGAATAGCAATTCTTAAGCACGTTCTTAAATATTCGTCTTGTTTCGCTTATTGTTAAAAGTATAGATGGTCGCAAGTACAGCTTCATGTATAATAATAATTTAGTTTATTGTGATCTAATCCAACATTTGAACTATACACAACATAAAATTATTAGTATACAAAATACAGAAAGCAAGAATACAAATGTGCAGAAATACAGATAAAGAATACAGATAAAAGTATACAAGTAAAGTACAGTGCAACGCAGCAACATAATTGTATCACAATATATCGAATAGTTCTGTGGTGCTAAGCCCTTACAGGCACTTCGTGTGTATTTAATTCAGCAAACCAGTGCAGCGATAAAAATGGAAATATAAAGTAAAAATAATTTAAGTGTGACTAAAGTATGACTAGTGTGCGATGCGCATCTGGGCATTTCAATTCCACTGCAAAATAAATTCCACTTCCAAGTACTACCAAATGCATCAGGCAATTCAAATCAAATCATGGGTCAAATTCATGGAGAAAAGACGGAAGCTCGGGAGAGAAAGGGGGGAAAACACCACTGTCTAATTTCATTAATCAGATTCTAAATAAGGCAAGCTGGACTGAGATAGAATGTGCATTCAGACAATAATCCCAAAAACAGTCAGCCGTAATTGCCTCATAGGAATGGACCAGGCTGCCCAGTGTACACATATATAAAGGCCCCAGTTCCATGCATCGAGTAAGGAAATGTCGTGCTGTCTCCACCTGGTAAGATTTGCAAAATATTCGACAAAACCTTAGTTCCAAGGGTACCTTCAAGCGGGAGCCCAACACCGCCATTATTGGCAGTTGATTTATACGTAACTTTTAAAATGAATTGTCTAACATCAGGGGCCGGGCAAATCTGTAGGTAAGGTTGAATCTTATGAAAGCGGTGCACAACCTGTGATACCGCCTCGTATCCTTTTAACTTTGCCAGATGTATATAATTCTCACACTAGTACCACCTGTTGAGTTTGTGTTCAAAAGATGTTTTTAAATGAACAAAGCAATGGCCTCTTTTTGGCAAATGGCCAGTCAATCTTCATAAATATGGTTTCATTTAGGGTTTTAAGATTACAACCATGCAGGATCCTTTCAGAATCATACCTATCCCCAACCATTGCCAGTAGCTTACAGGTAGGGTCTGCACAAGATTTTGGGTAGAAAGACCCCCTGGCACAAAGGGCGATGCCTCTTAAAGATGTTAGACCTAATTCTAGCCGAAGGTGTTCCATGGGGCATGTTGGGTTTAGCCTCAGCACAGTTCTCCAGTAATGGCCCTCCAGTTTATTCAGCCATGACAGGTCCTGGATAGCAAGGGCTTCAAGGCCGTAGAGAATGGCCTGGACAAAGCATTGTAGGTAGAGCTTAACAATCCCAGCCATACTATACCCCGCTGAGCGTCTGGCAAACTTACAAGCTTGGAGCGTGAGTGTTTTAGCTCATTTTAATTTTATTTTTTATTGCTGATAATCCGGTCATAGTTAGGCTGTGTCTCAAACTCCAAGCCCAAATATGGATAAGATTGAGTATATTCTATAGTGCCCAGAGAGGTGTAAATTCCAGTACGGCCTATCTTATTTCCAGCAATCACCAAGATGTTAGTTTTCCCCAAGTTAATGGACAGTCCCAGCTGTGTCGCATAGCGGGCCAACTCATTAAGCATACTTTTTATCCCTGACATGGTCCTGTCAAACAGAATCGGGTCATCGGCATAGAGCATGCCCACGATAGGATAATTTCATATCTTAGGGGGGCAATTAGACTTGGAGACCATGCGAGGGAGGAGATCTGCAATATAAAGATTTTGAATCATGGAGGCTGCCACACACCCCTGCTTCACCCCCAGATTTATATATATTGGGTCAGATACCTCCCCCTCATTATTCAGTCTGACTTTAGCCGAATTGTCACTATGCATCAGATTCAAAATATGCAAAAGCCAGCTGGGACAGTTCGAAGCTCTGAGTTTGGCCCACAGTGTGTCTCCCTGTTCACCTGATCAAAGGCACTGTGGAAATCAATGAAGGCAATATACAAGGTAGCATCCTTCCTGCTGCGTGTGGTGTTAATCAACCGATCCAGCACTCCGAGCTTCATGTATAGTTCTGTAGTTTGGCATTTTCATTGGTTTTAATGTGTGAAGTTGATGCTTCTGGTAACCAAACACAAGGTTCTCTTTTTCATTTCCTTGTTATGAATTCTGACAATCTATTTGAAGCATCATTAGTGTTAGTTTTGTTGAGATGCACTTCAGGAATTTTGTTGAGGACTGATTCTGCTTGGGTGACGTATTGGTAGACCATTCCGTTTTCTGCACCCTCGCACACAGTCTACTGCCCCCATGTTTACAGTTAACACCTGTATAAAAGCAAATCTGAAGGTGTGTGGCGCACTGTAGAATTAGACCTCCTCTTACTACTGTTATTTGTGGCTGAACTATGTAGGATGTATTATTTAATCCCAACTGAGGCTAATGGCGAAGGTATGGCATTAATGTTTCTGGATTGTTTTTTTACCTTCTAGAATTTAGCTAAATATGGTGAAGTCTCATTGTAACTGTGCATTACCATTGTAAGGAAAGTTAAGATCACATCCACCAACCTAAGGCCTGATGTAAGGTAGATATATGAAGTAGATAGGCTGTGAATTAAAACAAGTATTGGCAAAGCCACTAGTTTTGAATTTGCTAAAGGGAACTCCTGCTGTGCATGTCTACACAGAGAGACTGGGAGAAGCCACTGGGAGAAGCCTGCATGGCTAAAGGACAATCAACATGAAAGTATAGAGCAGTTTGCATCCATTCCCCTGCCTCACCTGCCTCCCATTTCCAGTGCATTTCAATGTGCACTGTCAGTTGCATGTCACATTTCAATTGGGTATTCTTAGTTCACCATACCTAGATCAATACTAGCTGAACTATTACTAGATGGAACTTGACAATCAAGCCATTGTTAACCCTACAACACTTTATTCAATTGGGGTGACGGACATCTGCATATCGAGGGTTGCACACCCATCCCAGCGCTCCTAATTGGTCCATTAAGCTATCTTTTTTTGTTTTGTTGACATTCTTACTCTTGGCCTCTATTTGGTAGTCCAGTATAACTAGGCTAGCGTTTATTTTGGTAAGAGAAATCGATCTCATTTCCTGACGGCAAAAAACCTCAATGTGTCCAGAGGTTCCCTTGAGCATATCTTGGGTCCATCAGTGCCACAAACCACAATTGTTAATACTTATTTATCTTCCACAAAACTGCCTCTGGACTCCAGATTCCCAATCCATTTTGGCTGGATCAACATGCACCTAAGCTACAAGTCGTCATCAACCTCCCTTTAACATGACTTTGCCTGAATCCCGGTTTGTTTTATCCTTGCTCTTTTCCCTACCTCTACACCTGTATCCCTTTTACTCTGCATACTAGTGTCTGGTTACCCCTGATGTGACACAGTACCCTAACTTCCAGACAAGCTTTGGTGCTCTGAAACCACTACAGTGGTGACTAGAGTGTAGTATAAAAGCTTTAATAAAACATAATATCCCGCATATCTATACCAAATCCCTTGCTCCCCCCCACCCCGTTTACTGTTAAAGTCCCACTTACCAGCTAGAACACTTATTCGTCAAATGTAATGGTAGTGCTACAGGAGCCAAAGCAAATGGTGGTGCTATAAACGTACACAAGGCTATAGCAGATCCCCACATGCATACCCGGGCAGCACTGGGTGGTACCGCTAGTATTATATAAATAAATACTAAAATGTAGAGACTTTATAATTGGCAATACTACTGTAAGGCTGATCGGACTGGATAGGCTCCGCCATATCTTGGGTGTGCCTGGTTTAGCCTTTGTCTTCTGAGGGCGGTAATACAAGTAGAGTTAAGGTGGATCATTTTAAATAGGGGCATTTTAATGCTAAAAGCTGATGCCACTCCGTCTCTGATTCTATTCTCGTCTAACCAGTCACCTGTCTTGTTGCTTGACTCCTCCTTTCAAGAAATGTGCATCTAGGATAAATGGGTTCTAGTTCAATTTCTCTTCTTAACTACGATGCATGATCTTGGGTATTCACTTAATCTCCCCGTTCCTCAGTTCTCTGCTATGTATTAAGTCTTATATCAATAACTAGACATTTACATTTTACAAATGGATCAACTCCACCACAGGTTATCGGTAATTTCTTATTTTTATGTAATACTCTTCATAATTCTTTCACTAAACGTCAGTAGAGGCGTAAACAATTGACATGATTCTCCCGTGGATCTTCCTTACTGAACTTTTCAATGTTGATCTGTATTTAAGCATCTATTTCTTTTTTCAACAGTGATTTATAGCAAACCAATTTTTATTCCAAGCAGTCTGTAAAAGTTGCATGCTAGGTTATCAAAACCTTGTGTTACCAGGGGGCGCAGGCAAGATGGCAGCCTGATCCTCATGCTCACTGTATGGCCCCGGGAAACTTGCAGAGTTATGCCGCTTAAAGGAATGTGACCCCCCTCAATTGGCGAAATCTGGAGGTGGGAACTGTTGGGGGACCCACGAGCATTGGAGGTACTTTTGGGGGTGCCTCTGATCCAGAGATATTCGGGTGTTTGCCTTGGAACTCCCCCCTCCCCCACGTGGCCCTGAAATCAATGCGGGACGAAGACCGTGGTGTGGCCTACCGCACCGAAGGGGAGGAGTCCGGTGCCCCATCTGAGCTTCCTCCTTGGCCGCCAGTGAAGGCTCGAGACACCCCGATACCATGCGGCAGAGCTGCCCCCCCCCCCCCCGGGACCTCCGACCTGAGGAGAATCTGTGGCGAGAGCCCCCCAGCCCTCCTCCCTCGGAGGCCTTTGAGATCCAAGGCGGCATCGGGAGGGGCAGCGGGCGGAGACGCCGCGCAGCCCTTCACATACTTGAGGGGGGGAGAGGGGGGGGCGACTGCGTCCCAGGACAGACAGCAGCGTGGTCCCCCAGCGAAGACCCCCACCGGCTCGGGCCGACGCGGTAGCGTGCCTGGGCCCCTCCTTCTCCCCTTCTGCGTTTCTGCCCCGTTGCACGGGGCACACAAGGCCTCTTGGACACACAGCGAGTGAGAGGGCTCGGCCGGGACTGCCTGGAGAGGGGCCCGCCACGGCCACCGGCGACACCGCCCTCCCTCCCAACCATCTCTTCGGCAGGCCTGGGCCGACGCGGGAGCGCGCCCGGGCCCCTCCTTCTCCCCTTCTGTGTTTTGGACCCGTTGCACGGGGCACACAAGGCCTCCTGGACACACGGCGAGTGAGAGGGCTCGCCTGGGGCTGCCTGGAGAGGGGCCCCGCCACAGTCACCGGCGACCCTGCCCTCCCTCTCTCCCTCCCTCTCTCCCTCCCAACCATCTCCTCGGCAGGCCTGGGCTGGCGCGGGAGCGCGGCCAGGCCCCCCACCTCCTCTCATCTGACCCCCCCCATAACCAGGGACGTCTGGGTAACCTCCCTAACAACGTGGAGTGCGCGGAGCCCTAACCTCACAATGCGAGGCCGCAACAGAAGTCCCTGGAGCGGAGCGCCTTAACTGCACCGCCCTGCCGCATCACCGGGAGGCGGCCCTGACAGCCTGCGCACGTAGCTGAGCCCAGGTGAGCACTCGGGGGGGCCACCAGCTCAGCGGGCCCCCACCCTGACCTGAGCACTCACTGGGACCTAACTGCTAGCAGTGGGCACTTCTGGAGGGGGTGACACAGGTGACCTCCTGGGAACACTGCCCCTCCTCGCCACACTGGGGAGGCACGTGAGGGACATATAAAGTGGCGCCAAAGGTAAGAGGAGTATCTTGACGTCAGACCCAGGGGTCCCAACGAGGAATCACCCCGGCCCCTAAGTGGAGTAATAAGGAAGGCACTAAAACATCCCCAGGGCACCAACGCACATTTAATGCACCACTGAAAGCTGACTTGGGGGAGACCAGTGAAGCAAAGCGGGACCAGGGATTGGCGCACGCCCTGAACAGGTGAAAAGAGCTTCAGCGACCCCCACATTACATAACTGCATAGACAGACCATGGTGGTGGTGGGGACACAAGCCTTGCTGCTAGGAGGACACCACTGGGCACACTGAGAAGCCACAGCAACCCGGGAACACCGGCGTCTCATGAGTTGGAAAGAGACCCTGGCGAAATACCAATTTGCGCCAGGGAAATTAGAGATGGAAACTGGACCCCCCTCCGCACCGGCCCCAGACATGAACACCATCCAGAATAATATTCAGACGATCCTCGATGAAATCGGAGGGATGAGGACAGACATGGGGCTAAGTTGGCTGACCTCACAGCCAAGGTCTCCACGCTGGAGGACCAGATGGAGGGGGTGGAAAACAACCAGGCATTGACGGACCTCCTTGAAACATAGATGGAAGCAAGGTTTAGGGAGCTACAACGCTGCGAGGAGGATCGCCGACTCAAGGTTGATGACTTGAAAAATCGTGAAAGGAGAAATAACCTGAGGATTTTCGGCGTGGTGGTCTGGTGACTTCCCCCGTATACCACTTTGTCCAGCATCCATTAGGTTTAGGCAGTTTCTGGCCCATTTTGACCACCCCACCTTCGATCTCCCAAGTTCAGGGAGAGGACTTCGTCACTCTGAATATTTTTTCATGGGAGAGAAAACTGGTGCCCTAGCTACAGATCATAGGTTTATTTGGCAGTAAGATGGAAAACGGACAATTCACTCTGACAAGGGCTACTAAACAGACCCACTTTAACCATTCCAACGCCTACTATTAGTAGGACAATACCTGCGTGTTCCTCACCTCTACGTTTGCTTTCTCAGTGCTGCTTCTCCATATATTGATTATGCTGGTGACACATTTACCAATACACTGATCGACATACCATGAAACGAGTTTTATCCTAGTTTTTTTACATTTTTTTTTTTTTTAAACTTTGTTTTTCCAAACAGAAAAGAGGAAAAAAAAGGGCAGTCGTGAGTTAACACTCACTCAGCCCAACAATGGGACGAATAACAAGCCCTGTGATAATAATGCCCCTCTCGCCCCTCCCACCCCCCACAACACCACTCCCCAATAACATTCACAAGTGTCCGCTGTTATTCGCTCTCGGAACATCTCCTGCAGCTTCTGCCCATCAGTGCCTAGCCAGGGGGAAGAACCTGAGGATGAGGTGGATGAGGAATCACATTTGGAGTTCATCAAGTATGTTACATAGGGCCCCTAAATGTCCAGAGGTTGTGCATGTAAGGGGAATGTTTTTATGAACTCAGATTCCATGTCCTGACAGTAGAGAATGTCCCTCTGCCAGCTCGCAACGGAGGTAGGGGAGCCCTGACCCCAGGCCATGATCACCCTTCTATGTGCCAGGATCAACAACATATTTGCTAATTTCTGCACTGCGGGTGACGGTAGTTTAGTCATTCCCAGCAGAGCAACTGTGGGGATCGGAGTTAGTTCTTCGCCAATTATCGCCTCAGCCTCTTGGATAACCAGTGCCCCGAATTTGGACAGTACTGGGCAACACCATGCAAGGTGAATGAAGTCCGCTGCCAGCATCCCACATCTCACACATTTCGCCTCGGATTCAGGACTGTGCGTGTACCTCTTAGCAGGGTGTAGCAAGTTTGATGTAGGAAGTGGAAGTGAATAAGTTTGAACCGCGAGTTTAGTGCAATCTTCTGAGTCTGGTTGAGTATGTATGTCCATTCTTCTTCAGGGATGGTGCTCTGCAGTGTTTTTTCCCACCTCTCTTTCTTGTGCTTGTTTGCAGGTGCTGTCTGTTAGGATAGCTCTGTATAATGAGGATACCAATCTACCCCCCCCCCCCTGTGCTTGTATCGTGCCATGGAGAAGTGATCAAGTCGAAGGTTGCCGTGGAAGGATGGGAAAATACCCTGAATGGCATGACGCAATCTAAAGTATATAAATACATCTAGCGAGGATGTGCTGCCTCTTTCCTTAGCCTGTTGGGGTGATAAGAAGGTATCCTCGACAAACAAGTCACTGAGTGATTGAATTTGTAATTTATCTGCCCCCTGAAGGAACACTTTCTCGTTCGTCAGAGGTATCCCATGGATGAATCTGATGGGTAGTAGCAGAGAGTACCCGACTGACACTCCATATCTTTTTTTTTTTATTTTCAGACTGCGTAGGTGGTGAGCACCATGTTTAGTGTGGTGTGTGGTACCGATTGTTGGCTTATAATTACAGCTCTCAATAGATTGGGCGACGCCAGAGCTCGCTCTATTTGTACGTGAGGTCTGACAATAGGAGTAGAGTACCAGTGGCTGAGGAAATGTGCCTGCGCGGCCCCAGTAATGGCGTTCCATGTATGGGAGTGCGTGCCCACCCCGCGTTGTCAGCAATATGAGAGTTGTGGAAGCCACCCTCAACGGTTTGCTGGGCCAGACCAGCTCTAGGATGAGACTTTTTAGTTTCCCCAGATAGCGTTGAGGGAGCAAGAGTGGAACGTTAGTGAACAGGTAGAGGAGTTTTGGTAGGATCACCATCTTAACTAATGTGGTAGTAATTTCCACCTGGTTACCGTCTCTTGTAGAGCCTTAAAGGTGGACTCATAATTATCTTTAAAGATTTCACGGTGGTTCAAGGACAGGAGGATCCCTAGGTATCGAACGTGGGCGCATTCCCATTTGAAATTGAACTCGTCTGAATTTATTGGTGCAGTGTGTTAAAGGAAAATTATCGACTTGGAATGATTGTCAGACCTGAGATCAGACCAAATTTAAGTACCTCCTGCATTATGGGGTTTAGATTTTCTTTGGGGTTTTGAATGAGTAGCACTACGTCGTCGGCGTAGAGTTAGATGACCCTGTGGGGGCCCCATAGACAGTCCTCTATGGAGATGCCGAGTGTGCTGGCCGGTGGCCAGCGGCTCCATCACCAGTGCAAATATTAGCGCAGACAACGGACACCCTGGTCTAGTTCCGCGTTGGAAGTGGACGGGCGCCGATTTTGATGCGCCTAGAATAATGGTTGATTGGGGTTTATTGTATAGTAGTGCCACTAGTTTAATGAACTGCTTTCCCAGGCCAAGTACCGCAAACATGAAGGGCCATTCGACAGAGTCGAAGGCCTTCTCGGCGTCTAAAAGAACTGCAGCTGCCTGTTGTGTGGGTTCTATCGCTGCCATGGCCCCGAAACAGTCTCCTGATGCCAAATGACGTATTGCGACCAGGCACAAAACCTGACTGATCGGCGAGAACCAATGCTGGCATCAGAGGGATTAGTCTAGTGGAGAGAATTTTAGCCAATATTTTATTATCTAAATCTATTAAGGAGATTACGTTTGCTTCCCTTGGGGTCTGCGGAAGAATACCTTTCTCTGCCGCTTCTTCATACACTTTCAAAAGGAGGGGGCTATCAATGGGGCAAAAGCTTTGTAGAACTCTCCAATTAGGCCATCAGGTCCGAGGGCTTTGGTGTTGGGCAGGCTCTTTATCGCTTCTAGGATCTCTTTCTGCGTGATGGGGTTGTTTAGTGGTTCGCGTAGCGCCTGCTCCACCCAGTATAATTCTGTATCTGCTAAGTAGTTGCGTAGGCGTTTGGAATCGTTTGAGTGGTGTGTGCTGTACAGGTTTTGATAGAAGGTGTGGAAAGTGTCGACTAGTTCTGTTTCTGTGGGGACTAGTGTCCCCCGTGGAGTGTGGATTCTCTCCACTAGAGTGGGTTTTCTATCGGTGGCAATCAGACGGGCCAAGAGCGCTCCAGGGCGTTGCCCCCCTTTATTGGCGTATCTAATATCCGCGGCGTAGAAACTTCAACTCTCGCTCCGCCAACGCTCTAAATGTAAGCAATTCTTCTTTGAGATCCGCTTGGGTGTGTTTGGAGAGTGTGTCAGTACTCTGTCGTTCTAGACCTTTCAGACGCTCCTCGCTGGCTGCTAACTCACGGCGTATAGACTTTAATATTCCATTTTCTTTCGCGATGCACACACCTCTTATGTAGCACTTTAGCGCTTCCCAAAATGTTCCTACTTAGGCGACTGAGTCCTGATTGCTGTCTATGAAGAAGTGATCTCCTCGCAAAGTTCCACTGCAAATGCTTGGTCCGTCAGCGCACCCGGTTTGAAGCGCCAGTGAGGTGCCGTTGGTGGGGCATTGGGGGGGGGGAGGTCTCATTTGAGTGTCACTGTGGCGTGGTCTAAAAGGGATTTCGGAAGGATCTGGCAGCACCCCCCAATGGAATGCGCCTTGAGAGGAGACAAGGAGATAGTCTATACGAGAGCTGGAATGGTGAACTTCAGGGTGGAAAGTGTACTCGCGTTTCTCCCAGTTTCTGTGTCTCCATATGTCGACCAAGTTGTATGCCTTGCAAATCTCCTGTACTTGAAGGCTCGCTCTAGCTGTCTGCGGAGGTGGTCTGCAATTTATCTTTTTGCGGGTCAAGGTTGGTGTTAAGGTCACCGCCCCAGATGATGGTTGTACCTTCGCTTCATGAGTTGTGAAAAGACCCAGTCAATGTTGTTCGCCCCATCAACGTTGGGGCCGTACGAGTTTATAAGCGTGACATCTCTCCCTGAGATGACGCCTTGTACCAAGAGGCCTCTTCCCTCGCAATCCTTCTCCACCCTCTTCATGTGAAAGCCGACTTTGGAGTTAATAAGAGTGGCTACTCCTCTAGCGTACGACTAGTAGGAGGAGAATTAGCGATGGCATCCCCAGCTGCGGGCCCATAGGTGCTCTTTTTGCGGGGTGAGGGGAGTCTCTTGAATCATCGCCACGTCTACTTCGTGGCGTTTGAGGAGCTGTAGGATCTTCCTTGTTTTTGCGGGAATGTTGCCACCCCTAATGTTCCACGTTGCTACCTTGAATTAGCTGGGCTGGATCTTTGTTCACGCTGCTTGGGCTGGGGTCGAATCTGTGTTGTCTTGTGGTGACGCTGCTGTCTGTCTATAAATGTAGTTATGCTCCGTAAGACGGACGCGGTGCGTGGCGGCAGGGGGAAGAACCTGTCTGGGGACAGCCGGAGCTCAAACGCAACATCTCTGATGAACCAAACCTTACACGGACAACTCCCAACTCGTCCGTTTGGTGAAATTCAAAACTTGGCTATAATTGGGCGTGGGGGCGCCCCGGGGGCCGGTCTGGTGTTTGGGATCCTGTGGGCCCTTTCAATCACAAATAATTGAGAAAGAGCTGCATCGCCAAACAGATCTCTACACATTTACTCCACGTGGTCTTCCATTCTGTTGAGAGTTACTTGTTCCCGGATTCCGACCACTCTTATATTGCGTCGGTAGCGCCCTTCCAAATCTTCATTCTTAGCCATGACTGTTTTCATTTGGTTTTCGAGGGAGGTTACTCTCGCAGTTAGTGAGGTAGCGCCATCGTCCAGGTCCGAGATTCTCTGTTCGACATTATCCAATCGGTCTTTATGCTTGTCCAGGCTGTGCTGAAGATCAACCTTGGACGACAGCCTGTCCATTTTACTGTCTAGGCTTCCGATCCCTGACTTGTGCTCTAGGAGGATCTCGCGGATGTCTACCTGCCACCGGTGTTCATCCTCCAATTCGGAGTCTGGGCAGTTTTCCTGTCTGGGAGTTTTCGATGCAGGACCAGCGTCAAAATTAAGTGTCCGTTGGGATTTGTCATGCTTACCCATCTTGGCGTTGTTAAGGCAAGTGTCGGGGGCGTCCCGCACCCATAGGGTAGGAGATCAAGTGGGGCCGGGTTGCCCGAAGTGATGGCTTATAAAGCTGGTGATGGTTGTAGGAGCCGTTCTGCCAGGGGGTTGCAGGTTCGGGCTCTGTTGTCACCGGCGGGTGGACGAGTCGGCCTGCCACGTGGGGTCTGATGGTGGGCGGTGATGATTTGGGCTGAGATGAGGCCCCTGGGAAGGGTTGCTAGATGCTAATATGTGCTCCTCGGGCACAACACGTGCTGAAAGGGCCTAGATGTAGTGACTGCTGTTGCAGGGGACAGCCCCTGGGCTCTTGCTGGTCTCCGGTTGTGGTGGGGTGTGAGGGCTTGTACTGGCTGATGCCTCCTGGGGAGGCGAGTCCGTGAGCCAGTCTTTTTATTTCCCCTTTTTAACTGTTTCACGGGCCCAGCGGGAGAGAGCCCCACATTCTCAGCTCCCCCTCCGGGCTCTGAAACTCTAACAATGTGCTGTGTGTTAGGGAGGGCGTGACGGAGCACCGCGGGAAGGCCACCTCCTCCTGCCTCCCACCCGCGAGTCTGCCACGCTTCGTTGGCCTCTTCACCCTCTCCTTTGTGCACACGGGGTGTCTTCAGGGCTCCTGAAACTGGGGATGTGCAGTGTGTGATCTGGAGCGTGTAACGGAGCACCGCGGGGGGGGCTGCCTTCTCCCAGCTCCCACCCGCGGGTCCGCCACACTCCGTTGACCTCCTCGCCCTCTCCTTTATGCAACCGGGATGTAGCCAGGGCCCTCGCTGTACTCCTTACCTCCTGCAAGCGGTCCTCGCCAAAGCTGGCGGCTTCTTCTCTGACCTGCTCCTCCCCCTCTGCGGCCCTGCCGCTGCAATGCTCCGTGATCCCCTATGCCGACACAGGCGCTGCCGCCGGGCCGCAGGTCCAGTCTGCGCCCTGCACCGGTTTCCCAGATCTGGGTGCTGCAACCCAGCTCCACGGGATCACCGGCAACTGCGCCCCGCGGTCCAGTACCGCAAACCTCTGCTCCTATCGAGGGGTGGGGGAGGGCGCCGGCCCGGGCTCTGCAGGCCTTGTCCCATGTAGGTCACCGCTTTCCAGGCACACCAGTGCTTCTAGGGCGATTTTGGCTGCGATTTCGGGCTCAGACCGCCCACGGAACGCTGGATATGTTGCGAGTGTCTGGACCATACGCCAAAATGTCAGGATCGCCGCGCTTTACCAGGATTTATTCTGAGCCCACCAGGAGCTCACAGAGGGACCGCCATCTTGGATGGCCCTCTAGCGCTCTGTGTTTAAATTTTTAAGGATACATAGCCATATAAACTCACCTTCTTTGACAGCCTGCAGGATCACAGGAGTTTAGACTCAGCCACTTTTATGGGGCTAAATGTAAAGTTTTCTAGCCTTGGTGTTTTAATCCATACAATACATTGTTATACATACAATGGTGCTAAAATGAGGGTGATTTGGGCAGTTTGTAAAATAAAAATGTACTTGTGAACATTATGTACTTGGTATTGTTGAAGAGGTGCTGTGTATGCGTATAGTAATTTGCAGCTTTGCCTTTACCAAACTCTTTGCATTGCTATCCAGTGGTGGAAAACGAAACCCAAGCTCGGATAGACCAGATCTTCAGTAACCTGGAACGCCTCGAAATCCTGTCCAGCAAAGAGCCGCCCAATAAACGCCAGAATGCCAAACTGTAAGTCCCCTTACATTTGTCACAAAAACCTTTATTGCAAATTAGAGAACTGATCTACTGGAACATCAATTAATTACCTTAGGATAGCACGATTTGGTAAAGTAGCTAGTATCCTTTCAATTTCACAAGTTAGACACTGGATTACACTTCCTCTAGGAAATGTTAGGCGGCATGTGTGAAATGCATAATTTGGGATCGCTCCCTTTTTGCATGGGAGGAAGTCCACTGCTGTAGAACATCTGCCATAGTTTCTACTAATTGACAACTTTGTCTTGAAAGCACACGGATCCAGTTATCACAGAATCTGAACTCTATTAACAATCTGCAGGGCAGGGTCTCTGAAGGACAGATATATATTTATCTGTTTGCTGCAGAGGTGTGAGTCTAAGCCCCCTCTGCACAATGACTGTGTTGTCAAGGGTCAATTTACCTGTGGGGAGTAAGAAATGTGCACCATATGCATGAATTGAGGCAGTGAATTGCTTTTATTATTCTTATTTTATTTTTGTGCCTGGCTAGTGGCTTGCAACTTTTACCTGGATGTGTGATTGCTCGTTTCTCAAATGTAAATGTCACTACTATATGCAGCGGTTTTGTTTCAGGAATATACAGCATTGTTGTCTGTTCCTCATGACAATTTCTACAGCACGAAAGAATTTCTACAGCAAGAAAAAGTTGCATGCAGTGGGAATTCACATCTTCGAGACAACCACATTGGGTCATATCTTTTAGTCCCTTTACCTGGTACTGCTCCGTGCGTGTCTGCTCAGGGGGGTTGACGCATCTGTTATGTGCTGCTACGTGGCTAGAGTTTGCCTCTCGCTTGGGAACCGCTCTGCCATGGTGATCGGGTCTCGGTGCTGTAGGAGTTATGCAAAGGGAGGTGATTGCTTCTGTTTCATCTGTCTGCCCTCCTGGCTTCCCAGTCTTATTTTTCTTGCGTGGCAGCATCTGAAAAGGCAAAAGGATACTGGCAAGCATTTGCACATGGAGGCAAGGCTGGAGACATGGTTCTGTACCAATGCAGATTGGCACATGTTGGATGGGAGAGGGCAGGAATTGGGACCCTCTCTACTGTCGCTATTCTCTGGGCCGGGCCTGGCT
This sequence comes from Ambystoma mexicanum, assembly GCF_040938575.1. Lineage (NCBI taxonomy): Eukaryota > Metazoa > Chordata > Amphibia > Caudata > Ambystomatidae > Ambystoma > Ambystoma mexicanum. The sequence goes on along the minus strand of NC_090938.1, from coordinate 497,144,564 downwards.
CTAGAAGCCTTCTTACCCCTCGAACCTCCTGCGGACTGTAGTTGCCCCCCTTTTGACAAGGCCAGACTACTGGACTTCTCATATTGAGTGAGTGAACTGCTCCACTCCAGTAGCACCCCAGATTTTGCTACCAGGATGCAAGGGTTTACTGAACAGGGACTGGACATAGCATGCTACAGGGCTTCTACTAAGTTAAACCCACCTTCTCCAGAGTTCCGTTCTGCCACCCAGATCTCATACCCATGGAGCAGTAGATTTTCAGAGCTTGGGGTGTATTGAGCTGCATCTTTGTGCCACTATAACTGGTCCCGCCACAAAATTAAAGTTGGCACCGAGGAGTGGATAATTTACAGGAAAAGGATTGATTAGTTAGCCAAACATATGGAACGGAGTGTGCAAACAAATACACTTTTTTCCTCACTAAATGGTTGACTGATTCCAGCCAAAATATATAACCTTTTGAATATAGCCAGTTGTCGTAAAACAAGACACTTAAGGCATGCGTTGATTCTGTTTTTCAGTTCCTGAATTCCTGCGTAGGAAGCGCAATAGTCAGACTTGAGGAAGATAAAAGATGAGTAGACTGGCTACCTTTTAGGATGTGGAAATATGTCTGCAAGAGAGAACATCATAACTGACATGTTCACATGTTAGTTTATGAATGATGAACTTTGGAAGTAATTTGGTTTTTGAATATGACATGTTTTGTGGCTATGGTATTTACTCTTGACTGTTGTGATAAAGTGCTTTATTCGTTTGATTTATAAGATTGTCATTTTATTACACTCAGTAATTAAAATATCATGTGTGAGTTTGTTTGCCATATATTTAATTTGGGTTCTTATCCCCTTATATAATCAGCAGTACTTTAAAAGTTTGGATGGCTATGGTGTAATGCATATTCACACCCTGTGTAATAGTTCAATTAACTCTTCTTGGATCCCTTTTGTGTCAATTTGAGATTTGGGGGCTCCGGCATGGATTGCTGGGTCCAATGATGCTTGCTTGCCGCTGTCTGGACTGATTTTAATTTGAAATTACATCATGCTGTTTTACTACCCCACATGGCTTGTAAGCAGCCAGAAGAACATTTAGAAAATGGGTAGAGTTGACGCAGAAAGGTAGCTGAATGGGCTGAGCAGTGACTCGCAGATCGGAGGTTCGAATCCTGTAGTGACGATTTTACCTTTTTGTTCCTTCTAAGATTTCTAAAGCAGATTTCTAAAAATAAGTACCACTACGTTTGGTAGTTAAATCTGCTATTTGAGCTCCACTGGACATTTCAGTTTGTAGTGTTAGCTACATGATTCACCATTATTACTGATATTAATTCTGAAAGGGCTAACTAGAAGCTCCCATTTAAAACCATTTGGTATAGGAATGCAGTACAATACTTAGAAGCGTCCGCAAAGTTCCCAGTAATAATTAATTTACTTTACTTCCTGTATTACATCTCTGTTCCCTTCTGGAGGCTGATTGAGGTTTAGCGGTTATGCTAAAGATCTGTTTGATCCTGCCTTTGAATTTGCAGCACTAGATGTTATCACCTTCTGTATGTTCACTCTCTGATGGAATTCTGACCTCACAGCAATAAAAATATAATTGGAAAGTAAAAGGGATACAAATATTTTCACATTTCCGACACTGACCTGGGGCATTTCTATTTCCTTAAAAAGAAAGGTAACTTGGAGTTCATGGAGCAAGCTTCCCAGAACGAATGCTGAAATTGTTTTACCTTGGTGGTCATAGGATTAGTCCATGGTGTATAGTCCTTCACCGAGAGGATGGGATTGCTTGGGTGTTGTCGTGCAGTAGGCATGCATTAGTTGGCTCATTCATGTTTCAATTAAATGATTCACAGACCTTTTCCACAGGAACACTCCAGTGATTAGCACAAGAATATGGTCTGGCAATGTTGTCCTCTGTTTGGATGGCTATGGGTATTGGTACAGATATGCTTTCACCCAGTGCTCCAGCTAGAATTAAGTGGGAGTATTTTACTCCCTATTTTTTAAAGTTTGCAGTATAATTATTTTTTAGAGAGTAAAAAGTAAGTCCCATTCCTAAAGGGTTTTTTTTTTTTTTTATAGGCGAGCAAAATTTTTTTTTTTTACTGTCAAACAAAAGTTTTTGTCAAAATCTTCTTTGCAGCCAGATATTTATGCACATTAAAAGATACATTTGTACATCAGATCAGGCAGTAATAATAGCAATTTCTTCCTTTGACACTACTTGTCGAAACCTATCCATGAAGCTGTGTGGTTGAAAGTAGGGGGGACGGGCACCTCATGTGCCAGTTTCCTGTTTTTTGCTGTGAGTATTTTTCTCCCAGTGTTATTTATTTGGGAAGTAAAAGTGGCTGATGCACCCCTTATCTGTAGGGCTGCATTCACCTCTAGGAAATGTTAGCTCTATGGATTGAACAGAGCATGCTTTCCGCCTTGAATTTCTTCAACTTGAAATTCTGGTATTGACATGCAGGCGCTCACTTTTGTTTTTATCATGGTTTTATATACATGTGTTTGCCTCTTTGACTGGGTAGATTCACGGAAGTGGCACACTCATCACCCCCCTCAGTTGGCAGCTTACTGGATCAACCATCAGTTACTTATCAGTATTGGCATATATTTGCAGTGTTTCACCTCCGAATGGTGATTTGGGCTTGCCAGAGATGCTAGGACCACCACTCTTAGAGCGAGATGTCTTGGGCAAAGTGGCACAGGAATATAGTTCTAACCGTACATTAACCAGGTGTCTTGGAGTCGTGGCACAGGGATAGAAAACCTGCCTCATTTAGGGGTGAGGCTAAGGAAGAGACACAGCCATATTGGAGGCTGAAGTCTTGGCCGAGGGGCATAGGGATACAGGCCAGGCCTAAATATTGCCAGATGTCTTAGAGAATCGTTAGATGGATGTAGAACCGTCCACCTCTTGAGCCATGTGCATTAGGGCAATCTCATCAGAATATGTAGCATACCACGTGTGCAAGCTGATTTAGGAAATTGGCCCAGGGATATCGGGCCTAGCACCCCTCAGCCAGATGTCTTGGGGGAGAGGGGAAACGCACAGGGAAGCATGGCCTGCAGTATGAGAGCCATGTCTTATTTGGGCAGGGATGCCTGCCCTCATACCACTGGAGCCAATGTCCTGGGGTTAGCACAGGGTTTCTTGCCACTTTGTGTCAAAAGTTTTAGGAGATAAGATGTACAGAGCTTTTTCGCCAATAGACGCATCTGCTTAATGGAACTGCCACAGGGATGCAGGATTGTTGGTGCTTACGTTTCCTTTATTAGAATTACACAGATAGTGGGTAGAAACCTTCCACCCACCATTGGCCTCCCTATTCTACCTTCTGGTCATCAGCGTCCTTTGCATACAGTCCAACAATACATAAGCGGGTATCTTGTTACTGTTGGGCAAAGGTACACTGGAAGAACGGTAACTAACAGGCTCATCACCGTTTGAAGGAGTGGGCTGCCAGGAAAAAGAGCCGCCCTGTATTCTTTGAGCACGACTTCAAGACTGCACTTTCGCCACATAAAGTGTATAGTAAGTGGACTGCGCAATTGGCCATTCCCACTCCTATTTCCCTTCTCCCTCCACGCTGTGGGCCCCATCCATGTGACTGTATGCCTGTTTTGACTATTGTACCTTTCTTTCTCTTTTTTGCCATCACCGAGGCTGAGCCGAAGCAAGTCTCCCAGTGCGGTATCTTCCTGTAGGGGGATTCTGCCGATGTGGCGCGTCCTGAGCAGCTTGGTCATTTCGGCACTTGTAATGTGTGCCTGCTTCGGCTACTGTTCTGTCTCGCCTCTGCAGCTCTGCAGAGATCGAGCCGGAGCTAGACTCCTAGCGCAGCACTTCTTAAAGAGGGATATATTTGGTGCAGCGGGCCTCGAGCAGGTTGCGCACTTGCAGTACTTTTAGTACATGGAACTCTCTGACCGGGCTGGATAATTCTTAAATTTCAACTTGCCTGGTGAGACTAGGGGAGGAGGGGGAGACGGACTACGGATGCCCTTAGCCAGTTGGGCGTTCTCCACCTTGCACCACACATTGGATCCAAAGGGGGCTAATCGTTTACATGATCCATGCTGTCGTTTTTTTGATCTGTTAAGCTTTAACTGTTCTTGGCTATTTTATCTGGTTTTTAAAAACGTTTTAATGGTTTCTACTGTTAGTCATATGAGCGATCTAACAGCATTACTACACTCATCGAGTCCTTCACTTGTCACTAAAAAGTTAATAGTAGCTGGAGTATCTTCCAACAAACAACCATAGTCCTGTTGAAAAGAGAGGCCACAACAGCCAAACCTATCCAAGATGTTAATATTGTAATCTCTGAAATTGAGGGGATATTGGATAACCTAGCGGATGGACCCCCCGCCCCCCATTCACTAAGGCCAAATCAACTGTGTGACAGAGGACCATCACAATGGCATTACTGAAATTGGCCCAGATCCCCCGACAAGCCGTCCTATTCACCCACTAAAAAGAGCTCCCACACGGAAGCCAATATCCTTATCGAAGGAATCTCTTGGGGATTATGCCATCGAGGAAAATGCCCGGCCAGCAGGAGGGTAATTTGTATAGGCTGGTAGCAGGGAATTCAGACCCAGGAAAAAGGGTTGCGCCTTGTGTGATTGAAGTCACACCTACCGTGGCACAACAGGGGCTCCAGTCTGCTAATCCTGATGCTGAGTTGGTGATAAACCCGATCAGGTCTAAGCAGCTCCCCCTGCACCAATATTTTGATTTGATATTTTATTTATATTGCGCTCGTACACAAGTATTTCAGAGCACGGCCAGGCAAGAGAGGGGAACAGGGGAGAACAAAACAACGATCTTACTAGGCCCAGTGACATTGAGAACGCGCCAGTGCCTGGGAAAGGGGAGAAGTGGATGAAAGGGGGAGAAGTAGAAAGTGCGGAGCAAAGGAGAAACTGATAATAATAAAATGAATGAATAAATAAAAAGGCAAAAGACGGTGATAGTGCAGCCATCAAGTGGCAAGTGCTGTGTTTTAAGGCAGCAGACTGGGTATGTACAATTCGATCAACCAAATTGCGCCATCAGCCCATTAGAATGGATCTGCCGATTTGCTACTCTTCCCACACCCTGGAACCCCTGCCAAGTGAAGGACAGAAACCTGAGACTCGGCACACAGTTCTTACCCGCAGGTCTCATAAAAAAACACCCCCTCACTCATCCTAACCCAACTCAAGCTAGCGCCTCAAAAACTTTGGAGGAACCTGAAAAAGCCCCATCAACATAACTGAACAGCCTGATCAAAGGGGCTCTCATCAATGCCCGTTCACTGGTCGGCCATGCGCTAGACATCGCAGACCTCCTTTCCACTAACAACCTGCATTTTCTGACTATCACTGAAACCTGGCTGCAGCAGGCCCAGCTCTATCCCTCGCCATCCCAGAAGGCTACTCAATTTTAAGGAGCGACGGGGACTCTGGTAAAGGAGTAGCCTTTATCGCCAAATCATCTCTTGGCCTTAGAATGACCCTGCAAAAACAAAGAGGTGATGGCTGGAAGGTGTAGAATGAATCTTAACCACTGGCAATGCTCTGGGCAACCCTCCAGACCACCGTTCTTCGCCTGCCAAGCCATTACAGAAGGGGAAAGACAATATGCAAATCCGGCTTGGCCCCACCCCATAAGGGGCAGTCCAGTCCAAACTGCTAGGCCACATCCCTTCTGCGCGAGACCACAAGCATCCCCAAACATGTTTCGCCCTTGTTGGGGCTCATCGGTGAGGAGTAGCTTGGGTCTCTAGGCCCAGCAGGCACGGGGCCCACGTCTGGGCATACCCGTCCCACTCGGGGGTGACAAAGCAAAAACAAAGGGGTGATGGCTGGAAGGTTGTGGTCTCGTGCAGAAGGGATGTGACCTAGCAGTTCGGGCTGGACTACCCCTTTGGGGGTGGGGCCAAGCCTGATTTGCATATGGTCTTTCCCCTCCTGTAATGGCTTGGCAGGCGAAGAACGGTGGTCTGGAGGGTTGCCCAGAGCATTGCCAGTGGTTAAGATTCATTCTAAACCTTCCAGCCATCACCTCTTTGTTTTTGCTTTGTCACCCCGAGTGGGACGGGTATGCCCAGACGTGGGTCCCGTGCCTGCAGGGCCTAGAGACCCAAGCTACTCCTCACTGATGACGCCCAACAAGGCTGAAACATGTCTGGGGATGCTTGTGGTCTCGTGCAGAAGGGATGTGACCTAGCAGTTCGGGCTGGACTACCCCTTTGGGGGTGGGGCCAAGCCTGATTTGCATATGGTTTTTCCCCCTTATGTAATGGCTTGGATGGTCTGGAGGGTTGCCCAGAGCAATGCCAGAGGTTAAGATTCATTCTAAAATTCTAAACCTTTCAGCCATCACCTCTTTTGTTTTGCCTTAGAATGACCCCTCCATCCAGCTTCCTGTCCGCTAAACTTCTGTCTGCTAAGTTCCAACTTTCAGCTACACAAACCGTCCTTCTGCATCTCATTTACAGACCCCCAGACCCCCATCTCCTCATTCGAGGAAGAGATTTCCGACCTCCTGTCCACCAATACCAAAATAGGATCTCAAATTATCCTACTAGGAGACCTTAACCTGGGCCTCGGGGATCCCAGTGACGCCAATGCGCTCTCCCTGGAAAATACCATCTCCCAACTAGGGTTCAAGCTCAGGATCGCAGATCCAACACATAACAAGGGCAGAACCTTGGACTGGATAGCGGATCACAACTGCTCCACACCCATCCTTAAAAATGAGCCAATCCCATGGTCAGACATCACGCGATTTCCTTCTCCATCCAAGTTAAGACTCATCCAAACGCCCCTCCAGCTACTATTCCGCAAACCCTCTCCAGGAACAACCACAGCATCCTCACTCCCGCAAACTATGCCAACCTAAATACGGATAAACTTGCTGACCTCTATAATAAAACACTCAAATCAGCAGTAGATGTCATTGCTCCTATCAAACTCACAAAAGATAAACCAGCAGCCGACTTGAACAAATGGTTCACTCCAGAGCTTAAAATCCTCGAACACCAAACGAGAAACATAAGCCATTTGGAGAAAAACTCCCAACCAGGCCAACAAAACACTATTCATGATAGCAGCCTCCACCTACAAAACCTCTATCCTCAGAGCCAAAAAAGAGACATATGACAATAGAGTTGAAAAAGCCAAATCTAAAACAAAAGAGCTCTTCGCCATCCTTAGGGAACTCGAGTCCCGCTCCGCACCCTCAGAAACTTGCGTGAACGATGCAGATTGGCGTGAAAGGATCCAAAAAGGCTTAGAGGACAAAATCACCATGCTTCAATCCAGAATCGAACAGAAAAAGCTCAGCTTAGCCAAAAAAATAACCCCCCACCCACCTCTGAAACTCCAACATGCCCCCCCTTCTCCTTTACCCCGGTGTCTACAAAAGAAGTGGAAAGCATCATCAAAGGCCTCAAGTCTTCCATTTGCCAAGGGGACTCCTGGCCAGCTCCCATCATCCAGGAAGGCGCCAACAATCTGGCCCCTTCATGACAGCCTTATCAACGACTCCTTCAAATAGAGCTCAGTCCCTAGCAGCCTCAATGGGGCCTTGGTCATACCCCTTCTGAAAAAACCTAACCTAGACCGTAATAACCCAACCAACTACAGGCTAATCACCACTGTCCCATACATCCTAAAGATCTTAGACAGACTGGCCTACTTACAAATCCAGAAGCACCTGGAAGAGAACAACCTCCTGGGCCTTAGACAGTCTGGCTTAAGACCAAGGCATGGAACAGAGACAGCCCTCCTGGACTTAAAAATCCAGATGGACGAGGCAAAGGATAAGGGCAATTTAGCCATTCTCCTGCTGCTTGACCTCTCGGCAGCCTTTGACCTTGTCGACCATCAGATCCTCACAGAACATCTGACTGCCTCAGCTGCTTTCTTGAACTAGGCGACTGCCTGGGTCCAATCCTTCCTAGCCGACCGAACCACCTGGGTCTTCTCTCCGGGGACGTCGGCGCACCCCATCCCCATCCTCTGTGGCATTCCACTAGGGTCGTGCGTCTCGACGACCCTATACAATATCTTCACTAAGCTATTGTTTGACCGCCTTGATAACCTAGGTGTCACATACACAAATTATGCTGACGATAGCCAGGTTCTCATCACCCTATCAGGCTGCTATGAAGAGGATTCCACACGGATCAACAAACTTTACCTGGAGATCCAAGCCTGGATGGCAGAACACGGCTTATGCCTCAACAACAAGAACATTGAGCTCCTTATTGTCAGCTCCCAACCACGGTTAAACAAACTGGACCCCGCAGTGATTAGGTTACCATCTATGTTGATACGCATCTATCAACATAGACGGTAACCTAATCACTGTGGCCAAAGATATTAAAACTCTAGGGGTCTATCTAGATTCCACATTATCGCTCAAAAAACAGGTTAACGCCACAGCCGCCTCCACAGCTTATACGACTAAGCTCATCAATGCCTGCAAACCCTTCCTCTCACCCTCCAGCTGCATTACACTTGCCAGAGCGCTAGTGCTTTCAAAAATTGACTACTGCAATACTCTTTCTTGGCTCCTCCGAATGCAATTTGAATAAACTGCAGGTGCTACAGAATAATGCAATCGGAGCCGCTCTCAGTATCCCGCTACACTCGCACATGTCAAGCTTTAGACAAGATGCCCATTGGCTCCCTGTACGAGATAGAATCACTCTCCGATCCCTCGTCATCGTCCACAAATGCCTCTCCAATGACGCCCCCAAGTACCTGGCAGACACGTTCATCAAACACACCTCTATCAGACCAACTAGAACTTTGTACTCTCACTGTCTTTCCATCCCCAAATTCTCCCAAAAAAATAAATAAATATTAAAAAAAAGCAGGCGGTTCCAGCTTCCTGGTCCTAGCTGCCAAACAATGGAACGCTATACTGCTGAACCTTGGAGCAGAACCCTCCTTTTGGACTTTCAGAGCCAAAACAAAGTCCCGGCTCACCAAAAAGAACCCCACTGCTATCTGACACACTACTTAATGTACTCGTTTTCTTTGCCAACCATCATGTAACGCGGTCAACTGCACTTACTGTTATCATCTTGTATGCTGTAACTTCCTCTGCTCCAGCGCCCAGTTACCCTATGTCTGATAAGTGCAGAAGAAAAGAAAGGGACTCAGTGACTGTATGGGTACAGATACAGACCCCAGTGCAAGGGGTGGCCCGTAGGCAGTGCAGGAGGGTGACAGGGTGAGCAGGTACCTGGGCCCGGAGGACGGAGGGTGGCCAGGTGCACAGTGCAGAGAGAGAAACGGATCAGCAAGGGACAGGGTGGACGAAGGCAGAAGCAAAGAGGAAGGTCTTGAGGTGCTTCTGCAACCGGAGATGGTTCTCCTCAAGTTTCAGAGTGGCAGGGAGTCTGTCCAAAGGGAGGCCCCAGCCGAAGACAGATCTACCACCAGCTCGTTTTTTTGAAAAACGCACCCTGAGCGAGTTAGGAGCAAAGAGCTCAAGAGGGGAGGTATTTACGGAGGGATAGTTGAAGGTATTTTGGACCCAGGCCCCAGAAAGCCTTGTGGACAATGCAGAGGGTTTTTAATGTAATCCTTGCATCCACTGGGAGCCAATGAAGGGATTTCAGAGCTGGACAGATATGATCCCAGGGCTTGAGGCCAAGGACAATCTTGCAGTCCTGTTCTGGATTAGTTGTAAAGGGCGGAGAGTAGAGTCAGGAAGATTTAGAAAGAGGCTGTTACAATAGCCCACCCTGGAGAGAGCCAGAGCTTGGGAGACGATTAGCTTCTGGGGGAAGGAGAGGAAAGGCAGAGTACCTATGAGGAGGTGCAGTAGGAAGTTTGACTTTTTAAGACATCAGCAATGTGGGCGGAGAAGTGTGGAGTCAAAGATGACCCTGAGGTTCTTGGCCTTGCAGGTAGGGGTAGGAGGTAGTCCAAGGGAGGCTAGCCAGAGAGTGAGGAGAAAGGATGGTGAGGGTGTAATGATGAAGAGGATCTCAGTCTTGTTGGCATTTAGGCAAAGATCATTGGCGGCACACCAATCTTGAATGGCAGTTAGGCAATCCGAGATGAGAGAAGGAGAGGAAGAAGGTGGCCGAGGGCAGCCTGAAAATGAGTTGTTGTCAGCGTAGCACTGAAAACTTTAGCAGTAAATGGCAATGCAGTGGGCGAGAGTTGCCAGGTATTGGTTGAAAAGCCAGGGCAAGAGTTTAGACCCCTGGGGAACACCACAGGTAGAGAGGGAGATGGATGATAGGAAGGACCCAAGTTGGACCTTGGAGGGTCGGTCAGAGAGGAAAGAGGTCAGCCAGGCCAGAGCCTGATCGATGATACCCAGGTTGTCATGGAGACGGTTGAGCAGGGTTATATGGTTGACCGTGTCGAAGGCAGAAGAGAGATCAAGTAGTATGAGGACAGAGGGAATGTTAGAGTTCAGGTTGGAGAGCAGATCTTCACAGATGTTCAGGAGAGCAGTTTCCGTGCTTCTGGCAGATCTGAAGCCAGACTGGTGGTCATGGAGAGAGCCAACAGAATAGGAATGAAGGTTCAGTTGAGAGATGGACAGTTTTTCCAGGAGTTTACCAAGGAAGGGAGTAATGGAAATGGGGTGATAGTTAGCCAGACAGGAAGGATCAGCTGTGGGTTTCTTTAGAAGAGTATGCACAAGGGGGTGCTTAAGAGGGGAGGGGGAAGGATCCTGATGCAAAGGATAGGTTGCAACAATCAGCAAGTGCCAGAGCGAGGGTCCGGACTCCTCCAAGGCAGCCTTTCAGGCTATCTCCAAAGAATATAAAGTAGCCATTGTGAAAGCAAAAGCCTCCTTGTTTAATAGTAGGATAGCAAATGCTAAATCGGGGACCAGAGAAATCTTTGCCATCTTCCGGGAGCTAAAGACGCCACTCCCCCTCCACCCTCTCTGCACAAGAACGAAGACTGGTGTAACAAAATACAAAATGCCAGGCTTGACGAACTCCACACTTTGCAAGATAAAATCATTGCCCACCAACGGGCTCACAGCCACCAAATCTCTGAAGCACAAGGCAGGACTGATGGAGACTTACCTACTTTTACCTTTAGGCAAGCGAGTGAACAGGAGGTCGGCTCTCCTCAAATCTATCAAACCCTCCTCCTGCAAAGGGGATGCCTGCCCGGCGAACTCATCAAAGACTGTGCCCCGTCCCCAAATCTGTTCATCGCAGCCTTTATTAATGCTTCCTTCCAGTCAGGCCATGTCCCTACTGGTCTCAAGGAGGCATGTTACGGGAACTATAGGCCCATCACCACAGTCCCATTCCTATTAAAAATTCTAGACACAGCTTCCTATCTGCAAGTCTAGAAATTTCTTGAGGAGAACAGTCTGCTTGGTCTCAGTCTGGTTTCCATCTAGGACACAGAACCGAAACGGCACTTTTAGACCTTACGAACCAACTGGACGACTCCAGAGATGCTGGCATCCCTGTTGTTCCTGGATCTATCTGCAGCATTTGACCTGGTGGATCATACTACCCTTTGCCACCATCTCTCATCCACTGCCAACTTCTCCCCCGTAGCCATTGCTTGGATCACCTCATTCCTGCAAGGTAGTCATGAGTCTTCTCTGACTCAACCTGTGCCCGTACTAACAACATTAAATGCAGTGTCCCTCAGGACACATGCATCTCTCCTACCCTCTACAACCTGTTCACAAGGCCACTATTCCGCATTCTGGACGCCTTGGGCATCACATACACTAATTATGCTGATGACATACGAGTCATCATTCACCTGACCGGTGACTATGAGGCGGACATAGACACCCTCAAAAATCATAACGCCACTATCCAAACCTGGGTGGACTGGATGTCCTGAGTTTTTGAGATAAAGTGAGAGGCAAGGACATTGCAAAGAGCATGGGAGGCAAGGGGAGGGGTAGAGACTACAGCAGGGTTGGCCAGCTCCTTGGATATTTTAAGAGTTTGTCAGAGTTGTTAGATGCCGCAGAGAGACGGGCTTTAATGTAGAGACTCTTCTTTGTGAGGACAGAGTCAGTATTTCCTTTGGAGCAGGTGACCGGCCAGTTTGTCAGGAGATGAACAAGAAGCCCTCCATTTCCTCTCAGCCGCCCTACACTTACGTTTAAGTGTAGCTAGGTTGGAGTTGTACCAGGAATTGCACTTGGCCTTGGACTTCAAACGGATCCTTGTGACCGGGGCAAGAGCATCAAGAGTATCAGAAATAGAAGAGTAGAGAAGGGCAGGGCTGTGTACGGGTGTGAGTCAGCCGGAAGTGGTGGGGTCGGGGCTGAAGGTGGCAGCGAAAGCCTCAACTGACACACGCTTCATGGGCTGGATGGCAGAGAAGGTAGGTGGCGATGTTGGGGTAGGATTGGTGGGTGGGGGGCGAGAGATGCATATTATGAGGTGAGGCAGTGGTCACTCCAGGGATTAGATGAGGCAGTGGTCACTCCAGGAGAGAGAGAGAGGAGTGGTTGGCGAGGTAGAGAGGGGGAGGCCAGAGGAGAAAGTGTTCCCCCTGCAGAGTGAGTCGGGCCAGAGGGGAGGATGGAGAGGGACAGGGAATCGCAGAGGTCGCAAAAGAGCACATATGAACAGGGAGAATCGAGATGGATGTTCACCAAGGAGGAGGAGTTGAGTGGTTGAGGCCAGGAGGGAGGAGGAGAGGTCTGCCCACTCGGAGAGAAGAGGTAATTTGACCAGGGAGCCGGTAGAGAGTAGCAACAGTAAGAGTGTCTAGGAGAGAGAGAGAGCCTGCAGACAAGGCATTTGAAAGAGGAGTAAATCTGAGTGGGAATGATAGTGGCGGGAATCTACTCAGGAAAGATCGGGGCTACATCCTCCTCCGGGCCCGGTGGATCTGGGTGCTGCGAGGATCTTGTAGCCATCACGGAGGAAGGAGTAAATCTGAGTGGGAATGATAGTGGCGGGAATCTACTCAGGAAAGATCGGGGATACATCCTCCTCCGGGCCCGGTGGATCTGGGTGCTGCGAGGATCTTGTAGCCATCACGGAGGAGAGTGTCAAAGCTTGTGACAGAGCTGGCCGTGACCCATGTATGGGTAAGACCAGGGACATCCAGATCTTCCAAGAGGTGGCAGTTGTCAGAGGAGTGTTTGCCAGCAGAGCGAGGGTTGAGGGTGGCAAGATGAAGGTTGCCAGCCTTAAAGACCTTCCGGGAGGGGAACAAATCAGAGGTATGCCATGCGGAGGTGTGGAGGGAGCCTGAAGTGGGGCTGATGAGGAGGGAAGAGAGGGTAAGGTAGCCAAGGGAGGGGGGGACAGCCAGGGATGAAAGGAAGTTGATGAGGCGAGGGAACCGCCTATAGAAGAGGAGATTGGCCTGAGGTCCTTGGACCATGACAGTGCCATTTAAGTAGACATTAATGATGATTCTGGAAGAGTCGATGGAATCCATGAGGACTTCCCAGCGGGTGCCACCATTAATGGGAGAGGAGCAGACAGGACAGAGCACATGGATCATATGGGGGTCCATAGATCTGGCAAAGGAATGACAGAGGATGTCTGTCTGGAAGAGGCGCTGGAATAGGTATCAGCAACAGGGAGACTTGAGTTGGAGGCCAAGATATCCTTTTTAAACTACTTCTTCCCAAACTTAGTTAGAAGGGAGGGATAGTTGATAGAGAAGCAGTTGGAATAGATAGGAGAAACAGAAAGCGCCATGGGTGAGTAGGAGATGAGGCAGTGTGAGGAGAATGCAAGTACAGCGGTATGGAATAGTCACTGGGCTAGCAAGTTATAATCAATGGCCAAAGGTAAATGCAATACACACCTACATTTGACTTTCAAGGTTAAATGCTAAAGCACAGTAGGTAAAGAATCACAGAATGATTCAGAAGTTAGAGGGAAATGCAGAAACAAGTGCATTTGAGAGCATAACGGACTGAGAACAAGGAGAGAAGCAATTGAAGCACTCAAGAAGGGAAAAAGGGGCAGTCTGAAGAAGGGAACCAACCCATGGTGAGTGAGTCTTGGTAGTCCAATTTCATAGCTGAGTGAGTCAACCTCAGGGAGGGTTGGGTTGTGGTAATAGTCTCATGTAGCGTTCTGGTAGCAGACGGGGACCTTCGTTATGGGCCTTGGTTGTTCCGGGCCGACTCCTGCCTCCCGGTTGCTCTAATTGGCTTAAAAGCCAGGAGCAGCCAATGGGAAGGGGAGCAGGGCCAGGCCACAGGTAGCAAGTTTAGTGCGCCAAAGATTCTGCCATTTTTTGAAGCTCCCGACAACAAAGGGCAATGCGGTGCGGGTCCAAGCAAAGGATGTAAAACAGCAGATTCAGTCAGCACAGAGCATGTTGTGAGGCCGTGAAGCGATGCAAAGGCAGGGCACCAATTTACATCAAATGAAGGAGGGATGCCAAAAGCACTGCGTGTGGTTTTGAAAATTGACAAACCTTACGTCCAAGGCCTTTAGATGGTGGATTGAGCAAGGGGCAGGCTCTGCGTCACTGTCGTCTCTCATGGAGGGGTGAGGATCAATGACTGAGGGGCCTCATTATGGGCCTTAGTTGTTCCGGGCTGGCTCCCGCCTCCTGTTTGCTCTAATTGGCTTAAAAGCCAGGATTGTGTAGTGGGGAGGGTAGCACCCCAGAGTGTGAAGGAGGGCGCCAGTGCCGAGTGGGACGGCACCCCAGCAGAGTACATACAGTATCACCAGGGGGTCCCTACCGAGATCTTGGCCACCTTGGGAGAAGATATGGCTACACATTTTAGCAGGTACCTGACTATGTTGCCACCCCCCCCCCCCCCCTTGTCCCCTAATGGGGGGGGACCCAGATGTGACACTGTAAGAGTGGGGGACACGGTTAGCATAGGCTGTGAGGGCTGCACTCATGTTTTTAAATTCCTGGAGCTCATGTGGGAAGAAAATGCTGAGGCATAGGAGGGGTTGCCTGTCAATGATCCACAGTGACTTGGTCTCATGTGAGAGGCTATTAGGCCCACAGGGGACAGACGCCATCAAAGTCGGGGTGAAGGGCTCCTCTCATCAAGGGTCTCCTTAAATTGGAGCAGTGGGCCCTACCCCTGACTCGCCTACAGATTTCCATTAAAATGTCCATTAAATGGGGCCTGGGTGGCACCAGTCTCCCCCTGTGGGGGGGCTCTAGGTGACAGTTGGGATGGCTAAACGGACTCTATCGTAACCCAGGACTACAGCAACACTCTTCCCAGCCACCCAGTATTTGGCCCCCTACTGAGAGTATTTCCAGAGGCATAGAAAGATGTAGAAGGATCACTAGGATGCCTTGTCCCCAACATCCCTGGGATTCAAGAACGCCTAGTTCAGCTCAGTGAGAATCGGGGTTGGGCTACAGTATGTCGGGGCACCCTGAGCAGGGTTGGAATTCTATTCGAACATAGCCAAGGTCAACAAGTAATTTATTGACGAAGACTGTCGCACATTTATCAGGGAGTCTGATGTGAATTTGCTCCAGGAAACATGGGACATCGAACCTACGCATTTGCAAGGGTATGCAACCCTTTCTATCCCAGTATCTAAGGGAGCAAGGGAATGTCTGTGTGTGGGCCTGGTGACTTGGGTCAATATGACCTTATTTAAAACAGTAACAGTGATAGATATGCATTCGCCTGATGTCTTGGCATTGGACATAACATTGTTGGACAGCACATCAGTGCTGCTTGTTCATTTTTGTAACGGGGGTGGCCCTGGGAGCGGGGGTGGCACTGGTAGAAAGAATCTCAAACAAAATCATGGCCTGGAGGGTGTGTCTTACCGGATACCCACAAACTTTAGTAATGGGGGACCGTAATGCACAGATAGAGCTGATGTGTGTTCTGGAAGATATCATGACGGGAGGATAGCTTCTGGGGCCTGGCCCTCCCGAATCGGCAGAAGAATTGGCAATTATGTTAGCCTCGGCCAATCTTGGGGCATGTAACCGTCGATTTCCTGGGGACTGGCCTGCTGCCCCCAATTTTTTATAACGACCGGTCCTCAAGTAAAATTGATTATAGGTTTGTTAATCTCGCGGGTTGGAGATTTATCAGTGCATTTGAAGTGGTTGAGAGGGTGATAGTGATCACAACCCCCTATGTATGGCAGTGACAAAGCACTTCTGGGAGGGTGCTAGGAGGGTGCCAAGCTGCATATGGGCGAACAGTATGCTCCCTTGAAGTCCACGGCGAGGCAGAAAGAATTTGAGGTGGGGTGGCTTGGAGCTGGAGGGAATACTCCCACTGGTGTCTGCTGACATCTCTTCCCTCCTTGAGGCCTTTGCGAGTTTGGATTCGAGTGATGCCGCACCCTTGATTAAACTCCACGAGGAAATCATAGCGCAGGTGGGAGCTTACTACTCTAGACCTGCTAAAGCAGCCCGTATTTTTAAAGAGAAAGCAAACCCCTGGTATGATAGTGCCAGGAGACAAAGGGGCAGGTCATAGTGGCCGCTGTGGTTAGATGGGTAAGAGGCAAAAATCACAAGTTGTTGAATGACAAGAAAAGTGGGTGGCATGATGACCTGTGGAAGGCACTCCTGGAAGCAATTGGTCGCAGGGACTTAAAGGGCGTCTGGTCAAAGTTGGGGGCCGCTCATCGAGGGAGCCATAGACCGCAGCATGGCTTGATCCGTGAAGCAACATGGGCGGAATACTATGGTAACCTTTATCGCGAGGATTGTGGGACTCATGGAGTCGTGTACCATCAGGGAATGTGCTGCCCCAGCTGGGGTCTCCTCTCTTCTCCTCCTCCCCTCTCCTCCTCGCCTCTCTTCTCCTCCTCTCTTCTCCTCCTCTCTTCAGCTATCTACTGGCCTCCTGGTCAGATAACCGCATTTCTGAGTGGGCGGACCTCTCCTCCCGCCTCCTGGCCCCATCCACTCAACTCCTCCTTATTGCTGATCTCAATATCCATCTAGACTCTCCTTGTTCCTCCTCTACTCTTCTGTGACCTCTGCGATTCCCTCTCCCTCTCTATGCTCCCCTCTGAGATGACTCACTCTGCATGGCACACACTTGATGTCTTGATCTCCTCTGACCTTTCCCTCTCCATCCCTCTGACCACTCCTCTCTCCTGGAGCAGCGATCACTCCCTCCTCTTTTCTCATCTCTCCCTCTCTCCCCTCCGCAACCACCCCCCCTGGCCAAGCCAACCCCAACATTGCCACCTACCTTCTCGGACATCGGGGCCATAAAGCGTGTGTCATCGAGGCCCCCCCCCCACCAGCCTCTGGCAGGCTCACATCTTGACCGAGCCCTGTCAATGCTCAACTCTTCTATCTCTAATACTCTTGCCCCTGTCATGACGATCCGTTTGAAGCCCAAAGCCAAGTGCAATTCTTGGTACAACTCTGATCTAGCTACACTTAAATGCACTTAAAAGTGTAGGGTGGCTGAGAGGAAATGGAAGGCTTCTTTTTCATCCTCTAACAAACTGGCCTGCCGGCTGCTCCAAAGGCAATACCGGCGCTGTCCACACTAAGAAGAGAGCCCACAACCAAGCCTATGTCTCTGCGGCATCAACTCAGCCGAACTCTTTAAAATCTGCAAGGAGCTGGCCAACCCTGCTGCAGTCTCTACCTCTCCTGTCGCCTCCCAGGCCCTTTGCACGGCCCTTGCCTCTCACTTCATCTAAAAAACCCAGGATATCCTGTCCACCCTCTCGTCACCTCCCTCTCTTCTCCCCTCTCCTTTTGTGAACTCTGGCCCTCCTACAGCCACCTCCCCACCCTCTTTCTCTGACTTCCCTCTTTTCTCCCCTGACGAGGTCTCTAGACAAGTCTGATTTTATGAAAGTCTCATCAAAACAGGTTCTTCCCTGCTCTTCCAAAACCATCAAGTACCACATTGACACCCTCGCTCCTTTCCTGGCTGATTTCTGCAACCTCTGTCACCTCTGGAACCATCCCCTCCCCTCTGAAGAGCTCTTCTCAAGAAACCCATAGCCGATCCTTCTTGCCCGGCTAACTATCACCCGATCTCCATCACTCCTTTTCTGGGAAAACTCCTGGAAAAGCTGGCTATCTCGCAGCTTTACCTTCACTCTGATTCTGCTGGTTGTCCCCACGACCATCAGTCTGGCTGTAGAGCTGCCAGAAGCACGGAAACTTCTCTCCTGAACATCCGTGAAGATCTGCTCTCCAACCTTGACTCTTAACATCCCCTCTGTCCTTATCTTACTCTCTTCTGCCTTCGACACTGTCAACCATATCATCCTGCTCAACCTGCTCAGTGACAACCTGGGTATCACTGATCAGGCTCTGGCCTGGCTGACTTCTTTCCTCTCTGATCGACCCACCAAGGTCCAACTTGGGTCCTTCTTTCCTCGATCTTCCTTTCTACCTGTGATGTTGCCCAGGGGTCTAACCTCTCACCCTGGCTTTTCAACCAATACCTGGAAACTCTGGCCCGCTGCATTGTAATTTTCTGCTCTAATATTTCAGTGCCATGTGGATGACACTCCACTCGTTTGCAGGCTTCCCTCGGCCACCTCCTCTCCTTATCTCATCTCTGATTGCCTATCTGACATTCAGAATTGGTGTGCCGCCAGCAATCTCTGCCTGAATGCCAGCAAGACAGAGATTCTCCTCATCGGCACACCTACACCCTCATTTCCTGTCGCTCTCTGGCCGGCCTTCCTTGGCCCTCCTCCTACCCCCACCTGTGAGGCTAAGAACTTCAGGGTCATCTTTGACTCCACGCTTTCCTTCTCTGCCCACATCTCTGACGTCTCTAAAAAGTCAAACTTTCTACTGCACCTCATCAGAAGTAGTCTTCCTTTCCTCTCCTTCCCCCAGAAGCTCACTGTCTCTCGAGCCCTGTTTCTCTATAGTTTGGATTATTGCAACAGCCTCTTTCTAAATCTACCAGCTTCTACTCTCCGTCCTTTACAACTTATCCAGAACATGACTGCAAGCCTTGGGTTTGTATCTCTCCATCCCTGAAATCTCTCCATTGGCTCCCAGTGGCTGCAAGGATTCAATTCGAGACCATTTGGATTGCAATAAAAGGCTTTCAGGGGCCTAGGTCCAAAATATCTTCAGCTGTCCCTTTGTAAATACCCCACCCCGAGCAGTTCGCTCCTCCACCTCAACTCCCTCAGGGTCAGTCGTTTTTCTAAGAAACGAGCTGGGGGTAGATATGTCTTCAGCAGGGGGCCTCCCTCTGGAACAGCCTCTCTGCCACTCTAAAACTTGAGGAGAACCATCTCTGGTTCCCAAAGCACCTCAAGACCTTCCTCTTAGCTTCTACCTTTGCTCCTCCTCTCCACTGCTGATCTGTTCTGCCTCTGCATCGTCCACCTGGTTACCCTCTGACTTTCGGCCCCAGGTGCCTGCTCACCCTGCCACCCACCCGCACTGCCTCCTGGCAATCCCTTGCACTGGGGTCTGTATCTGTAACCCTACAGTTCCCCCTCCATCTCCTTTTTTTCTGCACTTATCAGACACCCCCTGTCTGTTGTCTTTAACCTTTCACTGTCCACTTGCAGGCTGCTCTACCACTGTCTGTTGGTTTGTTTGTATTTATTTATTTATTCCTTTGCTCAGCACTTTCCACGACCCTCCCCCACCCCTCCCATGCACTTTCCCCTTTCCCTCTCCCCTGCACTTGTGCGTTCTCAATGTCACTGGGCCTAGTAAGATTGTTGTTTTGTTTCTTCCTTGTTCCCCTCCCTTGCCTCGTCGTGCTCTAAAACACTTGTGTACGAGCGCGATACAAATAAAATATCAATTCCCCACTCCACTGATAGTTACTGATGCCCATGTAGCGCTGACACTGATGCGCCAAAAGGTAGATAAGGCGCCGGGCCCGGACAGAATACTGAAACTTTTTCAGAAACAAGTCCAGGGTATGGGTATCTTATATGACTGAACTATTCAATGTAGTGCTGGCTAGCATACAGGTCCCGCAATCTTGGACTTCGGCAGAAATTGTCCCAATACATAAAAAGGGGGCACATGATGAGCCTGCTAATTTCAGACCCATTTCCCTGTTAGATTCTGGGGGGTGGGGGGTGTTTGCCCGGGCACTCTTAATCTACCTGGACGGTCTCCGACTGGTTTGTGAGAAATACACTGTACTTAGAAAGGCAAATGTGTATGCAGTGTTCGTTGATTTACAAACTGCATTCGACACTGTACCCCGAGCACGTCTCTGGAAGATACTTGAGGAGCTTGGCATTCCAACTGTTTTGCTGTCAGCGATCCAGAGCCTTTATACAGGGAACTCTGCGGTGGTCCGTTTAGGCGCTGATGGAAATACTTCCCACAGCATTGACATACCGAAGGGAGTCTGTCAATGGTGTGTTTTGGCACCCAAGCTGTTCTGTATCTTTATTAATGAAGTCCTGAAGAGGCTCTTGGCCACCCAGACTGCCCATTCGCTAGCGGTCGATAACTTCCCAGCTCTGTTGTTTACAGATGATGCAGTACTCCTCTTCCCAACACCTGCCAGTGCCTGCAAACGTCTGGAGATCTTTGTGGCTTTCACCAAGAGGAACAGGCTCTCCCTGAACATTACTAATTACTAACCAAGGCCATGATTTTTAATGCCAACACCAGGAAGAAGCAGAATGCTCTAACACTCTTTGGAGTATGCTGCGATTGTGCAAGTCCAGTCGTGCGATTACCTAGGTTTGAGAGTCTTGGCGTCATGTGGATGGAAAATGCAGGTTGAGAAGATATTAACGCTGGTTAGGTATAGTGGGGCCCTTGCTAGATTCACTAATGAGCATGGGAATGGGGTGGTACGGGTCTTGTTGGAGGCTTATAAAGCACAAGCATTCCAGGCAGCACTGTATGGGGCTGAGCTCTGGGGACAAGCAGAGATTCAGCCCCTTGCAGTGGTGGAGAGCACATTTCTGAGAAATATTCATGGACTGCCCACCACTGCCCGAACATTCCAGTGCTATTGGAAACTGGTCTAGAAGGGTTCGAGTGCATCTGCAAATTGCGCCCAGTGCTCTACTGGGCCCGTTTATGATCAAATAGCCATCTGCACAAATATAAAGAAGCAGTCATGGATGTTTTATCCCACAAGGGAGCAGCTCTTTGAAGTGGGTGATCCATGTGAAAAGTTATTGGGGTCAGCTGGGCTTGGAGCATTGGTCTAACCCCTCTTCAATAACATCTGTGTCTGAGGAAGCGATTACGAGCGCAGCAGGGACTAAGGGCCAGCGTGATATCCTGGCGAAATCCGGGGTCTCGGAGCAACTGGCCCGATACCTTGCTATTAAGAAACGGGTCGATTTCAAAGAGTATCTGGATAAGTCACCTCCAGGTGGGAATGGGCTGTGTATTTAAAGCTCTGCATTGGAGTCCTGCCCACGGCTCCTCTCTGGCACCGATGGAATGATGCTGTTCCCGCAAAATGTATTCACTGCGGTGAGGTCGATGACACTGCAGCATTACCTATTGCTTTGCCCAGTGACTAAGCCCTTGAGGAAGTGTTTTTTGAAGCCCTTGTTTTTAGATCGCGACTGCAGGTCACTAAGTGAAGCAATGGCTAAGTGTTTGGATATTGCAGATGTATTGGCCATCTCTGCTACAAGCAACTACCTGAGCTGGGCTGGAAACATCCATATGAGAAAGGCCAAGATATTAGGTTTATGCTCAGATGAAGAGGAACCAACTTGTTTTTAAGCTGCTTGTTGGGTAAAACAATGAATATGTTCTTAATTGTAAGTACTTATCTGCCAAGTGATTTTGATGTACTGCTTTTTTGAATTTCATGTCGAAATATGTTTGTTTATGGTTATTAAGTTCATTAAATAAAGCTGTTGATGAATGGATTGTCTCCCCCATTCAGGACATATTTAATGATAACCATCTGAATACTCCATCCCCATTGGTTAGGCTCTATTGCCCTCCATCTTAGCCAGCAGAGGACCCTGCTCCTCCAGGAAGGATCCCATGTAGTCGTTAACAATGGCAGTTATCGTCTCCATTCCATAAGATTCCGTTCCCATTCCAGTTTTGTGGGTGTCCCCCAAACATCCCCCCCCGCCAGTTTTGTGCTATCGCCAGTCTGCCAGCCCTTAGCATGGCCTCACATACCCTGGACAACCTGTATCCCTCCCGGTCTCTAGCCGGGACCCTCAACAGCTTAGCTGAACCCCGAAATAGTCCTTAATCCAGCTAAGAGTTCCTGCCAAAAGATACGTATCCTGGGACACTCCCACCACATGTGGGAGAGGAAACCCACCCAGCCACATCCCCTGGGGCAAACATTCTCGATCTTCACCCGGTCCCTATGCCACCTCTGTAGCATCTTGTAATTGTGTTCCATGGTGGAGGTGAATAGATTGCCATGGAAAGTTACCCCAAAATTTGTGACCCAATCCTCCTCAGATCTCCTCCCCTGCGAGTTCCACCCAGTACCTTTTTTTTGTTTTAAATTATTATTATTTTTTTTTAAATGTATAGCTCCCTACATCTGGGGTAGAGACCAATCATTTATATATGCTTGAAAGAGAGATGTTCGGGGAGGTAGACCCGTCCAACCATTTCTCAAACTGGGTGAGGTCCCTGGATACCTGGGCGCACCACTAAGTCTGTGAACACCCCTTTTTAGCCTTAAGTACTCAAAGATCATGATCCTTTCCCACCCGGGCCCTCCTGTACCTCCTAATGTGGCCTTCCTCAAACAACTGACCCCCTCTCTCCAGACCCCTATCCGACCACTGCTGGGCGCACCTCATCCCCTTCCTCGACATATTGAATGGAAGGCCCCACCTCGAAGACATGAGCGAAGGCCAGGACAAGAAGTTCCTATTCACTCCACTATTTCTCCAAAGGTCCCATAAAATACCCAGCGTGGGGTGGTCCCTTGCAACCCCTGGGATATCCCTGAAGGGGGCCCACAGGTAATCCCTCACTGTCAGCGGGTGCATTTCCAGGTCTTCCAAATAAGTCCAGTACGTTCTCAGGTCCTCCCTTGAATGTTCCTGCAATACTCGTGCAGCTTTGTAATACAGGTCCAAGGAACCAAAACCTCCCTGCTCACGGAGGAGCATGAGGGTGGCCCATTTCACTCGCAGCGTCTTATTCTGCCATACAAATCTAGGCCGTGCCCCCTTTAGCTCACTAAAGAAAGCTGCCGGGTGCCTCCAGGGAGGGTGGTGAACAGATAGAGCAAGCACAGGAGGATGTTCATTTTCACGGATATCGTGCGTCCATAGCAAAAGACGGTCAGGGGATCCCACCTCTTGAGATCTTCATTGATCTTTACCAGTATTGGGTCAGAGTTAGCTTTGGCAATCCCTCAAAGGTCTCTCGGGAGGACTACCCCTAGTTCGACCCTCATCCCCAAGTAGCGAGAGACCAATGGGAATAATGCTAGATTTGTCTACATTAATTTTAAGGCCTGAGAGGCGTCTATAGCTCTTATTTGTTCCAGGAGTTTGGGAAGCGATGAGACCACTTCGGTGAGATATTCTAGGATATCCTCTGCAAACAGGCACAGTTTGATCTCCACCTCTCCACTCTGGATGCCACTGATCCCCTGATTGGCTCTAATTGCGACAGCTAGTGGCTCCATTGTGAGAGCATTCAGCAGTGGTGACAGAGGACACCCCTGTCTCGTGCTGCGTGTCGGGCAAAAAGCATCAGATAGCATGTTATTGACCTGTGGGCTGCATATACAAGGCATCTACCAATTTCAGGAAACCTTGTATGGGGCCCAACCTCCCGATGACCAAAGGCCATTCCACCCTGTCAAATGCCTTTTTTTTCGAGGCTCTGGCGATCTGGCACGCATCACTCCCCTGAGTCTGTGCCCGATACATTAGGTTAATAGTCTTCTGAAAGTTATCACTACCTTGTCTGCCTTATATGAAGCCAACTTGATCACCATGGATTGGGGAACGGAAGAAGACCTTGTAATCTGGAACCTAGAATTTTAGCTACGATCTTCAGATCATTTAACGGCGAGATCGGACGGTAGGAGGTACACCTTGCTGGTTCTTTGTCCTCCTTGTGTATTGTGACAATCGTGGCCTCCAGCATTCGGGTCTGTAAGGGTTCCCCTGACAGCACTGCATTTAATACTGCAGCCAGGTATGGGGCTAGCATGGATCTGAATTTTTTTATAGACTAGCACAAAGAACCTGCCACTCCCTGGAGCATTGCCTGACTTCATTCTCTTGATTATCTGTGCAATCTCCTGTTCAGAAATATGTTCCCCCGAAACGTTCAGTCTCACCAGAGGTATTCCTGGCAGCGACAGAGGATCCAGGAATGTGGCTATCTGCAAATTCCGACAAATGGAGCTCTTCGTGGAATTTAGCAAATTCCTTCCCTATACCCACCGGATCATGCACCTCCCTGTCCCCTTCTCCACTAATAGTCCCAATCGACCTTCTTTTCCTCTCCTCATGTAGCTTCCACGCCAGAATTTTGTCTATTTCCCCGTGCTCATGCTATTTGTTATAAATCCAGCAGCTGATTTTCTGTGTCCTGACAGTATAGCCTTAAGCTTTGCTTTATAAAGTCGCAGTTTAGTGGCCTTCGTTTTTTTTACACCCTCCCAAAAATCTGCCTGGCCCACGTTGGGTGCGTAGAGCGAGCGTACTGTGATCCTTTCACCATTCAGGCATCCCTTTTTTTATAAAAAAAGGAACAGCCCATATACCACCCCCACCCCACACACACACAGGTCCCTCTGTACCTCGTCCACCACCAGGCCAAGCCAAAAGAATGATTGCCACCCCTCCTTTGTTCTCCAGGTCTGAGGCCACAAACCCCCATCACCCGCCATCCGCACAGACACGGCTCCCTGCCCCTCTGCCAATGTGTCTCTTGTACCATCATGAGATCCAATTTGGCTCTCCGGAATTCCTGCATGGTCAATGATCACTAGGTAGTCGGGTTTAGCCCTCCAAACATTGAGCGAGCCAATCACAAGTTCACATCTCAAAGCCATGGCTCTGTACCCGTGCCTCACATTTGCACCATCCCTCCCTGAGAAACTCGAAAAACACAGTTGAGCAATTTGCGCCCCATGAAGGGCTAACCCTGAAACAATGAACCATCCTTGTCAAACCCCTATGGCTTAGCCTCAGCTTACCCAACCCCTCCCTCATCCCCCCGGCCCCCCGACATCCAATCCTGACCATGCCCCACCTCCGTCCAGGATAGGATCACCAAAAAAGTCCAGAAACGGGACTCCCTTCTAAAACTCTTCACCATGTCTGAGCCCCTCCTACCCTCCCACTCATTACACGCAACCAAAAAAACCTTTACCCCACTCCCTCTTCAGGGATACCCCTCCCCTCAAAGCAACGCCTAATCCCGGGTCAGAGGGACCCGACGATCCCTAGGCGGGGTGTTCAGCTTTTTATATTTGCTGGCACCCGACATCTTGCATCTGTTTCTGGCACCTGCAGGCTGAGCCGTAGGTCCAGCGGTCTCTACCGAGCATACTGCCCGGAGCCGTGAGTCCCCTATGAGTTCATCTGAAACTCGACTGATGTCTCTCTCCATTGCCAGCCGATAGTTTTGGTCATCATGCTCAAATTTGAGGTAGAATAGAAAACCCCAACGGTAACGAACCCCCTTCTCCGTCGGCCACCTGGTTAGTGGTCCACACATTCTTCTCCTTGTAAGGGTGAGAGCCGATAGGTCCTGGAAGATGGAGACCTGGGCCCCACCGTAGTAGATGGGGGAGGGGGCGAGGCCTGCCTTCATGGCCCTCTCAAGGATCCTTGTTCTCTGTTTGTAGTAGTAGAAGCCCGCCAACACTGAGCAGGGCCCCCCTGGACCCTCCAAGAGTACCTCCCTAATGGCTCTCCTAATGTCGCCCTCTGTTTCTCCCTCCTTTTCTGGGAAGCCAAAAAAGTAGGGTTGTTGCGGCGTTCCCTGTTTTCTGTTGTCTAATTTGAGAGTGGGCTCCGCCTCCCTCCAGTTCCGAAAACCTCACCCCCGTTTTGAGTTCCAGGGTGTCCACTGAGGTGTGGTTGGGCCCCTAGCCCTTGGATCTGATTTTCCACACATGAGAGTCTCTGATCCATGTTGTCCAACCTCTGGTCAAGGGCTGATCTGATTCCCTTGATCTCCTCCATAAGGGCCGCAACATCTGACTTCGTGGCTGCCTGCTCCCCTTCCATGTTGGTCCCAGGGTGAACCGACCCTGTCCCGGTCTGCAAAGTGGAACCTCTGTAGAGACTCTCTCCAGCTCATGGACCAGGGGGCACGGGGTGCAGGCCCGCTCTCCTTGGTACAATACAGATGCCCCTTGGGGTCTCTGCTCGTCTCCACCAGCAGGAGCTTACCTCCAGCTGGTAATCTCCTCCTACCTGGATTTCCAGGTCACTCCGTGGCCGCCCACGCTCCTCTCCTGATGTCTCGGGCTACAGGGCTGGGCCCCTGATGCAGGCCTAGCCTTGCTTCACGCTCCAGTCACTCCACGTACGGCGGACCTCTCCACTGTGCCCCCACTGCCGTCGCAGACACCTGCTTTCCAGTGTCCCACGAGGTGGCCACTAACTCCCACAGCTTCACCAGGCTGTCGAATCAGTTTGTTTGGTGGAACAGACCAATCTTATGAGCATGGACCTTAACCAGTACAATACACATTTATTTTACAAATACCAAATGGGACAATGTCCATACACTATTTGTATGCAAATATATTATTTGTAAGAATAAAGGTTAAGAGATCGATCTCTGCACTATTGGTAAGTAAACTTTATAAAACAAAAGCTGCTACACTGTTGGGTAGGAGTTCAAGTTTCAAGAACTCTCAAACGGTCAAGATGGAGTCTTTCCTAGATGACAAAAATCTTTTTCCTGTCTAGGGGAAAGAAGAGTTTTAAAGAGGCCACGGATAACCAGTTATGTGGATTTGATCTGGAGTTTGCGTAAAGTTACCATTTGTGAACATTTCCAAAGAAGCAGTTTCTGGAGTTCTGGTGGCATTCACACCACCAAAGACCCTTTGTGAAGAAAGGGGATCCCCCAGATGGAGATCCATATGAAGAAAGTGCTCTGCAGCAGTGCCAGAGTGCCGGGTGAGCAATATCCTGTGTCCTAGAAGCAGTCCCGCAGCAGGCAGTTTTATGATTTCCAGAGGCGGTCACTGTGCACAGTATTTGGCTACAACCAAGGGCTCAGCGACTACACACCATTGCAGGAGGGGCCCCAATACCCTTGGAATGGAGGATTGCTGAAGATTTAGCTTTTTCAGGGTCGAGGGTCCATGCCAGTGCCACTTAAAAACAAAGATGCTGCAGTCAGCATTGAATGCCCACCTGGGCATTATGATTGTTGAATAGTCACCCCCTGAAATGCATCTGAGAAGGGCCTGGGAATTTAGGGGGGACAGGGAGAACAGTTTGTGGTGTGGCTGAAGGGAAAAGTGCCACCCATGCCCCTGGAGGTTCACAGATTCATTGATGGAACCAGGGCTCTTGCTTGATGTCCTGGAATGAAGAAGCTAGGGTTCGGATGGCACAGTCTCCAGGAGCCCAGCAGCAAAGGATCCAGCAATGCAGGCACGTTCAAAAGCTTCAGGGAGACTGGGCCTTCTAGCAGTGGAGTTGGTCCAGTTTTCTGCACAGGATCAGTTTTCTGCACAGGATCTGTGCGAGGGAGCATGGCATCCTAGTCTTCAACGAGGATGGGCATTGTCATCTGATTTGGTGGAGTTTCACAGAATGCTCGTGTAGAGCTTTTGGCCCTTTCTCGCACAGCAAACCTTTCTAGGAGTGCAGATCCAAAGTTCCAGCAGTAGATCAGGTGAGAGTGATAAGCGGGCTCCTTTTATCCCCCTCAGGAGACAGTGAGTGAACGCAGCTGCCAACCACACTCCAAGCATCATTCATACAGAGGGGTGTTCACCCAATGTCTGACACTTAAGCAAATCAAGGTACTCGAGCGGGTATCATATACACATAGAAGGGAATCCATACTATCCCACACAGGCATGTATGTATGCCTCGGAACTGTGGTCAGGCTTTCCATTCCTGGAATAGAGGCATCAAGTGGCCAAACATGTCCACTTTCTCCCATGCACATAGAGGGGGACAAGGGATAGTCATGTGACTGCTCAGGTCTTCTAGGCAACAGACAACCTTCATTTTGTGAATGATGGAGGAGGGAACAAAATAAATGAACCCCAGCCAGGTAATGTGGTCTTGACAAGGTGGAAGCAATTTTACACAAAAAACACCAGCAGCCTAACCATATGACTGACAAAGGGGTACCTTCTCTGGGACACTATGCAAAACCCTGCTGTACGAGTCATGACTGTCCAGGCGGAGTGCAAAAAAACAATGTAATTCTTTCAATTTTTGGATAAAGCCTGGATGAGGGGTCCAAAACCCAGGAAATCTAGAAAAAAGTCAGAGGTTACCTCATCTGTTACATTGTGGGCTGTCTGCCAACTGGCAGGATAGCTGAGGAAGTTTGCACAAGAATAGAGTTAAAAAAAACGTGTTGGTTTACCATTAGACAGGCATCATTGCTGTAGGCAGTCTTTCCATATAATGATGTGTTATTTATATAGCGCCTTAATCCAAAGCGCTTGTACTGCCATATACTTACACTATATACTGCCTGGGACGTTCTTTTAGGAATGGCAAAGGTGTTTAAGCCATGTTTGTCTGTGATTTGTGAGTACCTGAATCATGTATGTTAAAGCAATGTGAATAGACTGATGTGGGAGCACGGCGGGGGGCATCATCTGTGTAGGTCACTAGCTTGCGCTTGCTGTAGAATACACGCAAGTACTTGTTTGGTCTTTATGCTTGGTGCAATTTCCTTCACAGAACACTTAGCAGAGACCATTCTCATAAAAGGTAACCAATGTTGCCTCCTTGGGTGGACTTGGTTTGGTGTGTGCCGTTTGTTGGTTTAAGCTAAGATAGTATCTGTTTAAGCAGTGCTCAGTTATCTGTGACATTCCTTTGATCTTAGCCGATACCATTCTTGATCAGAATATTTGCCTCCTAGACAGATCTAGCTTTTGTATAGTGTAATGCTTCAGTCTCAGAAAAGCTGGCGTCTATCCAAGGCTCATCTCTAGTCTCAAAATGTGGGGTGTATCGTGTTGTGGGCAAGTGCTGGCCATCAATGCATAAGGGATTGTGTGCAGCATTTTTTGGACCTATGCGTGAGCATTGTGGTGATCACACAAGGCATATTTTAGATCCGGGTGGGCAAGTTGGACGGTGACTGGCACAGCTGACCACCCCTAAACCCTTTGTGGTGTTGATAGATGTGCAGACCGATTGCTGTATGTCAGCAGCCTATGCCAGTGAAAAGTACTGGTTGATGCAATGCAAGACTTGGGCCCAATATATGTTGCTAGGGCCGGTGGAGGGGTTGGGGGGGCTTCGGGAGAATCGGGCTGTATGCTGTACTGTGTTTGGACAGCTTATCTTCCATCCAAGTGTGTACATTGTTTGGGGCTTTGCAGGGTATCTCTTGATTATTAAAGTGGTTAGGGACTGGGGCTCCCTAGTGGCATTTTCACCTCCTAATACAGCTGAGAGTTATGCAAGGCTTTTCTTGGCCCTTATGGTAAGTATCTGGATGTGCGTGATTGTTTTAGCCTCTTGTAGATCGGTTAGTGTGAGGTATGGTTTGGGTTTTGGCCATAATGGCCTTGTTAGATCTTTGAATGAGAATCTCTTGACGCTGCCATGGCCTGTGTGTCCGCAAGACATATGAAGTATATTTGTTTCTTTTCTTTAACTCAAGGCGGTCATCAGAGTTCACCCTCTGTTAGCGCTCTGTAGGCGGGAGCAAGCTAAACTGATGAGGAAAGCAATAATATGGTAATATTTGATCAGGCAATTGAGGGTATGGGAGCTTTTAGGATATTCTAAGTATAATGCACCATTCACTGTCAATCACTCAAAGAAATGCTAAGAATAACCTAAATTAAATGACATATCCATTGGTGCCACTGTGCTATGAAAATCTGTCTACCAGAAATGCATTTCACCCTCATCTGTTTTCTGTAGTCGAGTTGACCAGCTGAAATATGATGTCCAACACCTACAGACGGCGTTGCGGAATTTCCAGCACCGGCGGTATACACATGAACAACAGGAGAGGGAGCGAGAGGAGCTGATGACACGAACATACACCACAAATGTAAGTATCACGAGGGAAAATGACTAGCATGATATTGATTTTTTCTAAGAACACAACTGGGCTTTCTAAAAACAAACCAGTAAGTTTGAGCTTTGAACAAAAAACGACTAGAAATCTATTGGATTAAGGGACAACAGATGGGTACTCTGCAGCCAGTTGGATCTACCATTTCCCACCATCTGCTGGAATGCTTTATTGTTGCTGTGTTTATTCAGAAGCCTCACTTTTGATCTTTTGTGTGTGAGATTGTTGCCTGGCATTCTGATGACCTCCATGGCCATTAGTGGCCGTTTGTAACCTTTTCACTTTGCACATATTGCCTCCATTTATCAACAGTACACAAGCACACTGCGCTTATTACTGTTTGTCAAGAAAGACTCAATTTAATAAAAAGAACAGCCAACACGTGTTTTGACCTCAGTCTTCCAGGCGTTTGTGCAAACATAGCAAAAAGAAAAAAATATAATGGACTATTACACTTTATAAATTAACATAGCAACACATTATATCATTGAAACACACAGAGCACAAACATCAAGAGCATGAGGGTCAGAAAGACCAACGTTTTTGTGACCATGGAGTCCAACAAAGGCAAAAAACAAAATGTTGAATGTACGTTGTCCGCCCATTGGTTTAACGCAACATAACAATCCAAAGAATACCAATAGGTCACATCAAAAGCAAGTGACCATGAGTAATAATTGGGTTGGGAAAGACCAGAACAGATTGAAATTAGGTTACATAATGAATACAAAATCAACCACCTGTTAACCACAATTGGGTGACATCTGAGCCAAGTTAAATGTTTGACGTGTCGGCTGTTCGCTTTTAATTAAATTGAGTCTTTCTTGACAGTTTTAATCGGCGCAGTGTGGTTGTGTACCTGTTGAATTACATGTTTTGCAGGACACTTGGGGTATGGGGTCCTTTCCCGGCACGGCCTCCAGCAACAGATACTGTTCCACCAACCCCCCCCCCCCCCCCTTTTTTTTTTTTTTTTTTTTTTTTTTTTTTTTTTTTTTTTGTACATTATTTCCTTAAATTGATCAGCGCAGCTGGTTCAAGCTCAATTGCCCCATCAACTTTTTATTATATTGCCTTGGTATAGTCTTGGTGAATGAGAGAATGCATATGAGAGAAGAGTGATTGTAAATGGCGAGGAAGGAATGGTATGTGCTTTTTGTCACTGGACCTAGAATAAGAATAGTGGCATTCATGGATTGCATTATTCTGAAATATATGCTCTTTTTAAAATATCTTTCTTAACACATCCTTACCTGCACACAGATTTCATACTTCTGAAATATGTGCTTTCTATAAACTCTTGTTCTGCCTTACTGTGGAGTACGCTCCAAATCCTACCATTCATCCCTCAAAACCTTCCATCTTTTCCTACCCACAGTCAATCACACAATCTCTTGCTTGTATTACGTTCTTTAAATCTAATTGTAACCAATAGCTTGTCCTTCAATTAGATGGAGTAAAAGCTCCCCTTCTCCCCCACATCGTCTTGCAGGCAGTGGCAACTCTGGCTTGCTGCCAGTTGAGGGCTCTGCTTGCTTCAGTGCCATAGTATTATTGGATCAAGCAATGATCTACGAGTGAAATATGGTTAAATGGCACTTGAGGGGGTGGTATACAGCTGAACGGGGATGCAAGATGGTTTCTAGTTGTGGACTTGACAAGTTGGCGTCACTTTATGACTAAGGATCTCTGCTGCAAAAAGACTGAAGTATTAGAGAAGTGAAGGTCATGGACAAATGGGGCTAGGTGTGAGGTAGAGTATCTAGTGCATGGTCAAGGTGTTACAGAACCAGGTTAGAACCTGGCCTAGAGTTGTTTTTGGAAGTGAAGGCGAGATGGACCACCCTTACTGACAGGTTTATAATTGCAGAGCATGGATGGAGAACGCATGTCTTAAATTTCTCTCACTTGGTTGTGCTCTGGATCTACAGTTATGCAGTGGTGTGACCGCGATTTAACCTGAACCATCTGGTGATGAAAGTTTTGTTGGAAAGATAATGGAGTTTTTTAAAAATGCAAATCTTAGTAGATGATAAACATTTAATGTGATGCATTCTGGGAGATGGAAAACTCTTTTCTCTGGGAGATGGAAATCTTTGTCTCTTTCTGTCTCTTTCTGTCTCTCTCTCTCTCTCCTCTCCCATGAAGGGGCGATCTGCTTGGATATCCAATTAGAAGCTTGTTTCCACCATCCATATGGAAGAGCACTGGGGAATGGAGTGTAAGGTGTAGGGCATGAGGGATGGTTTTATTTTGTGTGGAAGGTTAAACTGGTACCAAACTATGTGTTTGTTTTCAGTTTTGATGGATCATTCATGGTCTACGTAGAATCTGAGTGACTTTGGCAACAGGTGGCATGCAATGTCCTCTAAATGCAGATCTGACTGCCATGACTGGATCTGTGGCTTGGTTCTGCTGTATAGGAGCACAGCATCTGTGTACGCAGATTCCATTGTGTGCAGTTTGCACAAAGTTAGCGTCCTCGTTGCAGAGCATGGACGCTGTACATGGGTGAAGAGGGCAGTGTTAGAGGTTTAGGCTTTGATCTATGGATAAAAAGTTAAGCTGTCATCTTCACAAGAGCCAAATGAACTGCATCATTAAATACCTTCAGCTCGATAACCAGGACACTACATTTCTCACACAGGATTCGGCGACCACCATCCCGATGGATGAGACATTACAGTTTAACTCTTCACTGCACGATGCCCACCGGGGCATGGATGAACTGCTGGGCAGTGGAACCAGCATCCTGGAAGGGCTGAGGGACCAGAGAAGGACCTTGAAGGTGGGGGACATTTTTCAAATGTGGAAAGCCAACGGGGGCACCAATATGGACTGGCCCTCATTCACTCTGATGGCATTGGTGGGAAGGTTTTGAATGCCAGCACATGTATGCTTTGGCAAAACCTTTTCTGTTAGTTAAGTATTCTGTTGCCAACGTTGCTTATTTTTGGCAAAGGTTTTTGCGTTATATATAAGTATGACTTAACAAATACGTTTTTTCTGAAGTCATCACACTATATTTAGTGTCTGGACATCCAGACCCCTGATCTGCATCGTATCGGTCTAGTACAAAGAATAGTAGTTCATGTATTTGGAAACCGTATATATGATTTTAAGCAGGCATATGCCTTCCTTCAGGGATCACTAGTGTGCATGATCACTGGCCCATTCTCTGACTGCTCCCAGTGCACCACTCTGACAGGTCCCTTTTGTATTTTAGTATTGCCCCCACCTTAGATCTTTACCATGCAGCCCCCCACGCACAGCATTTGAGGCTTGGCATGCTATCCCACCCTGTGGTAAAATCTGAGTCTGGTTTTCCAAATGACCATGAGGTATGTTAATTATCTTAATTGAAATTCAATTAGCGAAAATGTGTCTTGTGGATATCCTGAAAATCTGATTGGATTTTACTATAACATGGTTTGGCAAGTTCAGCACTACACAGTATGAACTCTGATCCTCCATAAATGCGACTATCTTTGTTTTTCATGTACTTTATCCATTCCAAGATCTTGCATTGTTCTTTGATTCTGATCTATAAAATTCTGGTGAAGTGCAGTGCTTCAATTGTATATCCAGCTGAAAATGTCACTCCAGACGTCCTGCTGTTCAAACGATCTAGTGGCGCTGAAACTATGATGTATAACTTCAGTTTGAAACCATGTCCACTGGGAATGGGATTAAGCCTTCTTGAGGTTCTAGACCAAATGCAAACTCGGCACTTAACTTGACCACTGGTTTTGGGTGTTCCCTTTTGCATTGTTGAGATTCTCACTCTCTTCCAGCTCTCGAGACGTTTGAGCAGAACCTTCTGCAATTATGCTTCTTTTTTATGACTACATGGTATGGTCTCTGCTTGCCTTAAGAAAAAGAATGTCAAAGTATACAATACATTTCTGTATGTTTATTTATTGCCCTGGAAACCCGGGGATCTGTGTTCTAATCCTGGTATTGCCATGTGATGAACAACCTAGTGATTCTAAGCAAGCAATGTTCTTTTCCTGTGTATGAAATTGTAAATGTGTCATGTAAAAGATCGGTGTCCTGAGTTCATTACTTATTTCCACCACCCGTCTTTCAATCCTGTATTATGTGCTTGTCAGCCCAACATAATGTCCCATACTTCTCTATGTATGGTATCTCGTGGTATACAAGAGGTGTATCTTGAAGTGATCTGGTTCTGCTAGGTCCTTGCTCTTAACTGTGACTGATTTCTATCTGCTAGGTGACATCTGTATTTTCCCCAAGTCTAGTTAAATGGATTCTGCGTGACATTTTAGATTTGGCACACCAGCTCACTTTCCTAATACAATCTGTGCGTAAACATTGTGTTAGTAGTGGACCTGCTAGCCTAACTGCATTTTTCTTATAGCAGCACTTGCTTTATGAAAAGGACCTCAATGCCCGAAGGAGATTAGCAAGTGTAATCTGGTAACCAGATTCTGCAACCCTGTCCTGTTAACAGAGGGCACCATACATATCTTGGGTTCAAACAAAGTACCTGCATCCAAGGTAGAAGGTTGGGCAAGTCTGGATTATATAAATTAACTGGCAGAAGAGCCCAGCCACAGCTCTAGAGAAGTCTGGACTTGCACACCAGTAGAACCATTCCCATAATGTTCATAAAAGTCCTCAGGAACTTCCAGAAAACAAGATCCAGGGCTTCTGCCATGGAGCTATGGTTCAAAAACCACCATCGCCTAAAAATCCGTCCAGCTTCTTTGCCTCTCGAACCTGCCCATTTGTTGACATTCAGTACCAAAGGGAGTAAGTGGAAGTGCGTTGCCTTTGTGTTTTCTTGGGGATGGGTTCAACATGCCCACTCTCACAATGACACCTGGGGACTGTTAAAGGTCCGACTACTGCTGAGCCAAAGACATTGCCCATGTTCGTAAACCGTTTGCACAAAAGAACAAGCCTACGTGCTTTTAGACTGTGTTGGTGGTGACTTGGTGCAGTATAAAATCTTTAAAACATTAAGGGAAAACAAAAGGAAACCATATATCTAATTCTTCAGTTTAACAGGGAGTTGTGAAAATGGTAAATTTGCATTTCTAGCGTACAACTCCTCCCAAATGTTATCAAAGGGTTTTTCAGGTACACAAGATGTCCAGATTAACAATTGTCTTGAAGTCCTTTTTGGAGCACATTCGCTTGTTTCACGCTCTTTCCACTCTGAAAAGCTGGCTGTGCTGATCTCTGGGCACACTGGTATTCCGTTTGTTGGCATGTGACTTTATAGCTTCCCTCCCTGCTCCTCATTTCTGTCAGGTGGACGTACTTTGGCATAAAGCGCTGTACAAAGCATGCCATAGCCCTAGAAGTGTCAACGCATAGTAACCTAACCAAAGGATACAGGACAGATTTCTAGCCCTTCTCCACAACCGATCTTGTTCCATCTCCTTACTTCCGCTTTCCACATTGTCCAATAAACACCTCCTGCATTGGGAACGCAGTATATATATATATATATATATATATATATATATATATATATATATATATATATATATATATATATATATATATATATATATATATATATATATATATATAATTTTTTTTTTCTTTCTATACTTGCATAGCTTACTTCCAAATAAGCCAGCACCCAGTCTCGCTGTGCACTTAGTTCGGCATGACAAGGAATAAACTCTTAATAATTACCTTTTTGACATCAAGGTTCCAGGTTTATTTTTATTTTTTTACTGTACCATTCCTCTCTCCATCCCCTTTACATCTGTTTACCAACAACATTCACTTTTACACACAGTCTATTCTAGACTATGCCACTCTTGGTTCAGGCTTGGCATTCACACAATTAACATTCTGGAGTTTTACCTGGGGTTCATTGTAAAGAGTTGCCTAAACAAGTAAGCCACCAAATGTACACGATTACGCGAACACTTGAGCCCCTCATTCATCCAACATTATATTGTGTATTCACTTATAATTTTCCAAATATGCATTGGAAACACAATCCAATTACCACAACGCTTTAGGACTTGTCCACCTCCTCCTTTTTGCAGAACCATGGTTCACCTAGCTGGAATGGCATGCACCCATGATATGACGCAACCTCCCTCTACTTGTAACATCTGCCCTGCTTTTGCATCCTCTTATCTTCCCAATCACTCAATTGCTTTCTTCCAGCAGGCGAAGGTATGGGGGAGCACAGTACCCAACTCAACGGAAAAGCCTAGGTGCTCTGATACTAATACGGTGGTGACTTTTGGGTGCATTATAAAAGCATATTGACATAGCCGACATCCATATATCAATTAATGTGTTCACTTCCTCTTGTGCATTCTGACAAACCAGCTGCTGTTGGGGGACATATACCCTTCTCATTAATAGAGCTACATACAGCAGAGGAATGTGCACACACTGTACTGAATAGCGGCTGTGAAGGATTGCCATCTGGAAGGGTGTTAAAACCCACTTTTGTTTTGTGCTTTTTTTGGTAAATAAAATTATGCATGCAAATATTTTTGAGGGGGTGTCTGCTAATCATACCCTCGTTCATAAATGCTCCATGCCAAAACTATGGTGTAAACATGCCTTTTCTGAGGGAGTTTCACAGGGCGGGTTCAAAGGTCCTCTGCATTCCTGACTGCTGCTGGAACACAGTGACTGCAGACAGAAGTTGATTTTTAATCTTTGCCCCTCTGATACAAAACACATTAATTGTGCCTCTTGGTCAGCCTGGTGGCACATTGATCTTTAAGCCTTGCCTGATTGTGCAATAGTGGCTACTAAGGTAACGCATTATACAGCCACAGCATTTTGATATACTAGTGTCCGTTCTGAGAGCAGGTCTCAGTTAGGAAAGAACTGATGCATTACAGTGTTTGGCCTGGAGGTCTCCACTTCAGCCATGTGGGGCAATGGTCAAGAAGCCACCTTCCCCCAGGGCACAGGAACCTCCCCTGCCCCCAGGCTTGCTTTCGACAAATCCCCTGTGATAATTACCTTTCCTTGTATTCTTCTTTGTATTTTCAAGACAAGGATTCCCTGGACCTCTGTTGGGGACAGTCTATCCCAAAGTCCTCTGTCAGGGAGGTGAAGACAGAAGGTATCCAAGGCAGAGGGAGCTCTTTCCTTTTACCATACCCAGGGAATAGTGGGGGGCGAACTGATGTGGACCAAGACACCTCTTCTGGCTGTTGCACTGGATCCAATAGTCTGCACTGGACATGCAGAGCCCCCTGCATGTGCCTGCCTACATCCTGGAGTGGAAACTCATAACTGAAGTACCTTGTCCTGGACCATAGATTGGGCCTCCTAGCATTCCAGAAGCAGCAGGAATCCTGTTTCATCACCCGGAGACATCTTCAAACCAGATTATCCGTACTCAATGGCCTTCGAGCTGCCACAGGACACGTGAACTGGCTTCTCTGGCTTGTCCTTGATTGCAAAATGGACACTGTGGAAGCAACGACTCGAGGGCTGACTTGACCTGACCTGCTGTAAACCATTGAACTTGTTCGTCTCGCACATCGATTTAACCCAGCAGAGCCATTGTCTCGCTGCCGACTCGACCGCTTCCTCGACTTGTTGGAAGAGATCTTCTCAAAATCTGACTCTAGCCAACGGGAGCGTGCACCTTCACACCAACTTAACGCAGAATGCCAGTGGGATTGCATCGACTTGAATGTCAACAGAGTGCCTAGAAGCCCATCTCGACCATGTCGAGCACCAAAGACGAGAATGAAAGCACTGTGAAGAGGACTTGTGCCCTGGTCCTCTTTTTGGGACCATAGTGACTTAACACCCCTCATCTCTACCTTCATCTACAAGAACATATCCTTGAACACTGGCAATTGCAGAAATCCTGTTTATCAACCCAGAGTGCTTTTTTCACAAGTTCTGTATTCCGTTTCCTTTACAGGGGTGCAGTTTTAGTGTTTTTAATTAGTTAGCTTGCATTGATTTGTCTATTAAAGTTTCTATATTTTGTTTTTATTGTACACTTTATTTCATTTTGGAACCTTTGCACTAAAGCTGCTAGGCTGGCTACTGTTATCGGTTCACACCCCATCTGAAGATTTAACCTCCCCTAAACCCAAGTTACCAAATGAGGCATAACTTTTTGGGCTGTGTCAGTTTCACCATTGGATTGGCAGCACTGTTGGTTTGGTAGTAAAGTGGGGCAGAGTAGGCAGTTTAGCCACTTCTTATGCATGTACTCGCCCAGAGCAGTAGTAATTCTGTCACAGCAGCCATTTACTCCCCTTTAAAAACCTTTGTGTCAGAAAACTGAAATCCTATTATACCTGTTATGCTTGGCACCGCTGATTTATTTTTTCCACCACAGCTAATACTCCGAGAATGTATAATATTAATCCTGGTGAGAGCTTGGCCCAAAACGATACCTAAGCAGAATGTTATTCTTTTCTAATATGAAGCCCCATGCCAATACTCAATTGGCATTTTATTTGTTATATCTGGGGGGGTCAGCCCAAGCAGGCTCATAATTGGTTTGCGGTCAGTGTGGCAATTCTAAGAATGTCACTGCTACCCATGGGGGAAACCCTCTCCTGTCAGGCCAGGGCGGTGCGACTGCTACTGACTATTCCCCCTTGGGGTGATGCAACGAGGGAGGATCTGTCGGGGGAGGATTCCCCTTGTGGAGATGACGCTCATTCTACACAATCGCACCCTTTTCCCCATCACACATCCTATCTCTGACTTGCATAACACATCCCTGACTTCACCTATGTTGTAGTGTGACTCCAGTAATCACCAAGGAGTAAAGAGGATTAAGTCTGGAAAAATAACGAGAGACTGGGCCTTGTTTTCATCCAGCGTGCCCTACAAAAACAGAAAACAGACCAACATGGCTGTCGAACTGGCCCGGCCAGAACCAGAAGAACAACAAGGTGGATAGCCATTAGCAGAGGTGTCCTGGAGGCTCAACTGACCAGAGTGCGGAGGACCCTCACGCAAAGTTAGAAAGCAGTTGGCAAGGCAGTGACACGACCTCCAGGGTTAGGTGGACTGTTCTATCCAAAAACTGTGCCGATACTGCAAGGAGCCTGTGAGTAGTCCTGAGTCTGGATCCTCCACCAGGCAGGATGGTAGAAGGCGGGCTGCAGGGAGAAGGGAGCACAACGGTAGCAGGGCTGCAGAGTCAGAACGCGGCTACAGAGGTGTGGCAGGGCGGGGAGAACAAAGTGAAGTCGGGTGGAGGGACAGCTGTGGGGGATTAACCAAGTGTGTTTATTTTTGGTTTTTTTTCCCCTTCTCTCGCTCTCTGTAGGGCGCGCAACAGAGGACAGAGCCGGGCGAAGTCGAGGCGTGAGAGCAGGTGGTGTCGGAAGAGAACACCCTTGTCTGGGTGTTTTAAGGACTGGATCCCTGTGTGGAGAGTTGGAGACATGCACTGAAAAGAAGCCAGAGACCTGGGAAGCAGCAATGTTCATGTCTGAAGCGATTACCAAAGAACGTGGAGGTTCGCAGGCTTCCGAGAGAACAAGGACAAAGAGAATTCCCAGGCGAGGTGGGTGGGCTGGACTACCATGCGAAACGCCGCCAACGTGGGACTGCAAGAGTGGGGCAGGCTCTGACTTGCCTTTAGTGACCTGGGAATGGTAGGTGACAGAACCTTCCCGATTCAATGGGTAAAAGGGTCACTGGGTAAAAGGGAGAAGTTACCCATAATGCGGATTGCCGCCCTCGAGGGAACATCAGTATTTGGTTTGGGTGTTTTTGATGATCTTTTGCTCGGCTCCCAAAAGGGCCAGTGAGAGAAATGGGAAGCGGTTGCAGGGGTTTTCCCACATTTTGGGGAGTTTGCAGGATTGCGGATCGCCATCCAAAGTGGGACTTTTGGACTGACCAGGTATCAACGGACCTCGGTAAAGGCCGTACCCCAGAGAAGTGAGGGTATTGGCACCACCAAGCTGTGGTGTGTCAACCCTGGTCCTGACAGAGGCTGACCTGGGAGAGTACTGGTTGTTCATAATAAAACCCTCCCCTTAAACCTACCAACTGCATCAGTGTCAATTATTTCATAAACCGCACTGTTGACAGAGCCTTACCTCTGATTTTGGTTGAGGCATTGGCGCGACCTCCAGTGGAAGGTGGACTGTGTGGTCCAACAGCTGTGCTGATACTGCAGGGAGCTTTGAACCGCAGGACTGCTGCAGAACCACTGAAGCTAAGGAAGGCCGAAGGAAGCTGGGAAGAGACGCCCACATAGCCCAGGAAGGTCAGGCACTGTACACGGAGGTCCGCAAAGGTAACTGGGAGTACAGGTGGTCCAGAAGGGGCAGGAGTGAGAGAGACTGGTCCCTACTTCAGGCCTTGTCACATGACCATAGAAACCAAGTGAACTGTGATCAGAAAAACAAAGTGTCGGGAGGGAGAGTCCCTCTATGCAGCGGCAGACATAAGTCCACTGAACTTTTGAAGGGAGAAACGGGTCTCTGCTGACAAGCAAGTAACCTTGGCAGCTACAGAATACCCTTACAGAAAGGTACAGCGGAACTGATTCAATTGATTGGCAGTGTGAGGCATTCTTCCGGTTCAACAAACAAGTCTCGGCACTTGAGGGACATTGCGATCCTGTTGGTCCTTCTACTAGGAGGAGGGGGTTGCCCTTTTTATTTTCGTTTTGTTGAAGTTGTGACGGGGCTAGAGTAGAAGTTACGAATGGAGGACTTGATGTTTCAGTTTTGGGCATACTGACAATGTACTCCTGCGCTTTCTTTTCTGTTCGGGATAACTCCTTTTATAATTAGGGATAGGTAGGCGTTTTCTTTTAAGTTAAATAAAGCACATTTTGTACCGCTGACTTCATCTCCTACTTCTGGCACTGTCACAACAGACATCATAATATAAAGCAGCATATTCACAAATGATGTTGCTGTGTAAGAACTGAATTTAAGTTGCGGCCATTGTTGTTTTTGTCATGGGAAATACACCAGCTGGCAGGGACCCTGTCCAGGAAGCAATTTTCTAATTTCAATTGACACTTTTCACATTCTCTTCACATTTGAAGGGGGACTTTAGAAGGCTGAACTGTGTGCCAAAGCAGGCCAATGAAGACTGATCCGCAGGGGCTAATTATGGCAAGGGAAGGTAATTGCAGACAGATGTTTTGTTCTATAGGTGTAATGATATGGGCAGAGCTAGTGCAGCATTGAATCTCAGGGAGGATCCTTTCCACGTTTTGGGACTCTCGACATGGTTCGCTTCTGGCTCCCTTTGAATCCACCAAGAGCAAGGCAATCTGGGAATTAAGGCAGGAGGAGACACCTCACAATAGCGATGTCTGCATTTGGCCCAATAGGTAGCATGGAAGCCACAATTTTTCAATTTTAACCTATAAATGGAGTTAGCACGTCACTCAGTTCAAGCTGCTGATAGTCCAGCCCATCGCCCTATTGTATGGTCAATGTCTGATTAGAAGCGGTAGAAACACTTTCCTGGGGTCCTTGATGAGTGGAGGCTAGTTACAGAAAGCGCATAGTCAGATTGTGAAGTGCAAGAACAAGCATATTGGTTACAGGCAAGATGGTGAGCGTGCAAAGACTGGGAAAGCCTGAAGCCAGTATTATGTTATCCATATGCACCCACTGCTTTCTGGACTGGGGGCCAAAGTGATAACCAGTACCTGGAGTTGGGCTGCCCTGTAGTAGGTTTATGTAGTAGGTTTTATGCTTTAAAGTCTGGGAACCCAACCCCCACAACTCCCCCTGGCTTTGGAAGAATCAGTGCCCTATAGGCCACCCTGTGCTTGACCCCTGCCCAAAGGCCAAAGGAATTTCAACAGGGTGCATTTCACCTCATCCAGGAAGGCTGATGGAACCGCCACTGGGAGCATTTGAAATAAAAACCAACATTTGGGGACAAATGCCATCTTAATGCAATTCAGGCATGCCATTCAAGAGAGCTTTAGCCGAGCCCATCTGTGTAGATCATTTAGTACCGCTGACCAGAATGGCAAGCCATTATCTGCGAACAGATCCCCATAATTGTGCGAAACCTGTATTTCCATGTAGCTAAACCATACCTCCTGAAACGGCAACACCCTATGTAGTCTCTGACTGACAGTCCTCTGCCCGTAAAGGCCACCAACTTCTCCAGGTTAACTTTGAAACTGGATATTTATTTTTATTTATAGGGCATTTATAATGTGCCTATACACAAGTGTTTCGAGGTGGGGGGAGCGAAAACAAAACGGTCCTACTAGGCTTTTTG
Organism: Ambystoma mexicanum; assembly: GCF_040938575.1. Lineage (NCBI taxonomy): Eukaryota > Metazoa > Chordata > Amphibia > Caudata > Ambystomatidae > Ambystoma > Ambystoma mexicanum. Next base: position 497,102,244 of record NC_090938.1, on the reverse strand, counting down.
ACATTTGGATTGTGCAAGTGCTGTATCAAGAAGTGCAGGGGAGATGGAAGGGGTGTAGGAGTGCAGGTCAGAGCCCTAGGGTCTGTGAGAAAACAAGTGCCAGAGGAGACTTCCCAGAGAGCAGGACAGAGGTGGACAGAGAGCAGCTGAACGAAGGTCCACAAGCTAAGTGCAAGGTGACGGGCTGGAAGGGCATAGGGGTGCAGACCCAGCCAGGCTAGTGCGGGGGGAGGGAGCCTGGAAGGGCAAGTAAGTGGTGTGGGGGGGGTGAGGGAGACAAATTGCAGGGGTATGGATGAGAAGGGGCCTGGTGCTCTGTAAGAATCTGACGGAACCAGGCACCCAGTTAAGAGGCAGACAGGGAAATTAGCTGGGAAGGAGGCGGAGAAAAAGTCTTGAGAAGCTTCTGGAACTTAAGGTGATCCGGCTCAAGTCTGAGGGGGCAGAGAGGCCATTCCAGAGGGAGGCCCCTGTGGCAGAGAGAGATCTAGCCCCACTCTCTGCTTGGAGAAGCGTCTGATCTGCAGAGATGTGGAGCTAGTCTGAAGGGCTCCAGCAGGAAGGTCTTTGGGGAGAGAGGGTTGGATGTAGCGGGGTCCCAGGCCCCAGAAGGCCTTGTGGATGATGCAGAGGGTCTTGAACTTGATCCTTGCAGCAACTGGGAGCCAGTGGAGAGATTTTAGGGCTGGAGAGATGCAGTCCTATGGGCTTTTCTCAGTGACGGAACGGAGCCTTTCATATGCATGATGGACCATTTCCAACTTGAGCTTGCAAAGCACCAGTTACCTTGCAAATATAGCGCCCATTTAAAGATTTGTTTATATCCATAATGTCTGCTGTCTTGACGTGCAAAATAATAGTTGACTTATGTCACTAATTAATGTTTTCAACATCATGAATAAAAACGAGCTGGCAACTTCTTTTATTGCGCGTCTTAAATCACAAAGTACAGTGGGCTTAAATAGATGTATCTTGCATTCTGGGACTTAGTTTACCATTCAGGATCTGAAAATTAAAACCACAAAGGTTTTCTTTAGTCTTAACGTGTTCATTTTTTTTTTTCTTCTTTTTTTTTATTGGTTTATACAAACCTTTAAAACACTTCGAGTTAGTCCAGACCCAATACATAACAAAACAAGACAAAACATATGCATGAGATAAAGTTCTGTCCTTTTGACACGGTTTGTGTCTTTAGTGCCAAAGGAGCCTTGTCAGGGAGTGATTAGTTTGCTTCGTGTGATGACTAAGCCATGTTAGACACTATCCTAATGTCCTTATACTTCGGTGTCAGATATCTCAAGGCTCCTTTCAATCTCATGCAAAAACAGGGTTAACACCCTTGTCAGTTTTGTGTTTGAACCCATGAACATCTGCTGCCACCATTCTTCGGCGTTCCTCAGTGGATATTCATTTAACATTTGGCCAAGATGTTTAGTTCTTAGAGATCTAAAGAAGGGGCATATAAGGATTTATGTTGCTTATTATGCATATGGAGAACTCGCATAGCGTTCTACGCTCTCCAGCAAGCGCAGCACCAGCTGTCTAGGATTGGTAATGTAGGGCATCATCAGCAAGAAGGCTTGGCTTGTGTTCCACTCCCCGTTATTAAAACCCCTGAGATTCCTGCACTCTTTCTCACCCCTATAGCCCACGGTTCCATGACTAATGCATAAAATAGTGGTGAAAGCGGACACCCCTGTCGCATGCCCCTTTGCAATGGGAAACCCTGGATCCACTCCCTTTTATGACGACCTTGGCCATTGGTTTGAAGTATAGAGCTGCAATCCACCACATCCATTTCTGGCCCTTCCCAATAGCTGAGAGCCCCCCTCCATCCCCAAAAAGATCTAACTCCCCCGATCAAAAGCCTTTTCGGCATCCAGGTTGAGGCGTAGGGTCCCCTCTCTTTCCACCGTCATCGCATTGAGAATATGCAGCATGTTGCGTAAATTGTCAGGTCCCTGTCTGTCTGATCTGGATGAATCAACCTGGGTAAATGGATTTTGAGCCTGGACGCCAGTATTTTTAGCAAACTATGTTTGCATTTACGTTTAACAGTGAGATGGGACATTAACGAAACACAGTGGGGTATGGTCCTTCCCTGGCTTCAGGATAACTCCTAGTAATGCTTGAAGGAATATCAACTGTATTGTTCCCTCTCCCGTGATCGATTAAAGAGCTTGGCTAGGGGTGCTGCCCACCGAGTCTGGTATTGCTTATAAAAGTCTGCGGTGAACCCATCCTGCCTAGGGGCCTTGCTCGTCTTTAGTTTTTGGATTTCTAGCAGTACCTCCTCTCTAGTGATCTCCGCGTCCAATAAAGCACCCTCTCCTTTGTGAGACTGGGGATCTGCAAGTTACTAAGATATCTTATCCCATCTCTCATGGTCGTAGCTCGCTGGGCATAATGCTGTCTATAGTAGGCTGCCAATTGGGCTGGGATATCCCCCTCTCCACCCACTAGAGTCCCATCTACCCCGCGTATCTGGTCAACTCGCATCTTGGCACCCCTGTAACTTGTTTGCCAGCAAAGTACCCACTGTGTCTCCCTTTTCATTATATTTCTGCCTGTCTGCCTGGTGTCTGTCAATCTTTTAACCACTTCCCCTATCGAGACAGCTCTTGCCTCTTGTCCCTCGTCTCCATTAAGAGAACTTCTCCCTTTTAGAATCCTTCGTCGCAAGCTGGGATCTCAAACTCTTCAATTCCTCCCATAATCTGGTTTCTTCCAAACCCATTTTTCTTTTTCCTCTCCTCCTCAGCGATAATTAGTCCTCTAATCGTGGCTTTAGCCACTTCCCATACTGTTGCGGTAGGCTCTCCCTGTTGTCAGTCACTTCACAATATGCCCTGTCTCCTTACCCAGAAAGTCCCTGAACACCCGATCATTGCATCTCCACTTAGGCACTCGCCTGTGGGTCCTCGCTGCCTTCCATTTTGCTACTAGCTCGTGGTCTGACCACATAATCATCTCTATCCTAGGTGTGGTTCCATGTGATAATGTTGCTGTGTTTTCCTGCCCCCTAAAATTCTTTCCCCAAATATTCTAGGAGGGGTATAATTATATATTGCCTCCAGTCCTAAAATATTTGGGGATTTGTCTGGAGGGTGCATTTTGAGGCAAATGTCACCACCTGGCAGCCATTTTCACAGAAACATTATCACTGAATACCCTGGCTGCCCCCACGTCCACCGCCTGTTCCTGCAGGACCAACAGGGAGGTCTATCCTTCTATATGTCTGGTGTGGAGGAGAAAAGAATGTGCATCCCCCGGCCTGAGAAGTGATGGCACCAGACATCAGTCCAAAAATTATCCTTTAAAAGATACCCAAAGTCGCTATTGTGCTTACTAGCTTTCTTTGGACTCCCAGTACCTAGCCCCCACCCACCCCCGCCCCCTTTGCCGACCACCAATCTAACGCTGGATTAGCTATAATATGGAAGTAGCCCCCAGGAGCATGGATCCCTCAGCCCAGTCGTCTAACAATGTTAAAATCTATCGCAGGCATCGCATCTGGACTGCATTGGGTGCATATACTGTGGCTAATGTGGCTTTGGCCCCCTCAAAAAGCTCCTTAATCACTGAGAACCGACACCCAAACCCCTTCTTAACCTGAATCTCCATCATCTGAAAGGCTTTCCTCAGCAGAATATCCGCCCCTTCCTTCTTGTGGTCCTTGTGTGAAGCCCAAAAGACACTCCAATGTCTCTACCCTTTATTATTATGGATTCCTTACCCAGCTTGTAGTGTGTGTCTAGACTATTTGGAAGTTCTTGTGCACACTTCATGTGCCCTTCCTATTGTATATTGTTTGTTCTCTGATCATTTTGTTTTATGCTTCTTTGAAACGCATTGAAAAGTGTATTTTTGTATTCTGACAATAATTGTGTTTGTTCGGAACACACCCCGTCCATGTTTCACACATTTTATGTTTTCTAATCAAATTCTAAAAATAAATTTCAAACTGTTGAATCATATTGATGTTAACATTCAGACTCCAATGGGATAATTTTGAAAGGATATCCGCTTTGTGGATACCTACACCAAAATAACAAGGATTGGATTTTATAAATTATAACCCCTTCTCACAGTTTTCTGCTCACTCCTGCTGCTCCTTGTAGACCCCCCACCCCCACATCCAGTACAAGCTTCTTGCTGCATGAGAACACACCCCATCCATCCCCACCCCACCCCACTCTGCCTTCCTCCCCTCCCATAGCCTCCAACCCTTACGAACACAGCACACCCCCCCAGCCCCCAACCCTCCCTGGGGCGTTCGACTATGTGGCCCAAAAATCATGGTCACACCAGCTGAACCACCAGAGATGCGACCCTGGCCTTGACCACAATTGCTGTCCACCATTTTCAAGCAGCCCTAGGCCTCCACTTCTCCATCACAGTGCAATCCGTTGGAGCCCTCACCACAGTTGCCCCCTCCCCTTAATCAAACATTCCACCCCTTCATAAAACATTCCCCCAAACTCCCCTCATCCCCTTCCCCCGAACATTGCATTAAAGAGTCAACCTTTCACCTCATCAGACCTCCTGCTCACCCTCTTTCAGTTCCCTCCCTCCATGCCAACGGGACTTGACGAGGTCCCAAAAAGTGGGCCTTGTTGCACACTTAGAAGAAGGGCCCTGACTAGGAACCAAGACCCCATCACGTGTCGTCTTTCCGAGGTGCGGGAGTATTACATAGTAATTACCTCACTCCCTGGACTTTGTGGCTTCCAAGATTTGAAATTAAATTAATTTCTCTTAAGACCCTGGGGTTCTCTGCGAGGCCTGGATCCCGCCTCTCCCTGGGTAGCCATACATTTCTCCATGGCACGGACATTGCCTCCCTCCGAAACCAATTGGAACCTCTTGCTCACCCACTCAAACACAAGTGCAAAAGGGTAGCCCCAGCAATATTTTACTCTTCTCCTGAAGCCATCTGGTGAGGGGGGCACATTTCTTGCGCCTCAGAAGTGTATCGGCCTGGAAAGTTTCAACCTTAGAGTCCTCATATGCCATGTTCCCCATTTGCCTTGCCCTCTCCAGGATTTTCACCTTGTCCTCATAATAGTGTAGTCGAGGCAGAACCGAATGCGGCCCTCTACATCCACCGCCAGCTCGATGCACTCTATCCAGAACTACCCGCTCACCTTCCTTGGAACCCAGAGCCATGGCTATGATCTCATGAATCTTTTGCTCCAGGCTTGCCAGCGATTCCCTCTCTTTTTCCTTCATTTCAAAGAAGCCGAATTTGTTGCGCCTTTTGCGATTCAACATCGTTCACTTTTAGGCACAATTCGTCCTCCTGCCTTTACACTTCCAGGAGAATTGCCTCCATCTGTGACTCCAGGATCTCCACCGAGGGGTGATTCGCCTCCAGACTCTCCATCCTTTCCTCAAAAGTCTCTACCTTCATTGAGGTCCACCACCTTGGCCCCTATGTCAGTCCTCATCCACTGTATTGCCTTCAGAATAACTTGAATGTTGCTCTTAATTGCACCCATCTCTGTGGTGCATGGGTGGGGCCTCACATTTCCCTTCGCATTTTCCATCTCTCTGCTATCCGTGAAGTGGAACTGCAAAAGCGCCCCTCTCCAGCTCATCCACCTGTGCTCCCCCAAGCTGCATCATCCTGTGAGGTGATGCCCAGACCGTGCCCCTCCCCTTGCCCCCCCGATCCCTGTTTCTCTTGTTCTCACTCACCCTGCTGCTGGGGAGGTGATTGCAGCCACCTGGATGGAGTGGTTCCCCCGCCACCCAGGCCCTCTGTTACTGGGCAGCCTCCTCAGTGGTTCCCGTCAGACCAGTGCTCCTCTGTGGGCCTCCTACGTCAAGGTGCTCACACTGCTAGATGTCTGTGCACCCCACCCCCAGAG